>NC_134955.1:44213891-44530209 GCF_965638725.1 Aptenodytes patagonicus | reverse complement strand
TCACTGCTACATTTCTGAACTTGAAACAGTGAAATTTTATGATACAAGAAAAAAAAGAAAATTCTGAGAACTTGAGTTAGTTAAACTTTAAAAGCATGTAGCATTTCATGAGAAACCTAAGTGCCCTCTTCTGGCAGCTGGCACTAACCGCTAGCCCATTTGAAATGCATCCGAAACCCGCAACACTCTCCGATTAAAGGAAAGTTCTTTTGACACACATTTTTTGTTATGAAATTGTCTTTATTAGCCATAGAGCAAGGGTATGAAACTGTTAATATACTTTTATAGAATAAAAAACATTGACGTGATCCGTTAGAAGTTATTTTAAAGCAAGTGTAACTAAACAGTTCATACTCATAAAATAACATTTGGGTTTTGCCCCAAAAAGCATGTACTTAAGATTTGTATTCATTTCATCGTATCATTAGTATCACATAATATTAATGTTATTAATTTGCAACAGTATTGATGCAAATCCTCACTGCATTACTTATTGCTTATTATTATCAACATTCCTTTTTATAGATTCACCTTAGGAAACAAAACATTTTTGGTTTTAGTTAACCAAGCACAAAAAATGCAGTAGGTGAAAATTGCGTTAGAAAAACAAACCTGAACCCTCTGTTTATTTCTCGGTTTGGTGTTGCAATATAAAACACTCATTCATTGTCCAACCTTTCCTAAGTGCTTTCGTCAGTGTAAGAATTGTAATATATTTCATTTTATTTAATTACATATTTTGTTTCTATAGCAACTAGAAAGCACCTAATCCATTTCTGTTCCTTCCTAAGCCTTTACATAGCAATTTTCTTTCACGATACAGTAGCAAAAGATAATCCTTCTTTAGAACTCCGGGTACTATCTGTTCTTTCCAAATATCCCTTAACTAGTATGTATCAGGATTAAAACCAGTTGTAGCACTGCTACAGCTAAAAGAAACCGAGTAAAAAAACCTAACAGGATCTAGACAGAAAATTCTGTAACTACCGTTAAGTAACTTCAGCATAAATTTACTGCCACCTGCAGGCTTTCAGCAACACGGGTCTCCAGAGCACAGGAGCAAGGGTACCCCCACCACACACCCCACGTCCATGGAGGGAAGGCAGATTTAATATTCCTACTCGTGCCAACTGATTCAGATTTATTTTGCTTATAGGAAAAGGAGGATCCCCTAACATTGCCCTGTTCAAAGAAATAAGGCAGCTTATTTTCATTTGTGTTGCCCTATTCCAGCTTGCTTCTGCTCATGGAGACAGCGATGCCTGAAGATTTTCCTATTGAACTGACATGCTAAAAAAAAAAAAAAAAAAAAAAAAAGGATACAAGTTCCACTGCTGCTAACCACCTCTTAAACACCCGGGTGCTTTCTGTATTTTCCTATTGTTCAAAGAAATTACTATCTTCAAAAACATAACCCAGATCTTTAAAAAATCTAGCAAGTCAGATCTTACAGTAAGTCATGTCTGTAGTTAAAACATCTGAAAACACTGGCTTAGGAGAATTTGGAGATTACTGCCTTACTAAGTGACCTGAGTCCTATACATTTATATTCTGTCATACACACAAACCACACTGGGATAGTAATATTGACACTTTTAAAGCTTGGAAATGCCAAATATAAAGTTTGCCTACAAAGTCTTTTTTTGAACCCGTTGCCATGTGAAACAATCCTTGCTTACAAAAATCATACAGTATTTTTTCCGATCAGAAGTTGCCTCTGTCAACGCCCAGGGTAACTAGGGCTAAGTTACTCATCTCACTGGTTTTTTTAAATGCTGGTGTTTGACATACACTTCATCACTTCATTAATTCCATTTACCTCTCCAATCTTTATTCTGGAGCTGGAATTTCTTCAACATTGCATTCAGCACTGCACCTAACTTCGGGTCCTCTGCCCGCTAGTGAATCTCTCAGCTCAGTTTCAGCATTCAAACTCTTCATACAACATCAGGAAAAGTTAGATTTCTAGAAACAAGGTCTCCAGGAGCCAGCACACTGAACCTGGAGTCAGCTCAGCACACCGCTTTTCGGCTTTCAAGTCTGGCAGTTCCAGAAAAAACAGAAATGTCTTAAATGTCGGAAGTCACATCTGTTCCATCAAGACCAGGTTTTCCATACAGAGAAATAAAAGCATACACAACGCCATGCAAGTACAGTTAGGCTGGCATTTCCAGGAAATATCAGGCTTACTGAATACATGCTGCGCTTTTGATTAAATCGTAGACTGCAAATCCCATGCTGATTTACTGCAGATGTACCGTGCAGCTGACCTACACATATGCTGCAGAAACACTGAAGTATTTCCAGACACCGGGCAGTTACCGTGCTACCTGGAAGTACACATCACCCAGAGCATCCTGACTGTCAGACCTCTGAGGCACCTTAGGTACCCGAAGTGAAATACTGGCTACTTGGTCTTAATTCCAGTGGTAACCATGCCCCTGACCGAGAAGGGCCTTGTAAAAAAAACTTCCTTAGGAACAACCAAATGCCCTTAGAACAGAGTTTACTTGGCCACTTGTAAAAGGGTGTTTGGACAGGGCTGTCGTATGCAGAAACAGAAGAAAGCATGTCCCGTTTAGCTACCACAAGGAAGAGTGAAATGCTCCAACAAACCTGATACGGATAAAAGCACTGGAGATTTTAGCTATTCAAATGTGAGGTCTATTGAACACACATTTTCTCCCTACCTCTTCCCCTTGTCCTCAAAAAAAGGCAAAAAAAGCAGCTCTTCCCACAGTAATAATTGAAGAATTTCTCCAGGAGACTGGGAGCAGTATTAGTACTTCCCTCTTTTGGTAAAAGCCAAAACCTATTTTTTTCTTTCGACTTCTAAGAAAAAACCCAAAAACAAACCAAAAAAACCCTACCCAGAACAAATTGAGCCTCTTAGAGGAAGACAGCATAGGTTTTTCAAAATGAGTGAAAATTTTAGTACTTAATCGTCACTTGCCACTTGATGGGGGTGGTGAGCTAGTTATGCAGGCCTTAGCTTACAAACATAAACCAAGATGTTCCATGGACTATAAATAGCCCATTTTTATAGTTTTAAAACAAACACAGTATGACAAACTGCCAAAATCCAAGTGTATTTGGAAAGTTTGGGGGCTGCTTGTTTCAAGATACCTAAGCTAAATGCCACATGATGCTTTTGCATTAAGTGTTGCCAGGTTAAATCAATTGCATTTCAACTAAATATAACAGATACTTCATTATGGGAAAGACGAACAGATCAGCTTGCTCTGCGTGACTGGCAAAAAACAAACTGCATCTCCTCTGAAACATAACTATTGATATAAAAGCCTTTTCTATACATGTACAGAAAGTAATTTTTGTCACTCAATGCCTGTTACTCTTACTTCCCTTTTCACATATTGTATCTCAAGGAATAAACGGTATGCCCAACATCTTTTTCCTTTCAGCACTTTACAGGTCTTAATCCTATTTGTAGGTTAAAACAATGCTACCGAGGCTTGAAAAGCTTTACTGGCAGCAGTGTAAAAGATAAAACAGATGGATGACAGGCTAACATCTGTACTTCAAAGGACCAAAATCTGTCGAAGACACCTCTTACATTTTATGATGGAGCTAGCAAACCATTAACTGTTCAAATATTAAAAAGATATATAGCATGTACCAAATACGATTTGTCTAGGCATGAAACGATTAACCAATTGTAAAAAAAGACCAATCTCATACCTTTCCAATCACACACATAGAAGTGATTACATGTAAAAAGGAAAGCCATGGCTCAGTTTCTTGGACTTCTAGGAACAGAACAGGTAGATCCCAGTAGTTTGATCACTAACCCATACTGTTATGCTTATTACCTGTCATGTTGATATGAATGATGTTTATTCTGAATAAAGAAGCCACACTCACCAAGTGTCAGTCCAAACTGCAGGGCTGTACAAAGCACGGTTCTGCACCCAAGGAGATCAGATTAGAAACAGCTTTAAGAAATAATCAGTGGCAGCTAGAGAGGTGCAGAACACAGGAGAGGAAAGAGGAGGGGGGTGAACCACGGAAACAGTTTAGGATGCCCAGCATGCCCTAAATACAAATGATTTCAAGCACGTCAATAGCTAAGGTTCTTAGCAGTGCTTACATTTGATTTATAAACAGCACAGAATAGTGCTTCCATAAAATATTAAAGAAAAAAAATGTAAAAACCAAACAAAATCTGTACATACAAACTCTCAAAATTCAAAAGAAAAAAAGTGCAAGTCAAAGGTCTTTAAAAATATTTAGGCCTTCTGAAAACTTAAATAGATTTCCCTTTAGCATTTGGTATATCAGCAATTCCAGTAAGACTAGAAAACCAAAGAGCAAAACAACATAAAAGATGTCCACTACCACAGATCATTTATTTATAGACTAAGTTAAAAAATACGAATATTTTATTACAAAAAGTTTATCAAACAACTGTATACATACAGTTCATATTGTTAAAAGCCAACATGTCAATTGATACTTTATGTACATTTGATTAATAATGTCGTACAAGTGTAGAAAAGCATCACTCAGCAGAAACTGATTTGGCATTTGGAAAGTAGTTACCACCCTGCACTAGAAGAGACAATTAATATAGGAATAAAACATTTATATGTTACAATAAAAATACTTATTTGCTGTGATCATTTAAAGCAAATGGATGCTTTCTTTCTCCAAAAAGAATCATCATAAGTGGAGATTAAAGTGCACATAACCAACGCATTAATAATTCTTCAGCAATCCCACCTATCATTCCAGATGCTCCAAGCACATCACGGTAACATCAAGGATTTAGGACTTTTCTCCGTGGCTTAAACAGTAAGATTTAAGAGAAATTCAGCTTTCTAAGCTGCATGAAACAATTCTGGTGTACAATAAGATGAAGTAGGGTACAGAAATTTGGAAAATAGCGTTTGGTGAAAAAGTCTGTGTAGATTTTCCCAGATATATGATTTCTGGGGAAATACTTTCCTTTTGAAAAAAAAGATTCATAGTATTTCATACAACTGTGGACCAAACAAGCAGAGCATGCAACAGTATTTACATAACCATCCCTGCAGTCATTCTTTGTGGGCTACATATAACACAGGTTGGAGCAACACTGTCTACTTTATGCATAAATTTTGCTGACAATCTGGGGAAGAAGAAAAAAAATCACCAATTTGTTTACTATAGAATGGGGTCCTAAACTGGAAAAGTGCTCCTCAAAAAACGTAGCTCAAAATACTGGCTTTGTCTCATTACAAGCAATATAGTAAACCTTACAAAGTGTAACACAGTCAGTACTAGCAGAGCTGTCGAGGGCAATAATTTTAATAAATCGGTCCACTTTGGATAAAAAGAATGCTTATGCATGTTACAATCTATTCAAAAGCAACAGCTGAACAGGCTAAATGTACATCCACAAGAGAAGCATGACATGTTCACTGAAAACGAAGTGAATTGCTGGTAATTATGGTTATCATTTTTATCACACCAACTGGTCACCAATGGAAAAAAAAATTTTTTTTTTCTTTTCTTTTTTTTCATTTTACAAATATGAGAAGTTCTGAGCCATTATACTTGAAGAGCATACTTCATATCTTAGGCACTGGACCCAATTTAGAGGTAAAATGTCTGTCAACATGATTTAACATCCTCAGGTTTCTGAAGGCCATCCATATGAAGTTTACATACAGCACTACAAATACACATCAGATACTGCTGTAAATTTATAAGGAATACAAAACACTATTAAATACAACTTTCACCCCATGGCACATCAAGCATGGCAATACCACTTGTTTCATATCTGGTTAGCAACGGTCAGTTGTGGTTATGCTTTATTGAATATTTTCCTTTCTGTAGCTGAGAAATATACAGCTTGGACTTGCTTCCATCCGGTCTTTTAAACCAAACTTCATCATGGTTAATTGTTGTAATTATGGCACTACACAAAATGAGGGAAGAAGGGTCAAGGGAAGAAAAACAAGAAGAACTTAGAAACCTTATAAAGCTAATAAATATCCTCAAAACTGCAGCTGTATTTCCATACAGTAAATGAAAATATGCATTAGTTGTAAATGCTAGGCTCAAAAGATACTGGCTCCGTTGTAAGGACAGTTTTAACAGAATTCTTTGGTAACTGCATGTGTCTTTAGTGAAGGTAGTTTATTTTTCAGCCATCTATCTATTTTCTTCTCCTATGAGAAACCCCTCAACATGTACAAATATTTTAATTGTTTAAAAGAACAGTAGTCACCCACAGAAAACACAATAGACTACCCATGATAAAAAACAGGTCTGCTGGAAAACATACCCAGAAATTACTTTGAATACAAAGTATTTGGAAAAAAGCTAAACAGATTGAAGCCCAAGATTTAAAGCAGTAAATGTATTCAATTGTTAGTCATTATACCAAGACCATAAGAAATAAAGTCAAAGCCTGATTTACTGAATCGTTCTTACATGAATCCTGCTTTTATGCTCCTTGTGGTAAACCTTAACACAAATAGTGAACACAACCCCCTCCCCATGCCCCCTAGGAAAAAACAAAATTTTTCAAGTAGAATTGATGACAAAAAAAGGCTCAAAACCAGAGACTAAAACAGTTAATGGAAGAAAGATCTATCACATATTGAGTGTGACAAAATTCCCCTCAGGAAACTCTTCAGCCTTAAAATTTGCTGAAATCTTGAAAGGCTGGGAAAGTTCCACTGTATGCTTGCCCTGTTAAGCATCAGCTTTTGGCTTTTGTCAGACACTGGATACGAAGATCTTTTTTTGGCCCAGTATAACTGCTATGTTCTGCTAAACTAATTCAGAATTTTTTTAATTTCAGAAAGAATATATAGTTTACTAAAATACCTTCCTGTTTCAGCCCTGAACAAACACCAAAATCACCAAAATCTGTTCCCCTTCACCACACACAGGAAAGAAAAGAAACAGCCAGTTTTACAGTAAACTACTGCTATATGAAGTTAATTTTCCTGGGTAGCTGTGCATATTTAATCAACACTGCGCTTAGATTTATTTGCCCCAATCAGTAAAAAGTAAGATATAAACTTAATTTTAAATATTGTTTTAAATATACCCACTTTTTAGAATTTACAAATATTATCCATACAGAGAAAATACATTTAGATATCTTAAACATTCAACCAAATTAGCACTATAATATTTAGACCGTTCCGAGGTAGAACCTTTGTTAAGAGAAGGAAATACCGTTAAAAAAGTTCCAACTCTTTTCTTTCAGAGCATTACTCAACTGAAAACAAAGCTTATCTTTAATGGTATAAAGTGTTTTTCCATAATTAAGTATTTTTGGGTGGGCCAACAGATCAAATTCTCAAGGCAACAAAATCCCAAGATACTCAAAAAAAACTTACTCAAAGGCTATTCAGAAACTAGTAAGAGCTTAAACTGTTAGTGAGATCCTAACTTGACAAACATCTCATTACCTTCAGTGAAGTCCAACCTTTACTAGCCTCTCTCAGAAGTCCAGCGCTCAACCTTCTTTGATAACGCCTGCCTTCCAAGGTGAAGGTGAACTAATAAATGTTACTGAGGTGGCAGTATTTCTAAAGGAGCCTTATTCTTCAATGTCATCATCCTATCTATTGCTTAACATGAATGTACAGAGCTGCATAAATCGAGTAATCTTTACCTTGTAGGACATTCATCTTTCTTATCAATGCATATCGTCTGTCCACGTCCATACCACTCTCCATCATAATAGAGTCTTCCTTCTTCAGATCTAGCACTATGTAGGTGCTTTTCTAATTTGACAGGTGCTAAAATGATCAACAAAAGTCATTTAATATTGACTAGGCAAAAGTCGGTTAGATGTTTAAATACACTTTCATCAAGTTATTTACATAGAATACATATTTTTTCCATTATCAAAAGTAGCCTCTCTTGTAATAACTGCAAGAATGCAAGAAAATTGGAAGCAAGATACCTTTTTATTTCCAGTCAGATAAACTAAAAGTTTTATTTCCATTTTCAGATAGAAGCTATCTTCCTCACAACCTTCATATCTGTGATATGAATTTTCACAAATAGAGAAGACTTCAAATGGCAGAACCTGAAACATCTTCATCAGCACATTACCACAACATGCAAGTAGTAATACATCGCTAAAGAAATACACCACCTGCTTGCCACCTCTCCCTTTTCCTCCTTACTCACCACCTCCAAGTATTTGATTTTACCTAGCATTAATGTGCTTCTTACCTCAGTGCCAAATATCAGTTACCACTCCTTTCCCATAGCTCTACGTTTTCAGGGTTGTAGCTTGCAGTGAATGTGAGCATCCTTTAGAATGCACCCCTAAGGTCCAGATGCTCTCACTTTCCTGCCTCATCTTGTGTAAACACTGGCATAGCTTGCTAATATTAACTGGTGTAACCCACTTTTAGAAGTCTAAATTTTTGTTGATAATTTTCTAGAATTCAGGTGTCAACACAATCATCAGCAACTGAGCTACAAGTGTCAGCACCTGAGGGAGGGGAAAGACAAAAGCCACATCTTCCAGCTACCTCACCCCATCCTCCATCACTATACCAGGGCTAAAATAAATATGATCTGCCTAGATGCAGTTTGCATCACTGCACACAGCAAGTTCTGTCTTGTGAATGTTTACTTACGTTCTGGCTTTACTCTGTGTGGCCCCAGTGTAGCCATTGCCTTGAAACACAAAAGAAAATTAAGTTAGTAAGCAAGCAGTCTTTTTTTCTTAACTGCCAGCTTTAATTGTGAAGTTACGTGCAGTGTAGCTCAGGATACTTGCTTTTACATGCAAAAACCACAATCAGAACAAATCTAAAATAAAAGTGTGTTCAATGGTGACTTGGTAACAAAACAAAACAGCATTTTGAGGGTGAAAAAAAATCACCTTCTTTAGTAAGTTTTAATTTCAAATGACTCGGGAGGTTTTCTAAATTAAACCCTCAAAATTGCTGTTACGTAATTCTGTCAAGAAAATACAAAGTGACATTAACTCATTCAGAAAAACAAAATGCTATATGAACAACCTACTCGTTTGATTTATACGTTATACTCATAAGCTCACAAATTTTCTCTCATGCAAACTCTAGATCACATGTAGTATTAAAGCAGGTTTAAAAAAAAACTTCTAAGAGTTTTTGGGGTTGGTTGTTTGCTTTTTGTTTTTTTAAATTATTTCCAGAAAAGGCAAAATCCCCAGTAGATTCTGGGTTTGTTGCTGTTGTTTAAAAGCACGTTACACTACAGGAAAGAAACTGAGGGAAAGCTATTTTGTGTCTGTTCTCCAATGCGACAGGAAGAGAAAAGTCAGAAAAGTTTTCACATAGGCATCACATTTTACTTCTTGTTTAGGAAATATGTACAATTATAAAGCAGGATGGAAACTGACTCAAAGCCATTTCCCACCAAGTTTTTTAATTCACATAAGTAGTTTGCTATTCCATAAGCTGGCAAGCACTGGGGTACTAGGGGAAATTTTCTGACTGCAGGTGCAAGGCAAGGATAGTGTTTCATTACAGCAAGTTACTTTAACGATATGACAAAGACCTGAAAAAGGCACTCTGCACTTAAAAGCTCGATTTATTTTTTCAAATACTTCAATTGGTCAAACAAATTTCTCTTCCTGTAAACCCTGATTCTCTTATAATCTGGAAAAACACAGCATTTCACTTTACAAAAAAAAAAAAAAAAAGGCATAAGAAGAGGTCAAAGCACAGAAATCTTCATAAAATATTTACTATGTGAAAACATGCCATATGATATATTAAAAAAATTTAATTTAAAACAAAATCCTATCAAACTATCCTATCATTGTTTCTACCCAATTATGCTACACTATGAGAAAGCAGATCCTCCTGACACAGGCTTTAGGCTCACTTTATCATGGAAAATTATGGACTACCCATTTTAGAGATAACCTCTTCCACCACTTTATTGGATTCCTCTGTATGATTTGGGTAGAATCAGAAAGAGTAGCAATAACATAGCTTGAACTGGAATGATTAGCTGACTACTGAAGAAATAAAAATCTATTTAGAATTTTGATAATGTAAGAAACACATTTACGTATTTTTAAGAGCCAAAAGGACTAGACAAGAACCCACAAAAAACCCACAGCCACTGCCATTCATCCTTTCATCTTACCTTCCTTATTGTTGTCCAGTCTTCAAGTATATCAAGGTCTTGTAACATATAAACTATATAGGGGCGTGGAAAAGTTAGGGAAAACTCTTTTTAAACAGCAATAATAAAAATACTCTAATGTTTGTAGAAAGATATTAATAGCTCTGTTCTGCCAGTCTTTCACACAAAGAATACCTACGTAAAGTGAAAGCTCAGCAAAAATAAATGCATCTTTGAATTATGCAACCTAGAAGTACACTTTAAAAATTATTAAAAGAGGCAAGTAATAGCATGTAGATATTCAGACTACTGGAGTTCAACATGAGGATAAGATAAACAATTGTGATACAACCATTCCATCCCTAACAGTTCCAAAAAATATTCTATTTGCAATGCTACAAATTACAATTAAAATTCTCTGCAATTTCAATATACCACTGCAAATCAGCATCTACACTAGTATCAGCTTTAATAAAATCATTATTTTTACACTATTCTGCATCATATTTCTTTGAGAGAAAACTGTAGACAGCACCACATCTCTGAATATCAAATAACCAAAAAACAGGAAGTAGAAAGGCAAAGCCCCTTCCTTGAACTATCAACTGTAAAGTAAAAATTGTGTATTAGAACAATACGTGAACTTCAAAACAAAAATCCATATAGCACAGCTATTCCATTACAACAGTCTTCAGTTTTTACTTTGTTTCTCCTCATTTCATCTCTGAAAAACAAGTTTAGCAAAAGGTGCTATGAATGTTCAAAAACTAAATCTCCTAAAATGGGATACGAGAGCTTTAACTTACATTCCATTTGAAATTTTAAGAATCTGTAGCCATTTTCAAATTTGTTTTTCTCTGAATAACAAAGATACTACAAATCAAAAGCCATGTAAAATTTCTAGGTATTTGCTTTACACAGATCTGTACAAACTGACAAGTTCACAACTATTTTAAAATCATAAGCAAAAAGCAGATTAGTTTACTTCACAACTGAAAGGATTTTCAGCCTTATGAATTGCCTGAAATTGCTGGGTTTTTAGACCTAATACTATGTTAGTATTTTCTGTTTGGAATGCATTCTAAAATGGCAAGGTAGCTCATAATTCACAGCATCTGATGCTATTTATATGGACATCCTGAAGACAAGGATGACAGAGCTAAAGAAAATACACTTTCACACAACCTGGCACTGAAATTGCTAAAAGGAATTAAGAAACTAATGAAGCTACTTGTACCTGCATTGATTAATACCACTTGGCTTTTAAGCACTAGTTAAAAACCATCTCTACTAAATTGAATTTATGACACATCCTAATGGAAGAACAGTCGCTATTAGGACAAATCATCCATTTGGGATGTGTTCCAGTAAATCAACCATCCTGAAGGAGGATGAAGAAGTCATCAATGCAAAATTCTTAAATACTGTACTCACTCTACAGGAACCCCAAACCCACAAACACCCCCCGGCAACCGTCTCAACTCTTGGAATTTTAAACTTCTAATCAAAGAGGGTTTCTGAAGTCTATGGAATTGTTAAGAAGTAATAAATTGAGGTAAAGATGTCCCAGCATGAGAAGCAAAGCTATACAGCAGAAGTTACACAAGTCAAGTTATATTTTGCAAACATAATGCCTAACTTTTTTCTGGTTTTGCCTTGTACCTCTATTTTTTGAAGAGTTAGAAAAATCAACTTTTAGAAATATTCTCTGTATGAAACTAGTAGTTAGATAAGAGAATCTTAATTTCAATTTTCATAATGGGATGTGTCAACATGGTTTCTCTAATCTGAATTAGAATAACATCTGCCATGCAAAAATCAATTTTGAGAATGCATTATCACTTCAACTTGTTATTAATGACATATGTAATAAGACTAGCTATAAAACAGTAAACACTACTAGAAAAAACAATCATTTCAGTAAAAGGATATCTGATACAACAACAGGTTTCTTCTTATCTGGACTAAATGGATCCTTCCTTTTCTTCCTGGACTGTAGCTCATCATTCCATAATTCTGAAAAGACATAAGAAGAACATGCTATGAATCAGAAACATTTACATGTTTAGCTCTTTTTACAGCAGAAAACATTGACCAAAAATGAAAAATAACACATTTTCTGGTGAGATGCTGTTTCTGAAGAGAATGAAGGTGTTACATGATTATGTAGTCATAGAGAAATACTCTCAAAGCACACAAGGGATGCTGACAATTACTAGACTAAAGTTTGTTTTAAGCTTAAATTCAAGCCCTCCACCCAAAGTCTACAGCTGAATAGCATTCTACTGGATAACCTGAAACTCACCAGACATACTATGTGTACAGTCAACCAATCAGCAGCTACCAGAAGATTAAAAAAAAAAAAACAAAAAAGCAACACCAAAGAAACAAACAATAAAAACCCCCCAACAACTTTGAATTTGCATCCACCTGAGGTAATGTCAATGCTATGCCTGTCTTCTTCAAGTCTTCTAATCTTCTCTTCTAGTTCACTTTGTACAGTATCATACAACAGAAGCTTTTCACTCTAAAAAAGCAAGAAATTACACATTTTTACATGACTAAGTTCTATCATCTAAATATATATGACAACAATTTAAAGCCTCAGCAAAAGAAAGGTAAGAGTAGCTTTAGGTGAAAATTTTTCAGAAGCCATAAAGCATATGACATTTCCCTCTATCCACGTTCTTAGCATGAGATCCTAGCTCCTTAAAGACAGCACGCTCACTTGGCATAAGAGTAACTATAGCTATCAAATGTCAGTACCAAGAATAACTAAGTATATAAAAGCATCCAGCTAGATCTCCAGAATGACTGTTTGTATTTTGACACAAATACAGTATTTTCCTTTTGGACAGCACAGATTTATTCACAATGACTAACTGTAAAGTAGTGACCTCTATGCCATCTTTCATTACAAATCAGAAAAGCTAATGTTTTCATGGAAAGCTTTTTATTAAGCTGCCTCCAATATTAATAAACCTGCAGTCATTTATAGAGAATTATCATTTATTACCACAGTATTTATAATTATCTGTTTTCATAGATCTGAAAAATACCTTCCCACAGAAGAATTTATGGAGCACATAAAATAATCTAGATAGTTGTGAAAGCAAAATTGTCTACCTTAAAGCTGTCAGAAACACTTTTAAAGCACTGCTTTAGAAAAGTTAGCTAGTTCATCCTTTTAAAAGGCAATTTAGATTAACATAATGCCTTCAATGTTAGGTGTATCAGCACTTTTTATATACAAAGACAAACAAAACCACACTCCGATGTGAACTTTCTACAGCGTTTTGTGCAGTCTATGCTCTCTTCCATCCCTAAGTGTTTCAGAACGAGAAAATCAACTTTGTAGTAAACTGGTCTCAATTATAGTATACCACATAGGACTGACACCAAAATTACACAGTATCTATGTAGATCAGTTACCCTTTTAAAGGCAGCATTGAAAAACACTAAACTCTCTAAACCAGTAACTTGGAATTAAGCTGAGTTCCAAGCCTCAAGGAAATAAATTTACTGCTCTTTCATAAGCTTGCACATTTCCTAAAACACAAGTAGGAAATACAGCTGATTGTTACATTTTAAAGTTCATTTTCACTGAGCAACATAACTTTAACAACTCTGGAAAAAAGAGGGCTTGGACTTACTGTAAAAACAGCTTAAGCAGCACAAGTCACTGCGTCTAGCTATTTGCTACCATGTCTCTGCCAGAAGCTGCAGTCCCTAGAGCCAAGTCAGCAGATGTCTGCACCTCAACTGCATACAGTCAGTAAGGAGCAGTCCTTCATTATACCTTGTTCTTTCCCAAGGCATCAGAAAATTGAAATCTTTTTTAAAAGTACGCATGCACATTCTTGCTTTATTGGTATAGTAGGAGCCACGGACTTCAGGAATATGGTGAACTGCTCAGAAGAAAACACCTTTAAGTAACTGTAACAGGGGGCTGAGGAGTACTATGGTGCAAACCTCAGGATCTAAGCAGCTATGTTACAGCATTGGACATACATCTACTTGAGTATTTGTACTACGGTATCCAGTATTTAGATGCTTAAACAGGAATGTTTATATCCAAGGAGAGAAATATATTTTTCCTGTAACTGCTTTTGAAGTGACAATTCTATCACTAGCTGTCCAAGGCATCTTAAAAAGACATCATCATTATTATTATTGTTGTTGTTGTTATTAAAATATAAGGTGCTTTTTGCTAAAATTATGTCAGATATTTTAGTTACTGTTCTTGGTAATCTTTTTATAACAAAGGTAAAAAAAAACATGTGGGAATCTATTAATAAGAACCTGTTAATGAAAAATAAGAAAACTTAGCTATACTTATATGCAAAGCCAAACTAATATAAAGCTAATTTTTATATGCTTTGAATAACTTCTTATGTGGGCTTAAATATCACAAGGCAATTGCATTCAAATAGCAAACAACAGCAATAAAAACATGCACTGAACTTGGAAAGCATGACACACAGTAAAGTTAGATGAGATTATCTATCAACGTAAAATAGCTGGCACAACCTCACAGTGCTGTCGAGAGGCTTGAATTTCACATTCATACTTGTTCTTCACAGATTCCAGACAAAGCTCTCTATAGATACCTGTAATCAGACAAATTACAGCAATATTACTTTCTTTAGCTAATATCTGATTTCAGAATTCTCTTTTAAGACTGCCTGCAAGTCCCAAAACATGTACATAGTGGAAAATATAGCTATATTATATTAGGCATTTACAGTGGCTGGCTGCTTTACAGAGTAAAAATAAGAACAAGTAATCCCTTAATTCTGAAGATCTGAGGAAAAATAAATGCTATTTTAACTTTTTCCCCTATCAGTCAACAAATTACACCAGTGGTCACGCTGACTTTACAAAATAGGTCTGTTTCATATTTCTGATCAAATTATCCTGGATATCCTCAGTTTTCAAATCCATGAAGTACTAAATGTCCTCTTCTATTTTCTAATTAGAGTTTTAAATAATGTTTTGGGGTTTTTAAATAGCTAGAAAACTGAATGAAAGAACAAACTTTTACAAATTAATATTTGGAATCAGGCTTACTTTATAACGCATGACCTTAATAAATCACATCAATTAACAAGACTCTGTTCCATTCTTAGAAATAGCCACCTTGCGATACAAAGGATACTGCTTCTGAGTATTAGGAGCATTTCTTATACATTTCTGAAAATGTCTACTGAACAGCTGAAAAAATCTGAAAGGTATCTGAAATGTAATATCTTGCAAGTATAGATAGACCTTGATTTAATATATTCAATGCATTCAACACAAAATACTTAAATTGTTCCAGATTACCATCTTGAGGACTTAAGTTTGCACACATGCTGGTGCTGTCTAGCAACTGAAGAACTCCCCAAAACAACTTCCCTTAGAATTCAGTTGACTATAAATTAATGCAGTACAAGAGGAACAATACTGTTACCAGCAATTCCTCTGAAAAACAAACCACAAAGTATTATGTCAATCATCTTTCCACTGTGAAGTCACTTTTGATCTAGAATTCAAAGTGTTTTTTTCTTACATCAGTATGTTATGCTAGCTTTTTTTTTTTTTTTTAATATTTATGGCTGACTGGCATATCTAGGTCTACCAATTTATAATCACTGCTTATTTGCCTGAAATCAAGCAGTACAGGTATGAATACTTCTAGAAGAAACAGTTGTATTCGTGACTTGCTGAAATAGTCAAGATCCACATTTTGTGTGAATAGTGCTCAGTGCCTTAGAGAGCAGAGGAACACAAGTTTCTTTTCTACCACAGATGCAATTATATCCATAGTTTAGCTAAACACAGTTTAGCTTTTTTTTCCCCCCAACCCTTCCTCCCCTCTCTCAGATAGAAGTAGGTCCTTAGGGGTTACTTGCTGGAGCTCAAGTCCTGCTACTACCTACTTCTGTCAAGGCTCTCAAACAGTAAGAGCAAATAAGCCTGTTCTGCAGTTTCTTGCTTTCTCTGGAATACTTTTATCAATCTCATTCAGTTGAGGACAAAAGGGAAAAAAAAAAAAAAAAAAAACCAATCCTGATTTCTAGTCTCAGCTTCAAGGAATCTTTGTAGTTTTTACCCTGGGCTGTTTTTACATTGGAACATAGAGCTTCAGTGCTGCTGAAGACAAATCAGGAGAATCTGTAAGACTCTGCCTATCCATACCCACCTACATGAACGCACTGACAGCCAGCCATATTTAAACTGAAAATCAAAAGCCTGGATTAAGGTTGCTTTTATATCAAACCTTCTGCAAGTTCACCTGTGAACCTTCTGCGAAGCCCAAGTGGGCTACTTAGGACTAGTCAAGTAAATTTGGGTTAAGATCTTAAAACTCAGAAATTCTGGGTCACCAGCTGAGGAAACGTGTTATGGAGAAGACCAGGAGAGAGAGAAATGCAAGAGACCAAAGGATTTCAAATTCTCTTCGTAGCCTGAAGTCAAAAGTACCAATGAAGACATACTGAGTAGCACTGAAGCAGCATTAGTATTATGAAAAGTATAAGCGGGCTTGCCATTTGCCAGTGTACCTGCACTGTGCTTCCGCTGAATTTCTTAGAAAAGACACTGGCGTAGCTTCTCTGCCTAGAGAGATCACAACTGGTCTGCCTTTTGGCTCTCTGACAGCCTGTGTTACGTAACCCTTAGACAGCTGAATTAATCCTAAAGGAGTAGAGCTATAACATGAAAAGAATTTACAATAGGGAGGTTCAGAACTTTGTCTTCCTATAATACCACCGTTCCATATGACTATGTATTGTATCCCGGAAGAAGGTAAAAGTTCTTGCCTGCTTCTTCTACGAGCATAAAAGCCTATCTAAACATCAGTTTTAATAATTAAAATGCAGCTTAGATAAAAGCTGCTAAGGACAAGAGTTTTCCTCCTTCTCCAGCTGGAACAGGAAGATGGGAGCAGAGGAGTAGTAGAGACACAGACTAGAAGAGCAGGAAAAACATGATCATCTAAGATGATCTGGTAAGCACTTCATGAGACAGCACCTACATATTTCTTCATTTCAACAGTGACCAGTGTGCAGACTTGATCCCAAATCTTCTGACTAATAAAAATTATTACTGTTTTTAACTCAGTAATTTTGTGCTTACTACACAAAGACAGACAGCCATTAAATGAAACATAAAAAAGCCCTATTTTTAGCGTGATGTTATCAGGCAACTTGTGCAAAGAGGTAAGCAACCTATTCATTTTGACTTGAAAAATATTTTACATTTAAAACTATGCCACAGTATTTCTAACTTTAAAACACGCTCCTTTAACAATTCTAAAGAAAAAAGATTGACCTCAAAATGCACAGCAAGTTTATACTGTTGAAACAGCAATACTCATTTTACGTGCCTACCTGCCACCTTGGTTCGGATTTGCATATTTTCTTGTAAAGCTGCCAATGGTTCTAAATATTCAGGTGCTTTTCCGGCTATGACCTCTTGTAGTTTTGCATCCACTTGGCTTAATCTTTCTTTGTAAAGTCTTAAAATAATAGAAATAAAAAAATATGTATTTTATTTAAAAGTAAACACAAGTTAGAAGAAATATTTTTAAAAGAACTATTCTGCATGTCTTTGTTAATGTTATGGAACACCCACTGAAGCAAAGTTAAGATTTGTTACCATTTGAATTTTCCAATACATATTTGCTTTTTGAACAATATTCCTCATGTCTATTAAGCCTTTCTGGAAAACACATGCAGACAATCAGAAGTGTAGAAAGTAAAGATACAATGAAATGTATCTCCATCTCTAAGGAAGAAGAAAAAAAAAATCGCACGGCTGTTATAGTATTAAGATGGAGTAGGAGGTGAATCAACAGGGAAAAAGTCAGGAAAGGGTGCTACAATACAGAAGAACAATATGGCTTACATCATGGGAAAGAAAGATAGGCATTTTGTGGATAGAAATGCCCGTTCACTTCCGTGTGCACAGATCTGCTCCCACCCTACCGTAAACCAAGGAAAAAGAGAGGCAGGCTCTTATTGAAGCAACCCTCATTTCACCTCCTGTGAAAATCTACATATTGCATACTATCACAAATATCAGAGGATAATTTGTAACTGACATCTTCCATCCCTGCCAAAAGGAAGCTTATTTAAAATATTTTTATTTTACCTAAAATTCATTCCTTCTATAAAAGCTGATATTTACTGGCAGACAATGAAAAAATCTGCTTGCATTTTGAAGAATTTGATGTAATATCAATTACAAGTATTTCAATCACAATAAAGCTCCACTCTTTGTAACTGATAACTTAAATATAGCATTCAATGGTAGAATCATCAAAATAATGAGCTTTTCCTGTTCTCATTTTTTACCTCGCACCCCACAATCAAAAGCTGTAGAATTATGGCAAACGTACAAACTCTGTTGTGTGTGTTAAGAACAGATCAGATGTTATCTGTTTACACAGATAAACATATCTTTGTTATATCTGTTTACACAGATGTAACAGATGTCCTTGGGACAGGGATGCTGCTTTTTTACTTGTTTAAAGTGCATAGGTTAAGTAATGAATTAGACAGGAGAAAGTTCATGTATACTGATACATCAAGACCTCCTTGAGAAATACTTCCTGTTCATCTGCCACCAGCTTGCTCATCATTTTACTTTGATCACAACTCCATAGTTCAAGCATGTGTACCTAACCTAGCAATAGTCAGTGATCACTCCTCTCCTTCTTACCTGCAAACTGTTCGAGTACGATACATGCAATCTGTCCTGCAGTCAACTGACATAGCCTGAAGCTCATCAAAACCCAATTTGCCGGGCTCAATCCTTGATGAGCATGCTATGCACATGATGGTTAACATAGAGCTACAGAATTATTTAGCTAGAACATAAGCATGGGTGCACAGCACACATAACTGGGTGGGTCACTAACATTTGATTACACAGCACCAAGTTCCCGCTACATCAGAGCAAGCAGTTTTGGAGTAGGTGCTACCAGCACTTGGTACCATGCAGCAGTTGATGAACTAAAACTGTTTAACCAGTACTTTCAAACAGTGATTTGCCTAAAATGGATAACTGCTATCAACCACTGTAAATCCTACTTATCTCATAGCATCCAAATTCAATTTCCCTGAAAAGGAAGAGGAAGCAGACACAATCACTTCATCATCTCTGCTACTGGTTGTGACTAAACATCCCATAGTTTATGCACCTTCTTCTTCTTTCCCAATTTTATCACCTCCCTACTCACGGCTGCTCCTCCCTGTAATCCTTCTTTCATCATTCTAATGCTCATTCCCCAGTATTCCCACCATCACAGTTCTTCCAGCCGCTACAAACACCCCAATCTCTCAACTAACCAGTGTCTACACAATGCCTTCCTCCTCATATACCACAGCCTTACCTCCATTCGCAATCCCTAAACCCCCCGAAATACTTGTTTCCTTCCTCCAAGACCACCCTCCTTCACATTCACTCCTTAAAGGTTTGTTTCCACAAACTGTTTTCAGTCATCCAAGCTGTCCAACAGATGGAAGAGTAGGACTGAACTCAAAAGCTGGCAGTTTTCCAAATGCCAAACCAGTCAGTACTGACTGGCTCCAATACTCATCAGTTGGCTCCATTTCCCAGGTTGCTCCATGCTCGGACCAAAGAAGAACAGCAGGACAAACAGTCTTCTCTAGACACTGCAGCAAGAAATTGCTTGTTGGGCAATTCTTCCCAGACCCTATTAGATAGGCCTCGCAGTGTTCTGTTAGGCAAAGCAAGTTGTATGTCTCAGTTCTGTAGTAGAAAGAACTATCTCACAATATAAACACACATCTCAAATGTAATGACAACTGACTAGATTTTCAATTAAAATATATGCCAAAGAACATACAAGGTCTCAAAGTTTCACTTGTCAGGTACCTGATTAAGTTAGTTGCCAAATTACCACCAATTTAAATTGGAACAGATGCATCTAGCTTGTCTGGGCACATGTGAAAAAAAGCCAACTTAAAACATATACAAAAGACTGGCTCTAATATAAATGAGATGCACTTTTGAATAACTGTGGCTATTAATTTCATCTCTTCTACTTACTAGGTCTTTACTACTGATGTAGATACTATGGCAAACTACAGACAGAAAGATAACAGTATTTTCATTTTTTTTAGTATTGGTATCTGGTTTGCAGTAACCACAAGAAACTTTCATTGGTACCAACTATAAAAACTGCTGTGATACCCTGCAAAAAAAAACCCTTATTTCTTAGTTAGCAAAGACAGTGCTTGGGTCTGTCCTATATATATAAAAGGATGAGAAAGATCTTGAGTAAATAAATAAGTAAAATCACAAATTTCCCTAAAATCGCAATTCCTCAGTTCTGCTAAGGATTTTGATGCAATAGACCCACACCAGCCCTTCACAGCAACAACACTTCAAACCATTCTTACAGCAAAACAGAAAATAAATAAATACATAAAAGTATTCTGGAGCAACTGCCTGTAAATAATTTCAGAACTCCCAATCTTTATTCTTCTCCAAAAGTAGCATCCACATATATGAAAGACAAGAAACACCAGCTGCACACAATATTCTCATGGAATGGATCCTCAAATGAGGCACTTAAAACATTAAAATACTTACTGATCTTTAAGGTCTGTAAATTGCTTTTCAAGATTGGACATTTCATCTAAACACTCCATTCTTCTTCTTTCACAGTCCTCATCATCCATTTCTAAGAATAAAAAAAGGTAATTTATTTTGAACAATGTAATGTATAACCAAATAAACTGGATATTTTATTTCTAGTGAATTTGAAGTGAGCCTGAATTTTAGCCATGAATAGATTATCCATTATATTACTATTATCTTATAGCAGAATATGAGAAATCACTTGCCATATAAAGTAAGAAACGTAGATCTACTTCTAGAAGAAATGCCATAAACAGCATTTTTTCTTCCTCAAAACAGGAAGCAATATCAGTAAGACTTCAAGAGGTTAAATTTCATGACTGATAATACAAAGTGTACCTAAGAATGCGTGAAACAGAAAAACTAAACATTGTATATCACACCAGACAAAAGGCACCATTAAGCATGAAGAGTTATTAGCCACCACTGAAAATTCAAGTGTATCCTGAGTTAGTGCGAGCAAAGGCAATCCCTGGAAAGCAAGCACAGTTCAATGTCACATTTGTCATATAAAATTCAGAGTTTTGTTTTATTAATATCCATGAAAAAAAAAAGTAACTCTTGGTTCTGAAAACAGGTTTCATCCTGTTCAATTGGGAGAGTTCTTTGAAGCTGAAATATTAATGTAGAAATATCTGTAGTTCATCTTAATTACCATTTAAAATTACTGCATTTCTAATGAAACACTTCTTAACCTGCAAAGTCTAGAATTTTGCAGAAACTTGATTTTATATGCTTTTATGCAGCAAGAGTAATTAACATTAAACTCTTTCCATAGTATTTGTTTTAATTTATAATCCTGAATTTTTTCTTAATTTACCTAGTGAACATAACTGTAAAGTATAATAAATACCCTCTTTTCGGCCAAAAATTTTGCCACTTGCCAGAGACATCTGATGTCTAAAACATTAAACATTAGTTGTAACCTCCGCTGCCTTTTCTTAGACTAGAAAACAGAAAAACTAAGCTACAAAATTCTTGACTCTTTCCCACCCTTCCCAGAAGAAAAAAAAAGGCTTTGTTAAGCCATATTCAGAAGTTAGAGATGTCCTGAAACTGCTTTATAGCAGCAGTATCTCCAGGAATTGGCTCTCTACAGTTATGGTACAACTGACCATTTATCAACCAGTAGGAGAAGGCATGCAGAAGAAGGGATGGCCATGCCGTCAGGAACTGGGGCTGAACTGGTGCAAACAGGCCAGGTGTTTGAGAGGAGGGGCTGTCCTAAGGAGGCCATATCCATCTAAGCAGTTACTCTGTCAAGAAAAATCCTAACTCCTGACAGAAAGGCAAAGCAGGATCTGGAACCAAGCAGAGAGAGCCTGGACACACTCTTCTAGACCATGAACAACTCTGAGCCTTTTGCTTCTTCCTCACTCACACCAACAGACACATTTAACTGCTTTATGCTGTCTCCTACACCAACTACAGAAAGCAGCATGCAAGTCTTCATCCTTACTGTTTTGCAAAAGAGTATGGCAATTTGCAAAGGTGATGAGGTGAAAGGAGTAGCTTCAGGGCCAGCTACTTTGGAGGATCTGATTAACTCAGGTCTTCCACTCAGACCTCTCAATGTATGAAGTTTTCTGCACATAGCTCCTTCCTGAAATCATCACAAGCTTTTAAAACTAAAAACTACACTAGCCCTCTCTGCCCAGATATGAAAACTAGCAGACAGTGGAGCAGTATTAATCTGCGTTACAACGGAACCTACAAGTCCAAATCAAAGACCTACTGCAGTTTGTCACGTTACAGTTAGTACAAGCAAAAAAGACAGCATGTGCAAAGTTTTAAAACATGATATAACCTGAAGTATTTGAAAGCAAAGCGAGAAAATTTAAAGACAGAACTTCAAAAAAATACATTGAATGCTTAGCACACTGGGGAGGGTAAGGGAAGAGAGTATCAGGCTGTTAAGAGATACTATTTTGTTTTAAAATATTGTTCTCAAAAGTAAGGCAGATCCTGAACCCCAGAATAAGGCTGAAAATCAGATTAAAGAACAAAGTTTTATTTGGCTGTCCTATGTAATACTCAAGCCAAAATTATTTGGGCAACTTTCAACTTGGCCAGATTTAAGGGATGTGGCAGTCATATTACTCAAAGAGTTGTCTAAAGCATTTATGTGCTATAAAAATAATGTTGCTTTAAAATTTGAAGGCACCTCCCTGTGAAGCCAGATGGGAACAAGCACTGGGATCCCAATAGTTCTCCCACTTTATTCTCAAACTCAAATACGTGTTTCAGATGTGTTCAGCTATCCTTTTGGTTCTAAGTATGTTTTAAAAAGGAATTCACTCAGAAGCTTTTCCTTAAATTAACATGGATTTCCTTGTTTGTGTATGTTTAGGGACTACAAATCAAAGAAAACAGATTAGAACTGTAACCCTGGCTGAGGATCAGTGCAACACCCACTGCTGGAGGGAGAGGGGACTGCATCTTACATTTTAAACTTGCATTGCAAGGAAACTACAATGCGTTGGTATCTGAGGGCACAGCTGACTCTCTTGTAGATACTGAAATAACACATAGCTCTCTCCAATCTCCCCTCAGCTACGTATACACTCAAAAGTCTTTGACTTTCTGCCTAGAAGTCTACGTTCTACCTATCATTCATACTGAATGGCAATTCACATGCTAAGTCACTCTTCAATTGTTTCACCTTTATTCTGCCTCCAGAAAGATTCATAAAACAATGAAGACTTTCAGCGTCCTGAAATATCTTTAATTCCCCAGTTATGGAACTTCTTCCCCATGTCCTTAAACAACATACAGATTGGGGAATATGCTGTAACGAAAAAGTAAGAGGTTTTAGGATCAAATCTCATGGCTTTCTAGTTGAAAATTTACATCACTGGAGGTGGAAGATTCCTCATTTCGTATTAAAACACTTGCTAATAGGCCCATCCTGTCTCAACACTTCAGATTTCCCATAAAGTTTCATACTGCACAAAGTATTTAGGGTATTTTTAAACACTTTCAAAATCACAGTCATTCTTTTCCTACTATATTCAAGCAGTCCAACTCAGTAACTAGGGCAGCCTGCTTTAAAGACAAAAAACCCCGTAGTACTTAAAATGTAACAGCGCCTAAAATAGCTTTTTTAATTAAGCTGTGGCCTATATAAAGTGGTCTAAAAAATGGCCAAATTCTCATCTGGGATGGTAAGCATAAGTTTTGGCTTTTTTTTTTTTTCATCCCTAATATGCTATTCTATATCCTGGTCAATAAAAAACACTATACTAAATACATAGTGTCAAAAGGAATGGCATAGAAACAGTGCCTGCTCTCAAGGGCAAGTTATGCTTCTTCTAACCGCACCTTCCATATTCTCAGGCATTTACTGGGGGAAAAAAAAAAAAAAAGAAGGCTGAATGCAAGTAAAGCAAGTGACAAATTTAACAAAAAAAAAATCCTTCCCTTCAAAATCTTTTTTTCTTATTATTACTAATTTTAATTAAGACTTATTTCTTGCGGTGCTAATCATCTTATGTCTGTAGGAGCAATATGCTTCCATGGAGTACCTTCATATTTGTCAAGACACTGAGACAAGCACGTAATTTCCTGTAATCATCACTTTTTAAGTGCTCCCTTAAAAGCATTTCTCTGTGGAATGCAATAGAAATTATCTGGAGAGCTTCTTGTATTGTTTTAAAGAAACATTCGCAGACTACATTCACTTAAAACACAATTCCCCCTTCCTCCCACCTAATCCCAGAAGAAACCAAGACAAGGGCAGGACAACAGAATTAGTTGCCTTCAATAAAAATCAACCAAAGTGTCTTTGAGGACATGTAAACATAAAAGTTTTCTTTAAAAATATCAGTTAGCACAACTACAAAAGGGAGCAAAGGCAAGTTTTGAAAAAGAGCAAACTTCAAAGCTGGAACTAACAGAGACAATTCCCTCTTCACCAGAGCCAGGGAACTGGGGGAGAGAGAGAGTTAAGTTTACATCTGTTATACCAAGCTCCCTTTCTCACACAGAAAATGGCATTTTTTTAGACATACAGATTAGCTAGAATAAAAGATGAAGAAAGGCCATTCCCAGGCAGCATCTAGCTACAATACAAACTGGAAGCCTAAGATGGACTAACTAAGTAGTGGTTATTGTTGCAGTGCTGCTCCTGGACCTCATCAAGCAGTCCTTCACAACCCTGTGTCTCACCCACCTACTGCCCAATAAGCCTGTATATTCCTCCTTTACACTCTCTCTTTTCCCCTGAAAGATGTAACAAACTTAATATATCACAACTTCTTGAAAAGCTGTCTCTATGAATTTCTTATCCAAAATATTATGGATATATATGAATATATATGAATATATATTATGGATATTATGAATACAGTATTCTCAGTATTCCCTTTTTAGTCCATGTACAATTCTGATAATAGAAGAATTGAAGCATGCTTTCATAAGTCACATCTGAAAGGAACAGAGCAGGTTGCTGTGCAAACAAGGACATAATCAGATACGCTTTTCCAACTTAAAACATGATTACCTCTAGCTGCTTGCCCAAGTACCCTCACTCAAGTTCACCTTTTTTCCAGCATAACCACCAGCACACACGGATGCTGCCTAATTTAGGTTTCATCAAAACAACCCAGGACAGTTTAAGCACATTTTTCTGGCCTTGTTTTTCAACGGAATCACTTTAAGAGAACAGAGGTAAGGAAAGACTTAGCAGCCTTCCTCGGTAGCAGATCTGTAATTGTATCAGTAAACTCTCCACCTACAACAGCCCAACTGTTTATAAAAGCTGCGTACATTCAAGTTTCAGTACAGCATAGCTTTGAAGCCAGTCCCTTGACCGGTCCAACTTATCAGGCACTGGGTCAGTTTGCAGCAGTTTTGGTGAACACAAACCGAGTTCTTTTCCTATCAAGTTAAACCCAAAGCTTTGTTCCAGGTACTTGTCAAATGTGTTCCAACATCTATGGAGAACACAAGGGTTTCAAACAATGACTTGTCCTTCAGGCTGCTTCCAACCATATTCTGTTCAGGCTACATAATCTTAAATAAACCCTAACTACTTTGGAGATGTAGGGGCCTCAGCACTATCTACTCAGAACTACTTATTCTCTATTCTTATTTTGCCAAATCAGTTTCTATTACACACACAAATAAAATCACTATGTTTATAATAATTTTGCTGACTCTTTTAAGCCTGTACCTGGATGTGGTCCACAGCTCACTGACTGAAGAGATCTCCTGTGTAGCATTGCATTAGACAAGAGAAGCAAGATCTTCCTTTAAATGAGGCAACAGCCCAGAACTAAAGAACTCCCTGCTCCAGGAGACGTCTTGTCTAAACCCATGCAAATCATTAGTCACAAATTCACAAAAACATGTAGGTGTCCAGTTAACTGATTTAAGTTGGAGGCATTTACATATTCCCACAAAATTGCAATTTACAACTTCTGCTGCTATTGAGCTGCAGTCTATATAACCACTGGTTTACATAGTCCCCAGTGCCTCCCATTTGCATATCAGACTCTTCACTGAGACATCTTCACTAGCTACCTTTTTAATGGGTTATTCTTTCTGACAGCTTAGCATACAAAGGCCCAACAAGCACTGAAGACAATACAAGAAAGGGGACAGGAAAGCACAGTGTACCAGGAAGGGTGGGTAAGGATGAGAGGCAGGACAGTGGCAGCCAACAATTCGATCCAGGTGGCCAGCCACGGACCAGCAGCCTAGCTTGTAAAATGGGGTTCAATCAGCAATACTTGCCAGCTCAAAGGCATGGGGGGAGGGGGGAGAAGAAGGGGAAAAAGGGAAAAAACCAAAACAAAACACAGGAAGCTCTGTATAAACCATGGGCAGATTACCTGGATTTGTGGATTAACCAAGGCCTCTAATGGGGGATCAGCTCTGGTGCAGAGCGAGTATTAAATCAGATCAAGGTCTAAGGCAGTGACTATACTCTCTCCCAGTATGGCAGCCACACTTTCCCAGCACTAGTAGAGTCTTCACTCTACTTCTGCAGGGTCAGCTTGGCTGTCTCTGTACCACACCTGTGGGGCTCCAGCACCTTGCTAGCCCATGCGCAGCCCAGACAAGGGCAAGCTCCACGAGTCCACATGGAACCACCATAGCAGGGCTTTCCCTGAACTGCATCAGTCAGTGTGAATATGAAAGCCATAGGATTTAACATTCAAGATCTCCCAGATCTTTTAACAACACAAATGAACAATTAACTGTACACTGAGGACTTTAACACACACAGATAAACCAATCACAAGCCAACATATGTAAAAATATAATTTCACAGCTGCTTAATTTGTCTAGTTCATGGCGTCCCACTCCTTCCACTGTGCCAAGCCTGGCGCTCATGCCACAACTCAATGTGCTAGTACAGGCATGGGACAGGATCCCAGCAGACCACTCTAAATCACTTGAGCTGCCAGAAACACAGGACCATAGCTAACACTGAACACAGCTACCGTTTTTCAGCTAGCTCTTCTAGCAACAAAGATCCTGCTTATGGAGCCTACTTACTTATGGAGCCCTGGTGATTCCAGAGCAGCAGTGTATGCATCTGATGATTAATACATTTCCCAGTAAGTGACCATTTTATAATTTACCCCTTGTAATTACAAGGGAAGCTTGAACAGATAATAACCTCCTTCTAACACAGTGGAAATTGAGCATAGAAAAAGCAATCCTTTTAAAGCTGGATTTTGCCTATTAATATCATTAAAAATCTACAGTCCGAAGGAAGCTATGGAAAAAGGAACGGACCTTCAAGAGAGCGGAGGTTGAAATGCTTTGCGAAAGAGGCCAATGGTACTGACAGGGCTTCCAATGCCCCCTCAAAGACAGGCCTCAAAACATCTAATTGAAATTCACGATTTTGCATACGAAGAAATACATACGTATGTATGTGTACACACATGTATGCCTGTATTTTGTGTGCACACATGCACACGTATGTAGGTATGTATGCCAAGCCTTTAAGTGCAGACCTTAGCGGCACCCCCCCGCCGCGGGCCACGCACTCAAGCCCAGCAGGGCACAACCCACAGCACCTACACGGAGCGGCCCGGCCCGCCAAGCCCGGGTGCCAGCCGCCTCCAGAGCCGGCGGCTCAGGGCGAAGCGGGGCTTCCGTGCCCATGCGCCCCGCCACGTCCCTCCCCCCCGGCCGCGGGGTCGCAGCACGGGCTGGGCTGGGCTGGGCCGGGCCGGGCCGGGCCGGAGCGGCGGGGGGGCGGGGTCACGGCGGGGGTGGGCACCGGCAGCCACCGGAGCCGGGGGGCGGGACCGGTCTCTCCCCCTGGGCAGCGCGCCGGGCGCTGAGGGAACCGCCGTGGCGCCCCCCTCAGAGGGGCTGCCCTGCGGACGGCCGCGGTACCTGAGCTGTCCCCCTCCTCGGACACGGACGAGCTCTCGGTCTCCTCCTCCTCCGAGCTGCTGCCCTCGTTCTCCCCGTAGTCCACCTCCATCTCATCGTGGTTGTTCTCCTTCTTCTCCCGGGAATGGACCGGCATCGTCGCCGCCGCCGAGCCCTGGGACAGCCCTTCCCGCCGCCGTTCCGCCGCTGCCGCCGGCCCCTCCGCTCCGCCCCGCCCCTCCCCGCCTGCGCAGCCTACCCCGCCCGGCGCCCTCCCATTGGCCGAGCCCCGCCAGCAGCCTGCGTTAGCCCGCGCGCGGGGCACTCTGGGAATTGTCGTCCGCCGGGAGCGGCGCGGGGGAAGAGGGAGGCGCCGCTCTGCGGCCGTGGGGGACCGTCAGGGGCCAGGCGGGGAGCGAGGGCTTCCCGCGCCCCCTTCCCTGTCCCGGGGCACTCGCGGGACTGCTCGTTGCTGAGAGGCTCCATCACGGTCAGGCAGAGTTAGGAGCGCTTCGCACCTGCCCGCGTCTCCCGCAGGTGGCCCGGGCAGGGGAGTGGGCCTGCGGGGCCGGGGGCTCGACCGTTGCCGTTCCCTGCCGGAGCAGCGGAGGGAGGACGTGGGGCCTCACGTCTGCCCGCGCCGCCTGCCTGGCAACCCTGCACCCACGCTGCTGCCCAGGAGCTTTGCATCCTGGCAAGGTGTCACTTGGCGGCTCGCTGCCTCCCTCGCGCCTTCCCCCTCGGGCTCCAGAGGACAGAAGTCCCTGTGAATAGCGACCTCCCCTCCAGAACCTGTTTCTTCCCCAGTTTCACATTCTGTGATATGCTTTAAATTAAATCAGACTTAACTTGGTCCCCTAAAGCTGACAGCAATCACTGAGAGCGGCCATGAGGAGGGACTAAACAGGTATGCTGCAATTTGTGCAGGGTTGGGATAGGCTTTTTGACTGAGTATCAGTACTTTTCTGTTCGTTCACCAATTGCCGTTACTTGTGCTATGTAAGATGTACTGAATACAAGTGATGGTTACTGGAGCAAGCTGTCCCAACTGTCCCCTTGCTATGAGGGACTGATTAGCTTCACTTCAGGACGTATGCATGCACAGGGAAGTCTGGCAGGGATCCTCAAGAGTCAGGAAATACACAGTTGGTGGTGGCCCGCAGGTAAGCGCAGGCAGTACCTTTGGGGCGAAGGTGAGCTCGCTTGTACAGCACAGACTCACTTGTGAAGCCTGGGCCAGGTGAAGGAGCAGTAGAGAAGCACTGTGTGTCTCAGTCCTGTGATGTGCTGCTCCAGTGAAGTCCAGGTGGTATTTCCTGGCAGTAGCAGTTCTTCATACTTGAGAGATCCAGATTTAGTCACTCACTGCAGTCTGGAAGGATGTTACGCGGGTTATATTGCGAGGCAGATAATAACTTCTGAGCTTCTCCATGGACTTCTACCTCCATGGCAATAGCTGCCCACCTTGCCCACAATAACCATCGCTGTACGTTAGTCACTTCTTTTCTCCCACGTCTCTGTATATCCAAAGGAACTAATTTCCCTGTATCTCCACCAAGAAGAGCGTATGTAGGTGTGCCACCTCTTCCCCAAGAACACAAAAGGGAGAAATATTAGACAAAATTAACCACCTCCCATCCTTCGCTCTGCAAACTCCATCCCTTCTGTTTCTGTTGTCTCTGGCTTTGTAGCCAACCGAGGACCCAGCGGAACCCGGCATGCTTTCTCCACGCCCATCGCAATTTCTGTCATTTTAAGTATATGATAGGAAGCACCTACGATTTCTAACAGAACTGCAGCGCCCACAGGAGTGAGTCCTTTCCTAGATCCGCAGTAGCGGGCAGCTGTAGCTGCCGAAGGCACGTTTCTTTCTCCCGCCGCCACTTCCCCCGAGCGCCCTATCGCGCCCCTCCCCGGGGTCTCCCAGCCGCGCCCGGCGGTGCCGGGGGAAGGGGAAGGCGGGCTGCCGGCGGAGGCGGCCGCGCATGCTCCGCGCTGGCGGGCGGGCGCGGGGCCGTGCGCGCCGCCGCCAGGGGGCGCCCGGGCCGCCCCGAGCAGCGGGGGCGCCGGGAGGCCGGCGGGGGCGGCCGGGGCTCCTGCGCAGGGGAGCCGGGCTGGAGCTTTTCCAATGTCTCTGGTTATTTAATAGAGCAACAGCAACTGACCACGTCCTCAGGTTTTTGCCTCTTTAGAAACAGCTTGCGGGACCTCAAAATCTGGCCGAGTGCTGGTTCATACAGTTTTAAAAACTTAGAGAGGCGGTTACCAAGGAACTGTTTTTTAAGCTGGTATTCCTTTCGGCTAACGTGGCAAAAGTGTTAGTAGTGATGTCTGATGCTCAAATGGCTGAAAGGAGTTAGGAGAAGGCCTGAAACAAGAGCTGGAGATGTCCCCAAAGAAAACCAGTGAATTTCACAAACTGGGTCTGAAATTTTTCTTAAGAAATCTGTAGGGATTTGACAAAAACAAGCCAGAAATAAAAAATGTCTAACAATCCCAAATTCAAGTGTTGCATTTTGGACTAGCGAGACAAAAAGACTAGAAATCAAATGTTCTGGACTAGAAAAAACTACTGGAAACAGTTGCAGGGAAAGGAATGGCAGGAAATAAGGAAACCTTTGGCCTGATTGTAATTTCCTATCCAAACAGTTGGAACTGGGTCTAAGAGAGCTAAAAATAAGCCCCAGAAGGAAATCAAGTTCCCATGTCATGGTGGAAATCAGCAACCAGGATGGGGAATTGAGCCAGAATTTTTTTTTAGTCATACATGATTTTACATGCTGCTTCTATTCTGTTTGTAGCCAGGAGAGGGGGGGATTACCCAGCTAAACCAATACGAACACCTACTGTCTTGAGGAGAAAAAACAAAGGTACTGGTTGAAGTTTACCTGACTGTCCAAACAGAGTGCTAGGAAAGCTAAGAGAAAAGGGTATTTCCGGGAGCTATATATGGTGGCACAGTGCTAGTGGCAGCTTACAATTTGTTCCCAGAAATATAAAGTTAATTAATCAGATCACCCATAAGCCCTTAATATATAAAGTGGCAACACCTATCTTAATCAGCTGTCTAGGGCCAGATGTGTGCTAGAAGGCAGGGGGAAAGAAGAAAATCTGGCTGGCTTACTAGAGGACTTGCAAAGATTTGTGTCTTACTATGTGTACATACCAGCTAGGAATCCAGTCAGCTACCAGAGGACCAGTCTGTAGATTGACCATTTTATAAAGACAAGTGGAAGAAAGCATTAGGTGCCTCCAAAGCTATGATTTTTTTTTCTGGATCATGATTTACACCCTTCATCAGAGTAAAATAGCCGTTAAGAAGAAGGTGATTGTCATCATCCTTAACAGCTCGGCTCTGCATTTAATGGGGAAGTGGGGATTAACAGCTGGTATGTGGTATTTTTGAACAATTAGAAAGAGACATAGGGACGGTTGGCAACAATGTAAAATTCAAAACTGGCAATTCTGTTGAAAGCTGGTACTGAAAAAAGTTTGGATGCAATAACAATCATTATAAATAAAATGCTGGCCAGCACAGACCTTGGCAGATGGTGAAATCTCCTTTCCCAGTTTGGGAAAGAGAGAGATGACTGAAGATGGGAACTCACACATGAAGAAGAAAAGCTTGGAAATGCAGGCATCAGCTTCCTAGGACTTAATCTGGGCACTTAAGCCAATAATCTGAATCTGGCTATTGAATCACATCTGTGTAACACATAGAAAAGTGGAACGTGGCACAAGCATGGTGGCTACTAGACCAGACATCTTCAGAAAAAGCTAGGAAGCACAGCTGTAATTTTACACCTAATTTGTTGAATGGGGACAGTGAGTCGAAACATGTATCACGCTAGAATCTGAAAAGCAGTTACTAGCTTTCTGATTATCAACCTGATTGCCAGCTTTTGTTGTAGTGAGTAACTGCATAGTAACTGAATATTTCTGACAAGAAGAAGATTGTAAAGAGAGAAGCCAAAAATATATAATGTGAGTCAGTAGGATACAGGTATAGATGAAACCTTCAAGGAGAAGCAGGGATGAAAGAGCTTTTACTGTGTTTGATCCAATATAGTGCACTACATCTTAATGAGTTTGAACTATCTTCTCATTAGGAGTTTCTCCCAGTTCGAAGATGTAGTTTGTGTTGGACTGGTCATCACAAGTTTGATTGGGGGGAGCGAGGTCCTTCAAAGGGGACAGGACATCAACATATTAGCCAGGTCTATCAGTATGTGTTATTAATGATGAAAGAAGAATCATGAGAGAAATTTATCTGGAAGATACATGTGAGGTTTTAGTCAGTTCTTGGGCCTCACCTGCAGTACGGGTTAAAAAAGAAGTGGTAACACTGGGGTGTTTGTGAACTCTGGCAAACCAAATTATGTCACTTGAAATAATTTTTATGCAGTATCACAAAGAAATGATACAGTGGATGCTCTATCAAATTAAATCTGATTCGTCACCCTCTATTTCAAAGTGCAGTATTAGGAGGTGGGTCACAAGGAGAAAAGACTGTTTTCCCTGCAGGACAAGGTCAGCAGCAAGTTAAAGTAGCAGTCATGGTGTGCAAGCTACTAGCTATGTTTGAAGGCTATCGGATCATGTTCCTCCCTCAGCTCATATATTATCTAGGCAAGATACTTCTGGTATATGCTGCAAATAGTTTAAAGTAAGCTTAAAACTACTAATCAAAATAAACTCAAAGAGATATGACTTATTTCTAAAAGACCCTGCTTACTCCTGCAGGTGAGATAAGGGGAGAGATCAGGGGCAAAATATTTCCTTTGATAAAAAGGAAATAATCTGTGCAAAACTGGCTCTCTCCTAGAGGCTGGCAGACATGCAGAGCTTCTGCAGGGCTTTTCTGTTCTGGAAGTTCTTTTATGGGTTTGTCAATATTGCAAAACTATTTCATAAGTTGGCGAAGAAAAAGAAAACATCTCAGTGGTTGAGAGTATTTGAGCACTTTCGGTTAAAAAAAAAGTTGTTGTAACTGCCACTGTATCAGTGTATTCACATTTCAAAACCTCTTTCATATCAGATATGGGTGCTAGTGCTTACATTGGAACTCAAACATTGTGAGTTGGAGGTGACTTTACACGGCAAAAGTCTAAATTCTCTGGCACCGCTGGACAGGAATTTGAAATGGTTACATCGGTTGAAAATAACTTTCACATGTATGAAAGTTTCTCATCATGATAGGCCATATATCCCTTCTGTTCTCTGAGCATGGCTGACAGTCCTAGTGTGTTAAGAAAACGAAGTTTAGGTAATGATTGTTGGGTTGGTTTTGGTTTGGGTTTTTTTTCACTTGCACTCTCCCTGCTACTTTAGAAGCCGTTGTCTCATTTAGATCTAATTTTACATGAGACCACAAGTGTTAAAGATACTAGTTTCTGCGTGTTTTGTGAAATAGTATCTGGAACAAAGAACCCCTATTAATGTCGCACAGGGGGAAACACGTAACTTAGCTTTTACTCTTCCAAGGGACAGCAGTCAGCTTGCCATATAGTATATGTATACACGTAGTTAGGACTTAACTGCAGTCAGGCCTCTTGCCCATCTCAAATAGGTAGGGGAGGGCTAAGCAGAGGAAGGTTTATGGTTGTGGAAGGAGGTGACTCATGGCATTCAGAGCCTAGAGTACGAATTCAGAGGAAATCTGGCTTCATTAATTCTGTAGCTCATGGAAAAATTTATTCAAGCTTGGGATCTTTGGTGGTTGGAAACACTGCAGTGTTCTGACTTTGTACCAGATACTCATGCAGAGGTATTAATGCTGATACACTGCTTAACAAAAAAAAAAAGCTATAAAGCAAGAATTGGTTGCTCAGGAGAGTGAGTATAAGCTCATGAAGAGCTCTTTCCCTTAATTACAGAAGCATATAGATTCCAGATTTCATCTGTGAGATAGGGGGTTGTGCAAATGAAATGGTAATTTGTGCTTTTTTTGCACAGGAACAGGATTTTGTCGAAGGAACAGCTACCTGTTCCATTATTCTCATATTAGAAATATCTTACAGGATCCTGATATTTGACTGTGTAGGTCAAAGTGGCCAACATCTCCAGTATCAATATGTTACACTAGAGTACTAAACTGTACAGAACCCTGGTTTTGACTATTCAAACCTTAAATATCTAGGTTTGGGGGTCTTTTTCTCAAATTAAATAGTTGCCAGTTAAGTTAACTAAAAATTTGTTACTCAGGATGGTTCCCAAACAGGAATACTGTAGCACAGGCAAAGCCATACACCCAGAGGATTACAACACACCATCCTAACACCCAGGGTGCAATTTAGAGAAGTGTCTTTCTCAAAAGCAAGACAACCCCCATAAGAAGGAAATTGTGGAGGGTAGTATAGAAAAGTAGAAATAGGAATACTTACAGAAAAGCCTCAAAGGGCTCAGCTGTTGAGCTAAATATGAAGAGGTGAGCAGCAGTGGAATGCGTTTTTAAAATTCTTTTAAATTTATTGTTCTCTCTTGAAGGACCATGTGGGCAAACAGCTCTTCAGTGGAATATAAGCATGCACCTCTGAGGGGTCAGGTTTAAGACTCATGCTAGCTAACTGAAAGAAGGGAAATACTTAGTGAAATTCTGAGTAATTTTAACTCACTTTTAATCATGTGCCTTAATGTGGTGTAAATATTAGTAAAGCAGGGGTTCCAGAAACTTGGATTTCTAGGGGTAGATGCAAGAATCCAAAACATAATCTATCCCTTTGAAATGTGAACTGTTGAACCAGGCTAGAACTGAAGGGTTTGTGTTCTCTTTGACATAGCAAAAAATACTCGTATGATTTTTTTAAGTACTTGGCAACAGCTAAATTCTCTGGAAATTATAAATCCTAGATGAACTGTCAGAAGTTAATTGATGGTATGAGTGTGACCCAATTGCCCGCACTACTTTGAGTTAAGTTCTGCAGCACTTAACTTGTCTACGCTACTCCTTTAAAAGTTCAGTTAAACTTACTTATGGGGGTCCCCTCATGGCTGGACAAAAATATTTGAAAAGTTCTTTCTTTAAAGTGGAAATGCAAAGAACGGGTACAGCAATAGCCGCCTGGAATGCAGCTGAACCTAACCCCTCCCTAACTAATCCTGCTATTTTCTAACCTTGTCCTCCATGCATAATCAAAGGTGTCAAAGTCACATGCTTCAAAGTCAAGCCTTTGCAAGATCACGGCTTTCGCTGTGTATGGAACATGCCCTTCCTGCCTGGCATGCTCTGCACGAGGAGGTTCCCCGTAGAAGCCATTATTATCTTGGTTAACACCACTCCCTCCTTTCATTTAATATTTTGGTGATGTCTTACTCTGTTTATTACTTTTAAGCTCTGTCTTGAGTTAAAGACCTAAAAATTATCAGAAAAGCAAGCAAATTCTCCAAAGAAAATACATTTTTTAAAGATTGTCAAAATAAAAAAATGTGCTTAGAATTCATGAAATTTAGAAAACAAAGCAGAAAAATCAATGTATCATCATCAAATCTTACAGAGATAAAATGTAATGGGTTATGGTAAAATAAATTATTGTAATACTAGCTATTACCTAACATTGCTAATCTTCAGAACTCATTTACAGAGACGATAGAATATGAGATGCTCTGGGGCAGACCACATAGGTAGGCGGATGACAGTGACTCCCTCACTGATGCTCTGCTGACTAAATCCCACTGCCCTAATGCTTGTAACATTAACTGTTACTGGTCGTGCATTTAAATACTCCGGTTATTTATGTAGCAGGCATGTAAATGTTGACAACTCTTACCGTTTTATAACATGTCTCAAATAGTTAAATATTGCCCATACTAACAACTCCAGCTGTTGTCATCAGACTCAGCTGAGGGAACTGGATTTCCTCAATGCAAAACCGACCACCAGGGACTATTTAAAAATGTCCAAGCAAAGAGACACTGGAAATCATGAGTCTTAAATGATACAACAGCAGATGTCTCTTGAAAAGTCCAAGAATTCTCTGTTTCATAAATTCCATGATTGCAAACCAATGTCAGGCTTTTAGGAGAAACTTTGGGCTTTTTCAATATTACTAATTCAGCCCTCGGCAGCGGAGTTACCACCGCACCTCATACATATCCCTGGCTGTTGTTGTGGGCCTCTCTGGTGAGGTTGTGTCTGGGACTGGGAGAAATGTGGTCTCTCGAGCCTGTTTCTGGCTTTGCTGCAGGAGCACCGTGGGCACGACCGTCCTGTGGAGTGCAGCGCAGAAGAAATGATGCCCCAGACCGTCGCGCTGGACCCAGCCATGTCTGATGGTTCAGTCTCGATGCCAGCGCTGCAGCCAGAAGTGTAGGCAGCGAAACCGGGGAGAAGCTGCTCTGGGCAGGAGCTCGGGCTGAGGAGTTGCAGCACTTTGAGAAGCGGTGTGGAAAGGGGAACTGCGAGACACATCGTTGCCCATTGCACAACTGAGGCTTGAGTGAAGGTTTGGAGTCACTGCCTGGGTGAATACGGTCCCCCCCTGGATTTTATTTCCTGTTTCCCCAACCTCGCTATACTTCAGTGTCCCTGTATAGCCAGAGGTAGCTGTATAATGGGATAACTCTGTATTTTACTTATAAATAGCTGAAGTTTTATAAATAGTTTCCTGCACCAGTTGCTGTTGCCGAGCTGCGCAGAGGATCCTGCAGCGAGCCCCTAACTGTCCTGCTCCGGCGCCTGCTCTCCATCCTCTGGCAAGGTGACGCGTGAAAGCCCCGGGCACACGCAGCTCCCCACCGGGGCGCTGCCTCTCCCAGGCTTGAGAGGGGGCGGGCGGCCGCCCCCGACCGGGCGGGAGGAAGGGAGGAACCCCGTCCGTCCGCCCGCCCGCCCGCCGCGCCTCGGAGGTGCGCTGGGGAGCGGCGGCCGTGACGTCACGGCGCGGTTGCCATAGGGACGCCTGGGGTCGCACCTGACGGCTGTCGTGAAGCCGCGGGAGGAGAAGAAGGAAGGGGGAGTCTAGGCCCGGCCCGGCCCCCCCGCCCCGGGCCCGCGGGGAGTTGGCTCCGCGCCGCGCCCCTCCACCCGCGTCGGAGTCGGAGGCAGGAGGAGGGGGAGGAGGAGGCGGCGGCGGCGCTGCTGCTGCCGCCGGCGGCTATGTAGGGGCCCCGGTGCGGGTGGATCCGGAGGCCGCTGTCCGCCTCTGGAGCGCGGCGCCGGGGCCGGGCCCGGGCCCGGCGGGATGTTCTCCAAGAAGCCGCACGGGGACGTGCGGAAATCCACGCAGAAGGTGCTGGACACCCGCAAGGACCCGCTCACCCGCCTCAAGCACCTGCGCGTCCTCATCGGTGAGGCGGCCGGGAGGGAGGGAGTGGATCAGCGGGGGGCCACGGCCCGGGGTCCGTGGGGCCGCCGGCCCCGAGTCCCGGCGTAGGAAGGACCGAGAACTTAGAGGGACCGGCTGGGCGCCGGGGCGGGAGACGGGCTCGGGGCTCTGCTCCGGCGAGAGACCCCACCCGGCCCAGCCTCGCCTCGGCACGGCGGGCGGAGGGAGGGCCCCGCGCCCGGCATCGCGGGGCCGGCGGCGGCGAGGCTTCAGCTGTGTGCCCGGGGCCGCTGGACCCGGCGGGCGCAGCGGGGGATGCTTCGCTCCCCGCTGTTGTACTGAAGCACGTACGTTTCCACCGCGTTTGGAGGTAGAATTCATTTGGCAACTGTGGATGGAGGCGAAAAGCTGGTGTGCTCCCCCCGTGAAATATTCTCTAGAGCTACATAAATGCTGCTAAGTCGGTACGCTTGAATAGAAATGCCCGGTGAGTGCGAGTGGTGCCTGTGACTCCTTAATCCATTTCCCCTAAATGCTTACAGTAACAACTTATGTTCGTGTATGTTTTCGGGGTAAGAGCTACAATAATAAGTGCTCACCGGAGTAAATGTAGATGACCATTCATACAGCTAGTCCGAAAGCGCTTTTGGCTTGCCAGTCGGTCAAGGAGGGAACATAAGCACTTAAGTACTGCCGCAGTTCCATGTGAACAGCTGTTTAACCTGACCAGTGAATTAGAAATTGTGATTATATGGAATAATTGCCTAATGAAAAAACAGGGGAAAAAAAACAGAATTAACCATTCCAAAATATCTGTTAGTTGCATGTGTTTGTAAAAATCTAAGTCATTGTCATCAAGCTATCCTTGAAAAAAGCAGCTTGCTCCGGAGTGTCTTTTGGGCCCTTCAGTTCTGTAAATGCATGTGTTGCTTCTGACAGTTTATCAACACGTGAGCAGGGCTGGGTCAAGGGCAACTGCATGCTGTATTTAGCACAGAGTACTGAATGGATTATTTTGGGTTCTGCCCACAGTCTGGGGGTATTTAAGTACCTTGTCCTTGGCCTCCAAAGCTGGATTCTTTCCTTTCAAAGAAAAACGGTTATTGCTCCCTTTTTTCTTTTGTGTTGGTGTTTGAAGGAACAGGTGTTCCCGTATGGCAGCATCTGCTGCTGCATGACTTATTTTCTGCAACATAATAATTATTTAGACTTTTGAAATGGAGAATAGTTGGGTAACTAGCTATCCAAGACACTTCAGTAGTTAGATGCATCCTCTTGCCTCACTCAGAATGTTACCGCTCTTCTTAACTAGCTGTACTGAGCCAGTTGTGGCTTGCTTTATGTTGATTTATATTTATTTTTGGCTACTTCATCAGTTGAAACTTAAGAGGAAAGAGCATTATAAAGAAACTAAGTACCTCTCTGAATTTAGGTTTCCTGGCTAAAGTATGTTGAATATTTCTAGTTTTGCTTTAGTCTGCAAAACAGTCTGTGTGATTTTGATCTGATCTGTTCTAGATTTGATATTTCTGTTGCTTGTCTTTTATTTACAAGATTTTCCTTCAGCTTTGTTAATACTTGGATGCATTCTGTAAGATGCAAGCCATGAGCTCTGTGTCAAGTAGACGTTCTTATCTAATCTAAGGTTTCTGCTTACTGGCTGTAGGACAGACTCAATCTGCTGGGGCATGTTTTCATGTGATGGCCATTCCCCTTTTTTCCCCGCACATGCGTGTATCTCAGCCATTGAAGCACAGCTCCCACATAACCTTTCTCCAAGTTTGGAAGAATACAGTGTGTGACTGCATAAGTAGGGAAAGGTGTAACAGTACTCTTCAGCTTGTCTGTCTTGGATGCATCTACAAGATTTTGTCATTATGCGGATATTCTTAGATGCATAAGGTACAAAAACAAGGTCATTTTTTGGGGCAGGGGGAGTAGGATATTTCTCTGTGTATTCCTACTGTAGTGCGAGAGAAGTATATAGCAGATTATTTGAAGTCTGTCTTCTGCTGTGATCACCTCCTTGCCTTATTCCTTAAATTTCTCTGCTACCTAAACTGGCTTTCAAAGCACAAGCTCTATGCCCTTTCTTCTCCAACTTTTTCTTTGACTAGTCTGCACGACCAGGACCAGGTTAAAAAAATAATGTGCCCACATAAGATAGACAGCTATCTGAGGTGGCTTTGCGTTCAGGTGCCATCCTGCAGCTTGAGCAGTGTAGTGCTGCATTTTCCCATTTATCTTTTTTCTTCAGTGACCACTCCCCCAGCATAATAATTGGCATGTTTCCATGTGCTCAGGGGAGCCAAGCTAGCTATTGCCAACAGACTATCTGAGGGGAGAAGGGAGGAAATGTCAGTTCAGCTCTGTTCAGCATCTTTATGAATGAAAAATGATTTGTCTTGTTTATTGCTCTTAGCCCCTGTATATTGGAGATTAAAAGACTGTCAAGAAGAGAATTCTCTGCTGTTTCACATCCAGGAGAAGGAGACAATTTTCTCCTGTTCTTAAACTTAAAATCCTTTCAGTAGGCCTGCAAGGTGTATTGGACCAGAGTTAACTTTTTTTGCTGTACTTTTTAGTCTTTAGTTCAGCAACAATAGACTGAAGCATGGCCTTGGATTCATGGTTAAGACTTGAGGGGAGGAAAGGGAGTACTAGTTCGTTTTCCCTCTATTTTATTAAGGCATCCAAAGCAGCAGTTCTCCAGTAAGCTAAAATAATGGACTAGTCATGAAAAGAGGCAGAGTGCTTGTGAATTATAGACTGCTGGTTGGCTATTAGCCAAAGAGGAGAAATCTAAAAAATTTCATTATGGTAAAAGATTGACAGTTGGATCCTGCAAGGCAACGGTGCAAGTCAGGCATCATTTAAAAATATTTAAGATCGTATAATGTGGTTGTTAGTAAAGACCAGAAGAGACCAAACAATTTCAGAGAACCTAATATGAAGCCAAGTGAATGGATAACACAAAGGCAAGTGACATTTATTTCTAACAAATTAAAAGTAGCGTACATTAGATGGAATTATTTAAATGCCTTTTACAAGATAACTTAGAATGCAGTGAATTGTATTATTTCAGGAAAAAGTATCTTGTCATTGGTGACAACTCAGTTTAGTAAAAAATGCAAATTAGTCTGCATAAGGAATATAGAAAATTTTCTGTCTTCGTAAAGCAGTGGTGTACCATTACACCAAATATCATTGCAGCTTTAGTAGTCTTATTGCTATAGTCAGTGTATAGAAGATTTAGAGATGGGAATGACTCGGGTGAGAGTAAAACTTTAACGTGAAAAGACATTGAAAGCTTTGGAATCCCTTTCTGTGGGGGCAGGTAGTGAAAAATATGTAAACATATATGAAAAAGACTAGGAAATGAAGTCTATTAAGGCTTACCAATTTTGAAGTTACAGTAAAAGCTTTTTGGCTTGGGAAGCTCCTGAGTGCCAGACTAACTCAGTTGTAGGCATACTGGGCAAAATGCCCCCCCCCCCCCCCCCCCCCCCCCCCCTTTCCTGAAACTCTTTTGTAGATAACTGCTTTTTGACATTTCAGCCAGAGACAGGACACTGGAGCGGTTCTCTGCTCTGCTTCAGTATGGCCCTATTCAGCCTTTTTTGTGATTCAGGAACCAAGGAAAATTCGTGAAATTCAGGTGACTAATTCAGAATTGATTAAATTATTTGTAAAAGTAAATATAATACGTGACCAATTTATGCATGTCACAGGCATAAGGTTTTTTTTAATAGAGGTTAAAGCCTTTAGGAGACCTCCAAGTAGTAATAAATAGTATTATCGCTAAGAAATGCTAAGAAAAATCGGAAAGAGATTGAAGTCTCGTATCCTGGGACATAGCAGTCTGTGAGTGTAGGTAATCTGCTTTTCATTGTTTTCCTGCTGCAGTCTTTTTCTTGAAACAGCTGGAACTATCTGCTTTAACAGATTTGATTCTTTGAGGTGTATTAGTTTCTTCCCATAGGGAAGTGTTCATTCCCCCCCCCCTTTTTTTTTTCTCCTCCTTAGTTCTGAGAAGTACCTTTAAGTCTCATACAGTTCCCTAATGCTATCTTGGTCAGCATATGACTTTTTATCAAACTATTCTTCTGTCTTATTTCTATATGCTGGAAAGGCTATAACAGTTTTGTTTACTGTGAGTTACTGCGGTGGTTAGAGCGTATCAACCGTGAGCGGGAACATGTACTGGGATTCCCTTGCGGTCTGTACGGCAGTGGCTCAGCCTTGTCAGACACGAGGCCCTGCTATAAGGAAGGCTGCCAGCTGCAACTAGTGCAGGTGTGATCACTGAGACCTTTCTAGCAGATGGAAGTGAAGGTACATAGCGTACCTTGTGGAATTGGGTATTGCCTGCAGAACAAAGCCTGTGATTTTCCAGAAAAATATATATTTTTAGCAGTTCCCTGTGAATTAGCAGCTAATTGCAATTTTTAGGATCGTGAAGAGGAAATAACATGGAAATAATATTGCATTGTTCTTATAACTGGTGTTGCACTGTTTAAGCAGACTTCAACATCAAACTAAAATTCTATGGTTTTAAAATGGTGGTTCATAAATGTTTGTTCTAGTAATCCTTCAAGCATCAAATCATGCCTGATTTGTCCTTTTGTTAAAACAGTGCTTTGAGAACTCTGTAAATAATTAAGGCAGCTAGATATGTGACCCTTTCATAACGTCATACCTTAACAATATTGACTTCTTGTTTTGTTCTAGTTTTGATATCAAATATGTTGCTGCTACCTGTTGAATTTGCAGTTTCAGTCAGAATTTGTAAATATATGTATTTAAAAAAGAAAGCTTAAACCCTAAATATTTAATGATTTCTGCGTAATCTTACTATGTGCAAGTAAGTCAAATGAATATACTTGGTTTAAGATTTACTTTTAGGGCTGAACTCTTTAAGAGAAATTTTTTTTTTCTTCATTTTTTTGTAGAGTAGGAGTTACAGGCCTATAATTCTGTTAATCCAGAGCAAAGGAAAAAGGAATATGTTGTTTCTCATAAATTATTTTATTTGCATGTGATATCTTAAAAATACACTGCTTGTCTCTCTGGAATCATGGAGAGAATGCTTGTAAAATGTAATCCTGAGAGAACAGAGTATTTGAAGTGTGGGGTCATTTTTTATTATTTTGTTTTGTTATTCTCGGTGGTTGATTAGTGCTCGACATCTCACGTGAGCGATCTCTGAAAGGGAAAAGTCAAGCTATACTGGACAGAATGAAACGGGCTGCATTGGACATCTATTCTGATAGATTGTTTAATATTAAACAATATACTTAAATTAAAATCCCTTTAGACAAATGCAGTCTCTGTTTAAGAAATCTATTTGACTGGCAGTCAGCCCTAATGCTTGAGCTGGATGGCATTCATTGGTGTTGCACATCATCAACATCACTCATTATAATATCACTTATATACTATAATAAATGAAAAATGTTTTATGGTCATTAAAGTGAGAGGCAAGTGAGAAGCTACAGCAAAACTAGTTGCCTGGAGTTTTCTTTGGAGATAACTGTTCCAGAAGTTTCTGTGGATGTGCAAAGCTGTATTATTTTTGGCAAGAGCTGTAGATTTTTTTTTTTTCTTTCTTTACTGGTCATTTTAACTCCAGAGGACGTCACTGCTGTAATTCATGGATTTGGCTGTGGGTTAACTGCAGTTTAAGAAATTAGACTTGATGTTCTGTCAGTCTTGACTTAACTCTGAATCCATTCTGTTCTGTTTTGGCCAGGAGAAAAGGGGGAAGAATGGCTTTGCTTTAGGATTTTGGCTAACGTTACGCTGAACTGGCAGAGAGCAGCAGTGGCCGGCGCTGCTGGCTTGCAAGGGTAAGGGCTGGAGTCGGATCAAAGCCCCAGACTAGACAACGGGGCGGCTCTGACCGCTTGGATGCGAAGGAAAGGGCTGTGTGCGTTTAGCTTGTGGCAGTTCGGAGTGAAAATAACTACGTTACTACGGAAGTGTTTGAAGTTGCTTAAATAAAAGCTTAAGTTCTGGAACATGCGTGAGTTGTTATGGAAGCATTTCTTAAAAGTTTACTAGCGTAACTCTTCTGGAGTCTGCAAGCAACCTGAACGAATTAGCTTGGAGAGCTCTCAGCTGCTTCTGCTCATTCGTATAGAGCAGTGGTGTTGAACTTTGTAACAGTTTGTATGTAGATGATGTTCATTGGTGCTGTTAACCTGCTTATTCATTCGTGATTTTTTTTTTTCCCCCCTCGTATGTTTGTATCTAAAAGATGGTGGTGATTAGGAGTTCAGACTTGTCTGATGCAAAATAGAAGTCCATTAAAAGATTTCTTGAAGTGTGTTCCTTTTTCAGTACCAAAAACCTCAAGAATATTTTCTTTGACAAAATTACCTTTTTAAAAAAATTGAATTGTTTTTGTTAAATAGCTGTTAGTGATCTGAAACAGCAAGGGCTAACGCAAAGCCCTTGTTTAATAGATTTGCATTTGTAGCTCACTATTTGAAACGTTGTGGTTTGTTATCAGGTCTCTTTCACTTTGACAGTCTGTTAACTATGCCAGAGCCACCAGTTAGTTCCGGAGGTCTTCCACCTAACCTTTCTAAATTACATGCTTTTCTATTCGAGAGACTGTCCGTGTGTAACTGAACCTCTGTATTGTTTTGCTGTAAAGGAGCCGTTAAATTTTTCAGCTTGGAGAATTAAGAATGAATAAGTTCTGTGGCCATTTTGCTTGTATGTTAACTGAAGTTGAGGACGCTTAGAAACCTCTTGCTTTCTAATGGCACCAGTTTGTTACGAGAATCGATACCGAACACTTCAGTCTATATGGGGCCTCTGCTTTACAGAAATAGAGCTAGAAGTCTGGCTGTCTTCCAGGTCATTGTTTGCTGCAGTTGTCACTGGTATTTTATTTTTGGGTAAGGATGAGAGAAAGTGACTTAAAAGCCAGTAAGTCTGGGGATGAGACAGGATAATGTTTTCATTATACTATGTGCTGTAACAATTTTATGTATAAACATACTATTAAATTCTGAAATGCTTAAAATCAAATGTGAAATTAACCACAACTTGATCTGTAGTGATGTAGACTATTCTGTTAAATGCTATGGTAAATTTCTGCAGTGCTTTGTGTGAACTGGTGAATGTTAATGTTCTCTTCAGAAAAGTTAATATATATCCAAGATCTGTGTGTGGGTTTTTGTTTTTAAGTTCAGTATTTTGATTGTTTACCCTTAAAGTTCTGTCCTGTGCAAAAAGTACAAGTTTACCTGCTTTATAGTATTTTAATTTCGTACAGCAGGCAATCATCTAAATATATAGGTGCATTTCCCTTGCTAACTCAACTCATTTATAAATATGTAACAGATGTTGTGGATTAGTTTATAATAATTTATAGAGTAATATGTAGAAAACAAAATAAACAGGGAAGGCAAATTGTGTATAATATAAGTTAAAGCCCACTGGGATCCTCTTCCTACAGGGGATTGGGGTGTTGTACGTGTAAACTTGTAAGATTCGCAGAATCTGGCTCAGGTGATCTCTTACAAGTTTAAATATCCAGTAAAAATCTGTGTTGCTTTTTCTGGTTCATGTTTTACATCTGACAAAATCATTTTTTAAGTTCTCTGAGGTGGTACTCTTGTGTTGTAATTCTAAGTATGATATGCTATTCAAATAGTATTCTCCTTCTAATGTGTAATATTAAAGGATTGTATTTTTGTTTAAATACTTTTTTGGATGCAAATTATTCCTGGTGAAAAAGAGATGTGCTGATAATTGAACCATAATAAAAGCATTGGAGCAAATGGATTTACTCTCAGGCAGAGTTCTGTGGCAGAACAAATTTTCTGCAAGAAAATTTTGGCCTAGAATCTTCCCTTTCTAAAATGATCACTGTGGGCACTTAAATTTTTAATATCTTACTGGGATAATTGAAAAGAATGTAACCTTTCAGAAAGTTTTGAACAGTTAACCTTCAAAAGAGTTGGCCATTTGAAAATACATGAAAATAAGTTCCTAAGAAAAGAGTTGGCCACTTGAAAATATCGGAAAGTAAGTTCCTAAAAGTACAGTCACATGTAAGCACAGAAGTTGGTAGGAGAGGTGGAGCGTTTTTTGTTTTGGTGTTTTTTTTTTTTTTTTTTCTTTAGTCCTTCTTTGCTACAGCTCCAGTCTATAAGGTGGGGAACAGTAGAATTTCCAAATTTCAGTGGGTTTAATGGAAATATGAATTCTAGTTAATCTGGTAAACTACAACTAGTTTAGATAACTAGTCTTCCATTTTTAGTTTGGTTCTCTGTTTCATGCGTCAAAATAGAACAGAAATCCGTAAGCTGAATAAAACTTCTAAAACTTAAACCAAAAAAGGTAACTTACCTTCTTAATGCTGACCCTAGAAAAAACTAAAGCTACTTTTAAGAAAGTTTTATGGGAGGAAGAAGAGGACAGAGAAGCTGTATGGTGTCTCTTTGTGCTTAAATGTAACTTTCTCCTTAAAAAAAAACAAAAAGCACCGCTGAACACACAGAGTTAATGCAGAGATCAGATTTGTACCAATTTTAAAGTTACAGAAAATTATTAAGGAAAAATCAGCAAAGATCCATGTTTCTTGCTCTTGTGATGCATGAAGAGAACTGCATTTTCTTGACAAACAGCTTCCATAAATGATGCTGGAAATCTGGATTTTAGTGTACTAGAACTATGCTTTGTACCGTAGAAGCTTTAGTTTTTATATTGTTGGAATACAGTAATGTCCCATTTTTCCCTCTCCCATTCTGAGAAACTTCTCTAACTATTTTATATGGTGCCAGATCCATTTCTGAGTCCTTCCCTCCTCTCAGTCTGGGCAGAAGTACCAAGAACACAAGGAGTACATTAGTTTGTGTTAGTTACATGAATCTGTGGTAGGAGAATAGAAAGTTCTTTTGTTTAAAAATAAATAAATAAATGAACTGTAAATTAGGGAGGAAAGCCTGTTTCTGTGTAATCCCACTTCATGTAAAAACAAGGCTATGTCTCTTTTCTTAAGATGGCAGAAAAGTAGCCAAAGCAGACAAGCAACTTCCTGCAAATTCCCAGTTCAAGGCTGTGTAAAAAGGACATACATATGCTCCTTGTAGAGGAAATTATTTTTACCTCTGTATGCAGCATTCAGGATACTTTGGGAGAGCATAGAGGAGAGACAATGACCTAGTGTTGGAGAAAATGGTTTAAGATGAGAGAATTGAAGAGCTGTATCTTTAGTTGATCACAATGATAAAGGTGAACTGAATGTTTTAGAGACACTTTCATTAGGAAAAAAAAATCAGATCCTTAATTAATGAAGAAAGCTATAACAGCAGCGTGTAGCTGGAAGTTTTAAAGTGATCAAGGAGAGCAATACTATCTCCATGCATGTATTAGTCATGTGGATTGTGTTCAGTATAGAGGTAGCTGTGAAATGGAATGATGTATGCAGGTGGACAGACTAGATGATTTCCAGATCAAAGTCTTCTAAGGGTCTACATTATTATCTCCATGCTGTATCTGCTTCCCTCCCACCCCCTTCTTGCCATAATTCTTGGTCAGGGTATGCATGATGAGTTCCAAACTTCTTGACCAATGCAAGGTTCCAAATTTCTGGACCAGCAGCTTACTGAATCATTATAGGCGTCCTTCGATGATGAGCAGACGCTCTTTTTTGCTCTAGGTGGCAAACCTATCAGATGCACAAGTGTGTTTTTCCTTCTAAGGGAGGGAAGCTATTTTTCAGCACTAACAGAAATAGTTTGTGGGTTTTTAAAAAAGTATTATTTTTAGGTAATGCCAGGACAAAATTCCCATTAAATAAAATGTTATATTTTTATTTTCTTCCATCTGAAGCGATATAATTTATTGCAAGAATTCAGTTGTTGTTAACTGTTTGGTTTGAATTCCAAAATCTTGCTTTTGATTATGCTACTAAGTGTCATCTTAGGAAGAAATCAGAGTGAAATGCACTTCCTAGAAAAGTTGCAAAGTCAAGGAATTTTTTACTTTCATCCTACTCTTCCACGCTATAGATATATTGTGAAGGTATGCTTTTAGTGTTAACTCGGTGTTAATAATACAGGTCTACCAATGCTCCTCTGAGTCTTTTCTGAAGTGATTGGCACCCCATTGTTCTTAAATAAACAAATACAAAATAAATAAATAAAAAGACCATCCCCGGAAATTCTCCCCCAAACAGAACTCTGGAAAGGCAGAACGCCTTCCCAGAGTGCCAGTTGTATGTATGCAAGTGTCACGCAGTAATTATGTGGTAAAATGAGAATCACTGTTCAGCTGGTTATGTGGGCAAGCCTTTAGTTTGCCTCGTGAAGAATCTAGGAATAGCGCCTCCAAAAATTATGAACTGTTGTGTTAAGATTGAGTCTTTAAAGAATAAGTTTGGTTTGGTTTTTTTATTTGCCTGTTTCAAAGTTGACCCATGTCTGGGGAAAGAATGAGGGCCTATTTCAGGAAACAAAACATTTAATGTGCCTGCAAAAATGCAACATTCCTGTGTGTTGACTGGCAGAGACCCTGTTTAACTGCTTCCGATCTCTTAAGTATTTGGAACTGGTGTTTTCCACTCATTCACGTCAAGTGAACCATTCCACTGCTTTCTATGTGTAATTCCCATACAGCAGTTAAATGTATGGGCTTAAAGATTTCCTTCTGCCACCCTCCTTTCTCCTGAAAGTCTCAATCATTGCTTTCTTTGTCCTTTTAATCCTCCTGTCTTAAAACCTTTTGATGTGCCTCTTGCTATATTTTCTTGTCCATAGTCTAGAACTCGCTTAGCGTTCTGCCCCATGAGTGGAAGTGGATATAATGGTTGTGCCTATGGTCTTGTGTACTTGTCCTGACTGCCTGAAAATCGTAGTCTAGTTTGTTTAAAGTGGAATTGTTTTCTGTTGTCCTTACTTTAATATTTCAGGCTCTAAACTCTAGCAGTTCAGCTGCTGATCTGTAAGTGGTGTAGCAGTTTCTGCAAAACTGGAGGTTTGGTAATCCTGTAGGTGGTCAGGCACACGCTTGCCGCTCTGCACCACTGTTTATTGCTAGCTAAGCTGCCTTGCTTCAAGAGTTGATCTTAGCTGTTAACACAGCACTGTCTTCTCCAAGAGCACTCTGGCTCCACTGCGCTGATTATGCAAGACACTGGCAGAATGCTGTGATACTGCAAAAATTGAACATGTATTGGAAACTTTTATAGCAAGACTTGTGATAAAATTGAGTTGACAGTCCTCTAGAGCTATGTAATAAAATAGAATTGAAAATATGCCATGCTTTTGGCCATCCTTTCAATTGATTGTTTCTGTGCTTTATACTGTACCAGCTGTATATCTAGTTATGTGAGATGATAAAGATTGATGTCATTCTAAAAAGGGTTAAAAAACTATAATTCAATAAAGAATTAGAAGGGGACTTATATATCTGCAGTGAAAGATGATGCCTCAGTGTGTAGAGCTGGTGAAGGGTAGAAAGGTTTTGCTTGCTTCATCTTTCATGTTTTGAGTTGGTTGGGGGTTTTTTTTTGTTTCACATCAATATTCTGAAAGGGGAGAGTTTTGCCTTTTAAAATACTGTCTCCCTGTTCCTCTGTGCTTCCATACTATTGTTCTGTCCAGCTGGTTTCTCTACTCTTAAGTAGTTAAATAACAGGACAGGGAGTGTCTTTTGGTTCAGTGTGTGCTAAGGCCTGAAAGAATTGATCAAAACGATAACTTAAAATTAATCTAGATAAATCATCATGTATTTCTTTAACTGAGGATTTGCACAAAACCATCTAGGGGGTTGTGGGAAGAGAGTCGGGAAACCTTCCTGGGGTACACAAGAAAGCACATCCCTCTACACTCACAATGATGTTTCCACCTCAGGGTATCCCTGAGGTCCCAGCTTCTGATCTCCTGAGACCACACAATCAAAGGAGTATGGGGCACTGGGCCAGACTGGAAAGGAAAGTGCATGTTGGAGCTTGGAGGAAGTAAGGAGGCAGCAGTGGAAATCCAGTGCTGCTATTTGCTTCCTCCCAACCTGTTTCTCTACAGAGCAGAGGTAGTCCTCACTTGTCATCCTTCTCCCACTTTCTTAAGTAAGCTTAGTTGTGTCTAGTAATTACAGTTGGGGACAGTGATGGTCTTTCTGTTGTAGAGTTTGGGCAGCGTCGTTAGCTTTATTTCTATTAAATTAACAATTAAAACAACATTCATCTGTACAGTGCTAGTCCTGATGGAATTCTGGTTCATGAATGGGGTTTGCAGGCATTACTGCCATGCAAACAATGAGCGTGCGAGACGACACTGCTTCCTGTTTTAAAATTCACTAGGCACTTATGGCATGCCGTATTGAATTTCATTTGCTTCAGTTTAAAAGAATGAAAACTTCAAGAACTTCTTTACCAATATTAATTTTTCTTTTAAATATCTTCAGTTCTTACTACTGGATAATGGTATGCAGTGGTTGACTTTGAATATTCGAAAGAAATAAAAACAGTGTTCTGTTCTATTTTTCAGAGAATGCAGAATCAATTGATCTCAAACAGTTTTTCGACCTACATTTCTCACATATATATTATGTGTTCTTTGAAAACTTTGTGACTATTGAAGTAGGTCTTAAACAAAAAGGTAAGTGTTTCAAAGAGAACACTTTTTGTCTTGATGCTTGTGGTTTTGTTATAAAATAAAGCAGGGTGTTATAAATAAAACTGTGTGTCTGTGGTCACAAATGGCAACATTAGCTGTGCAGAAATATGTGTAAGCACTAACTTTGCAAATAAAGGCAGAGCAATTAGAGGTGCATGCAGTGGAGGTGGGCAAGGAGAGTTTATTCTCTGACTGGTTTTGCCTTTTTGCAAAGTGAGGATTCTTAAGGTGTTACACTTTTTGTGTTCTGCAGAATTATTCTATGTGTTGTTTAACAAGATATTGTGTAACTTAATCTCTACCAGCTGTTGATGCCATAATAGAAAATTATACAAACTGTAACTGTTACAAACCATAAATATGAAATATACTTTATTTGCAGAAGGAATGCAAAATTATGGTTGTAGAAATGCATGTTTTTGTTTTACACATCTAAGGATCTTTGTCAGTGTTCTTCACATTTTGTTTTGATAATAAAAGTGCATCTTTATTTATTTTTAATTGCATCTAGGTCACAAGTCTCAGAGAGAAGAATTAGATTCTATTCTTTTTATTTTTGAGGTAAGATAACTTGAATATTCCTGTATGAGTTTTCTGCTTTGAATTAAGTCCTGTTAAATAATAACAGTACAGCTATTCTACAGTTGGCTGGAAATGCGCTTTACATTTAACAGCATTCCTTTTTCCTTTTGCTTAGAGTTGAATATGTGTGCTTTGTGTGAGAAGAAAAAGAATTTGACTTGCAGTTTTGCAGGAAGATGTCTTAACTGGAAAAAGATGTTTTCTGCCTCTGCAGATAGTTCATTACTTTTTGGTGGTGGTGTTCCCCCCACACACACTTCCAATGTATTATACACTTTGAAATTCGTATAAATGTGATCTCTGATTAGTTGTGATCTTTTTGACCTTTCGATTGCATGTTATCTCTGATTTTTCTCATAATAGATTACTACTGCAGAATTAGTTTTTATAGATCCCTTGTATTTTCTAAAAGATTTAATATTTGAAAATAGCATTTCACAATATCCTTACCAAAAGCATATCTTGACTTAATTAAGATGAACTAGAAACTAATTTAATGAAATTGGAACATTTCTGGGCAGAGACTATAGTTTAGAAATAGCTTAGAACGTCAAGTTTTTGTCTTTTCTTTTTGATGGCAGCTTCTAACTATAGAACAAGTATTGTGTTTTTTAAAAATATGTGAAATTGAAAGCTGATGAATGCTCATCACATGGTTGAACACAAATTCAAGATTGATTTATTTATTTAGTAAGGTACGTTGGTGCTTAAAGCTGTAGGGTTAGCTGTTACAAGGAGAGTGAATCTGAAAAGAGCTGGTTCCTTTGTTCACTAGTTCCTATGTAAAGGAGTATTAGGTGACCTGTGCTTTGGAAACAGTTGCACAGGCTGCTGGAGGGCCATGGCCAGGAACTCATTTGGGAAATCAGGTTATTTATAGAATCATAGAATAGTTTGGGTTGGAAGGGACCTCTAAAGGTCATCTAGTCCACCCCCCCTGCCATGGAGCAGGGACATCTTCAACTAGATCAGGTTGCTCAGAGCCCCGTCCAACCTCACCTTGAATGTTTCCAGGGATGGGGCATCCACCACCTCTCTGGGCAACCTGTGCCAGGGTTTCACCACCCTCAGCATAAAAAATTTCTTCCTTCTATCTAGTCTAAATCTACCCCCCTTTAGTTTAAAGCCATTCCCCCTTGTCCTGTCGCAACAGGCCCTGCTAAAAAGTTTGCTGCCATCTGTCTTATAAGCCCCCTTGAAGTACTGATAGGCTGCAAGAAGGTCTCCCCAAAGCCTTCTCTTCTCTAGGCTGAACACCCCCAACTCTCTCAGCCTTTCTTCATAGGAGAGGTGTTCCATCCCCCTGATCGTTTTTGTGGCCCTCTTCTGGACCCGCTCCAACAGGTCCGTGTCTTTCTTATGCTGAGGGCTCCAGAGCTGGACACAGTACTCCAGGTGGGGCCTCACCAGAGCAGAGTAGAGGGGCAGAATCACCTCCCTTGACCTGTTGGCCGTGCTTCTTTTGATGCAGCCCAGGATACGACTGGCCTTCTGGGCTGTGAGCACACATTGCTGGCTCATGTCCAGCTTTTCATCCACCAGTACCCCCAAGTCCTTCTCCCCAGGGGCTGCTCTCAATCCCTTCATCCCCCAGCCTGTATTGATACCGGGGGTTGCCCTGACCCAGGTGCAGGACCTTGCACTTGGCCTTGTTAAACCTCATGAGGTTCACACGGGCCCACTTCTCGAGCTTGTCCAGGTCCCTCTGGATGGCATCCCGTCCCTCTGGCATGTCGACCACACCACTCAGCTTGGTGTCATCTGCAAACTTGCTGAGGGTGCACTCGATCCCACTGTCTATGTCATTGATGAAGATATTAAACAGTACCGGTCCCAATATGGACCCCTGCAGGACGCCACTCATCACCAACCTCCATCTGGACATTGAGCCGTTGACCACTACCCTCTGGATGTGACCATCTAACCAATTCCTCATCCATCGGACAGTCCACCCATCAAATCCATACCTCTCCAGTTTAGAGAGAAGGATGTTGTGGGGGACCGTGTCAAAGGCCTTACAGAGGTCCAGATAGACGACATCTGTAGCCCTTCCCGTGTCCACTGATGTAGTCACTCCATCACAGAAGGCCACTAGGTTAGTCAGGCAGGACTTGCCCTTGGTGAAGCCGTGCTGGCTGTCTCGAATCACCTCCTTGTCCTCCATGTGCCTTAGCATAGCTTCCAGGAGGATCTGTTCCATGATCTTCCCAGGCACAGAGGTGAGACTGACTGGCCTGTAGTTCCCTGGATCTTCCTTTTTTTCCTTTTTAAAAATGGGGGTTATGTTTCCCTTTTTCCAGTTAGTGGGAACTTCTGCCACGACTTCTCAAATACGATGGATAGTGGCTTAGCCACTTCATCCACCAGTTCCTTCAGGGCCCACGGATGGATCTCATCGGGTCCCATGGACTTGTGCCCCTTCAGGTGCCTTAGATGGTCTTGAACCTCATGTTTTCCCACAGTGGGCGGCTCTTCATTCTCCCAGTCCCCGCCTTTGCCTTCTGCGGCTTGGGCAGTGAGGCTCGAGCACTTGCCGGTGAAGATTGAGGCAAAAAAGTCACTGAGTACCTCTGCCTTCTCCGTATCCCAGGTAACCAGGTCTCCCGTTTCGTTCCGGAGAGGGCCCACATTCTCCCTCATCTTCCTTTTATCCCTGACGTACCTATAGAATCTTTTCTTGTTGCCCTTGATGTCCCTGGCCAGATTTAATTCTATCAGAGCTTTAGCTCTCCAAATCTGATCCCTGGTGGCTCGGACAATTTCTCTGTATTCCTCCCAGGCTACCTATCCTTGCTTCCACCCTCTGTAGGCTTCCTTTTTGTGTTTGAGTTTCTCCAGGAGCTCCTTGTTCATCCATGCAGGCCTCCTGGCGTTTTTGCCAGACTTCCTCTTTGTTGGGATGCATCGCTCCTGAGCTTGAAGGAGGTGATCCTTGAATATTGCCCAGCTTTCTTGGGCCCCTCTTCCCTCCAGGGCTTTGTCCCATGGCACTCTACCAAGCAGATCCCTGAAGAGGCCCAAGTCTGCTCTCCTGAAGTCTAGGGTAGTGAGCTTGCTGTGCGCCCTCCCTGGTGCCCTAAGGATCTTGAACTCCACAATTTCGTGGTCACTGCAGCCCAGCCTGCCCTTGAGCTTCACATTCCCCACCAGCCCCTCCTTGTTGGTGAGAACAAGGTCCAGCATAGCACCTCTCCTCGTTGGCTCCTCTACCACTTGGAGAAGGAAGTTATCATTGACGCATTCCAGGAACCTCCCGGATTGCTTATGCCCTGCCATGTTGTCCCTCCAACAGATGTCAGGGTGGTTGAAGTCCCCCATGAGGACCAGGGCTTGTGAGCGTGAGGCTGCTCCTATCTGTCTATAGAGAGCCTCATCCACTCGGTCTTCCTGGTCGGGTGGCCTGTAGCAGACCCCCACCATAATGTCACCTGTCTCTGCCTTCCCTTTAACCCTGATGCATAAGCTCTTTTTTGGCTCCTCATCCATCCCCAGGTGGAGCTCCATGCACTCCAGCTGGTCATTGACATAGAGGGTGACACCCCCTCCTTGTCTCCCCTGCATGTCCTTCCTAAAGAGCCTGTATCTCTCCATCCCAACACTCCAGTCATAGGAGCCATCCCACCATGTCTCCATGATGCCAGTAAGGTCATAGTCCTGCAGGCGTGCACACATCTTAACTCCTCTTGTTTATTCCCCATGCTACGTGCGTTTGCACAGAGGCATTTAAGTTGGGCCCCCGATGAAGGTGTCTTACCGGCTGGAGTTCCTTTGTGCTGCTCTTCAGGTGCTCTCCTGCTGACCTGTGTTCCTTCTCCAGGCTCTGGGCATCTATTGCTGGCCCTGGCATCAAACTGGTAGGAGTGTGATGGATTGAGGTTCCCCTCCCCTGGCATCTCTAGTTTAAAGCCCTCTTCACCATTTACAAGTTGCTAATGCCTCTAGCTTAAACGTTGAAGTGCTGCATAATAGATTTTTCACTGCCTCTGTCACTGACTTTGCTCTGTTTCTTGCCATCTGAAGATGATCATCTTCCAATCTAGCTGGACAGGTGTTAGACCATTATTGCCTCAGGTCTTTTCTTCATTGTTTTGCTGTAGCTTGTCACCCCTCTCTTGAGAAGGCTGAAGCAAATGTTTGCTTGTGCCACAGAGGCAAGTTGGCAGCTGAGCATCCTAGCTTAAGCACTGTAAAGGTGGAATAACCTAATACAACCTGTTGTGAACCAGAGCGACTGAGACACATACTCATCCCATTCTACTCCCTATGCTATAAGTGGCAATATCCAGCAGAGAGGCAGTGGAGCCCGATAAACTGCAGTAACATCTGAAGTCTCCAATGCAGGACTTGCCAGACAGTCTGTAAGAGCCCTTGGGCTTCTTAGCTTTAGGAATGGGATTATCTTGAAAGGACAGTAATGCTTCCAGGGAAAGCAGTGTGGAAATTTTCTAAGTTAACCCTTCAGCTTCTCATCTGTGGCCTTTGTGAAAGTGCTGTTTGGTCTTCCGAGAGCGCTATCTGCAACATAGATCCTTGGGTTCTGTTTTTTGTAGAAAATTTTGCAACTCCTTCCAGAAAGGATTCATCAGAGATGGCAATTTCATAGTATTGGTAAGTAGATTTTCTTTTTTTTTTTAATCTTATTTTTTATTAGTAGCTATTAGTAGTTTGTGCTACTCATTTTCTTAACCTTTAAGTGGCATAACAGGGATTATGTTCTTGAAACTCTTGCAAACTAGAGGAAGAAAAAAAAAAAACAAACAAAAAACTCCACCAGTGTAATGAATGCTCTTCTAGATAGAATTAAATCTGGGAATCTGGAAATAGAACAGTGGCTGAGAAAGAACAAGGGCAGGTGGAAAGTTGTTTTGTAATTATTTTTTGTCCTAATTTTTTCTCTCTTAGTAATAAATTTCAAAATTGGGGTGAGGTCTGTATTTGTAAATGGGGAATGCTGATATTATCCACATTAATGACTTGAGAATCATTTACTTTTAATGTACACACCCCAAAAAGTCCTTGCGGAAAGATGTTACAGGCTATGAGGAAGCTATGACAGGTGATCTTTTTTTTTCCTTCTGGCATTGAGAGAGTTGCCTGAGGATACCAAGTTCACCAAGATTAAATTGGAGATTGCCAAGGACTTGTTTAAAAGTTACTATCAAGTCTGACCGAGAACTCTGACATCTTACTTCATAAAGAACAAACAAACAAACAAAAATATATATTATTTTCCTCCTTCTTTTTAGGGTTGATTTTAAAGAAGCTTCTTCACACTGGAAATTCATTAAAGGTATTGGAAAAAGTTGCATACTACTTTTGTCTAAAATACTTAAATACAAATAAGAACATAAGGGCGAATTTTTATGGTAACAGCACAGGAGTGAGAACCAGATCGTGACTTGTGCGTCATGAAAGAATGACTTCAAATTATCAGCTTTACCTCGGTAGAACTACTTACAGTAGTAATGTGTTTATATAGAGTAGCCAAGTTAAGAATGTGTGCAAATGGGTTGAAGGATTTTTCATTAAAGCAGAAGTAAGCCTCAACAGTTCATTGTTAGGGGCAAGGAATCTGGTTTTGGGGCTCAGGCTGTGGTTTTGGGGCTCAGGCTGTCTTGGAAGTGGGATATTATCTATACCAAACAGACATATTGGTGGGTAGAGTAATAATGGTTGACCATGGGACAAAAGCCACCCAAGTGTAACATGTCGTTTTGGTACTGCAGCAAACAAGCCACTTCTCTGTAAACCACCTGCAGGCTTGGCTGGTGCTGAAATTCTCCAGTGTGAGAGCCAGGAAGGGACTGCTCTAGGACTCCATCACCTTTCTTGAAGGAATGGAAAAGGGTAGAACGGGTCCTTCTGCTGCAAAAAGCTCACTCTGTTGTTATAATTCACGAACACATTTAGAAATTTTATGATGGTCTTTGTATTTTCTGAAAAATTCACATGGCATCTTGCAGTGCTGTAGTGAAGCATGTGACTAGACGTGTTGATTTTCTTCCTCTTCTTTCGGAGAAAACCCTGTGAAAGAGATTCCATGGGGCAAACAGCAGTGAAACTGCCAGGGTTGTCCTTGCATTTCAGCAGGAGCAGCAGATGCACTAGCTCGGCTCTGCTGATTGCTGGTGGTCGTACTGTCTGTCTGTTCTCATCTTTTCTACCACTCCCCTTCTCCTTTGCCCTCCAGGACAAATGGAAATGCTTTTGTATGTTCTGGGACAAGTTAACTTGTTCTGGGTTTTTTTCCTTTAAGATACGGCGAGAGGGCGTGCGTCTCTTTCTTTTGTGGCTGCAAGCACTTCAAAATAACTGTAGTAAAGAACAATTATGGATGTTTTCTTGCTTGATTCCTGGATTTTCATCACCACAGTCTGAATATGGCCCCCGAACACTAGATAATCTCATTAATCCTCCAATTAATGTTCAAGAAAGTAAGTAATTTGGTAATATTACTCAATTCTCTACGTAATTCAATTCTCAGCACAGAAAAGGCAAGTTGAAGTAACAAAGAACTAACATACATATATACCCAGGGAGATTATGGAGCTGTTAATGAGTTTCTTGGCAGTTTAACAGGTCGTCTTCCAATAGTAAGTTGTCTTTTTGTTGTTGTTTTTCAGGGTGGGTTATTTTTTGTTTTGTTTTTAAAAGTATGGCTATAGTAGCTTAACATGTAGCGGGTGAAAATAAACTGGCCAATTTTATGTAATTCTTCTTAAGAATTACAAGCAGATGCTGCATCTGCTGCAAACTTGCACAGGCGGATTCTGCTTGTATTGAACATTTGCACTGGCTTTGGCCATGCTCTACGGAGCAAGCTACACCAAGCAGTTTCTGGCATGGCCTTCAAGGGAATGAGTGGTTGTTACGGCAATGTGTAAAGCCAAATGGTTGATCTTCCTGCTGTGTCTGTGTATGACCAGGCTATTAAAGCTGTGGTATTCTTGTGGCTCGGAATCTTCCAAAAGAATTGGACCTTGTAAACTGCAAAACCTGAGGTCAGAAAAGTCTGCATCAGTGGAAAGGCTTGAGCATTCTGAGATAAGCTTTTTATACTTTCTAGATTTTTTTTTTCTAAATGTGAAGATTGTTATCTTGACTCTAAACAATAGAGTGAGGATGATTTTTCTCTGAAGATGATTCTTATGACAGTTTTTCCTTTGACTGTTCAGTCTAGCAGTAAGTATCAGATACTGGTTACTTTGGGGAGTCTCTTGCCTCATAACTCAATTTATTCCCGTTAGTAGGATTTTAAGCTCATTTATTAATGAATTGCAATTGGATGGGGTCATAAGTGCAAACTGTGTATTCACATAAATGTGAATAAGAAGCTAACCGCTTTTTCCTCTGAACATTAAGCGCTATTGCCTTTTTTTCCACCTCCATCCAATGTTTTAGAGGTGACAAAAGCATTGCTTGTAGAAGCAAGCAGTGTCTCCTTGACTGGTAATTAAATTTACTGAAACTTAGCAGACGAATTTCATGGCAGGGTAGCTCTGCAGATAAAAGTTTGCTACATACTTTAAGCCCTGTTTTGGAGTTACCTTGTGTTATATCTCTACAGAAGGAAAGGAGGAACAAATCTAAAGGGATGCAGGCAGCATAGAAATGCAGAGTGCAAAGAGTGAAATGCGAACATCTAACTATAGGAACAAGAGAAAAATAAACTCCGAAGTAGCTTCACTGTAGAGGCAAAGGAATGATAGAGCTAGTAAAACTTAACACAAATGTAACTGATCAACTGCTAATTGAAGAAAACGGTGAGAGATGTAAATAAAGACTTGGCATTTGTGCAACACAAATGTTATACTATTGTTTGCATAAATTCCAAAAGAAATGGATTACGTCTTTTGGAAAAATTGGGTCTTGGCAGGTAGGTTCCCAAGGTGCATAGGGAGAACTCAGCTATTATCTGCTATGTTTTTATATATGTAAGAAATTAGTTCTATGGTGGTTTATTAGATAAAATTTCCAGATTTTCATTGATCTGTGGGTGGATTGTTTAGCCTGTAACTGTCTCTGCTTACCCCAGTACATTTCTACTTTCATAACTTTGTAGATATTTATGCATGAGAAGAAATGGTCTCAATGTTAGATGTGCTTTTTTCTTTTTTTTAAATAGCTCAAGTGACTATAGAGGAAATCACTCCACTTGTTCCTCCACAATCAGGAGATAAAGGACAAGAAGATTTAACAAGCTATTTCTTAGAAGCACTTTTGAAATACATAGTAATTCAGGTATGTTCTATAGTTTTCAAGCAAACAAATATGAAACAACTAACACCTGTTTGTCCATTACAAGAAGACATTTACTAGTAGCACTGCAAATGTATATAAAAATGTTTCAAACATTCCTTCTCCTTGCCCCTCCCTCAAGTGTCCTTCGTAAAAAGCAAATTCTCCTAGAAAATCTTCACTTGTCTTCTGTGTGAAGATTCATAGGTCTGTTACCACAGGGTCTTGCATCAGATTGCAGCAAGAAAAACAAGACTTGTCAGTCACTTCCAGTAATGCTGATTCCAGCTCCCTTCCCATTTTCACCTACCCCTCCCCGCCCTGTTGCCTTCAACCAGTGGAAGGATCAACCGGGCTCGCTCTTACGTGGGTTTTGTGGTAGTCAGGGGCTTTGCTTTTCAAACTAAGGGGAAACTTCTAACTGAAAGCACTGGAGTTTTGTGATACGGGCTTTTAATGAGTCCCAGACTTTTGCTGGCCTTTTTCCTAGGTTTATACTCGGGCTAGCTGACAAAACCAAACAGAAATAGGATGTCAGACTCAATTGTTTGTAAGACTGGGACTGCCAGTGCCTGTGCTTAGGGTCATATTTTTCCTCCAGCTCTCTTTCTGGAATTTCTGCTGTTACAGTAGATTAACCATACAGCCTCTCCATTCTTTAATGGAAACACTCTGAGCTACTGGAAAGCTCTGGTTAGCAGAAATGCGCCAGGGTGTTTAGAGCGTGACACGGAGATGATGGCTTTCGAGCAAGAGCTTGTGGGGTTTTGTTTGTTTGGTTGTGGTTTGTGGTGGTTGTGTTTTTTTTTTTTTTTTCCTGATCAACAAGATATTTACTATCCAGGTCTTGCAGGGATGGTGCCATGACTCCTGTTGGTATCTTAACTGTACTTTCTGGGACTTTAGTTTTAGGAGACTTGTAAGCTCAGGTGTAATACAGCACGCTGCACAGAGAAAATTTGGGATTACTGCTACAGCTGAGCAAGTGAACCTCTTCAAAAGAGAAGCAATGGGAAACGTACATATTTGGAATACTTCAGATCTGACAAAGCTTATGAGTTAGGTTCTGCTTGAAAGTAACTGCGCTGCTGAGATTACACTCGCTTAGTGGCATTGCTATGTGAACACCGGGTAATAAGATCTTGCAGATCCCGAGCTACCTAAAAGGCAGATTATGGAGCTGAACTGTGCACAGAAAATGAAGAATATCTAGTCCATGGTGTGCAAATCAGGTGCACGCTATGTCCTTCCCTTTGTACTTTGACACTTCCGTGATCTCAGCCAGTAATTCAAATGTCTAGGACAGGGCATGGCAAGAGCTCCTATCAAAAACTGTGGCCTAGCTATTATATTTTATGTAATTAATTTGCTGGCCAGTTAGCACATGCTGCTTCTGAGCCTGCTCTGCTGTCATATGCCCAGCAAACTGCTTGACTGCATGACATGCTGTAGGTGTTCCAGGGTTCTGCCTTCTGGGTCAGACTTGTGCAGCAGAACCCAGCTGGGTATCTATCCATAAGTTTTCTTCACACTTTTGCAGGTTGTGTTAGAGAAGATGGACAGTGCACAAATATGGCCAATGTTAAACTGAAACATTTCATGGCTTCTCTTTGTCTGTCTTACTCTGTGAACTTGCAGTGCTGGAATAGTTTGCAACCTCATTTTGTTGCTTCCAGCATCTCCCAGTTTGAATAGAGGTCATCATACTTGTAATTTGTAGGGTAAGCTTAATGATGACTGTTCACTTTGAATAAAAATACCCCTTACATTCTTGAAGACAACTGCCCTCGCTGTAATAAATTGGTAGGATTATATTTAAATTTAAATAAGTCATTGAGACAGGTGTCATAGAACTTGTTTACTGTGTGAATGCTAAAGTCTTTTGTGAAGTCTCTTGAGGCACTGATAATTTCAAGCTGAATAGTTACTTCTTTGATATTAAGTTCTGCTAAAGGACTTTGTCACTAATTTCTACGTATTAGTCACCCATTCTATTGAATTATATTGAATTATATATTCATGATCTGTGAAAGTAGATTTGTGTAACTCAACTTCGAAGTTGTATCTTCTGCTGCTTGTGGTTGACAGATTTGTTAGTTTCATATTGCCAACTGCACAAATGAATCCAAGTACCTATTATAATGAATATATGGACACTTGTTAGTTGAAATGTGTTAAAAGAAATTGTCAAACAAATGTTCAGAGTAGCATGGGTAATTTTCCTTTTCTTATAAAACATTTTGAAATATAAAACCAGTTTTATTAAAAACAATAAATTTGGGTTTACTCCCTGACTTGGCAAGATGACCATTAATGCAGATGTATTTCTATTGGTTTCAGTATTTGATGTGTTCAAGTTCATTTTGAAGCAGCGTTTTGGAAGAGAACAGTCTTTTGTTTTATTGACATTTCCTAGCTAGTTTTTCTGTTCCATCTTTCTAAAAGTGTTTATTAAAATGCATATGATTTTGTTCCAAAGAAATAACTTACAAAGAAGCCATTTCATCAGTCATCTTTCTCTTCTACTTCTAGATGTTTACTTTATCCAACTTCTTTTTTTAAGGTTAAGAGTTTAGAATGGAAGAACAAGGAAAACCAGGAAAAGGGATTTTCATTTTTATTCTCAAATTTTAAGAAATACTACTTACCTTCTATTTTCCCAAACATCTGTAAGGAGACCAGCTTGTATAACCCTATACTTGGTAAGTGTTAGCACAGCTGATAAAATCATTACATTTTCTCTAATAGAGAGTATAGCAAAGCAGTTTTTTGCTTGAGTCATGTTGCCCATAAAGAACACTCTCAAAGTATTTCTTATGAAAGAACACGTTATGGTTCCTGTTTATTGTTTTCAGTTCTCTGTTTGTGGAGGCACCTGACCCTTTCATTAAGAGTCAGTCTTGCTATATTAACGTGATTCAGGTAAATTAAATGTTCTTGTAAAACAGTTCTGTAATGTGACTTCTGTTGTTAAGATTTAAGTTGTGGTCTGAAGAGAAACTACTGCTGCTGAGATAAAAGGTGTTACTGTGCTGTTCTTCGGGGGATGTTGGCTGTATCTGTACAGAATCATAGTGTTTGGATCATACGGTGCTTGCTCGTAGTTCAGACAGGGCAAAGTTAGTTATGTTTTTTGTGTCAACTGTATTTTGTCGAGAGCTTGTAATAGAGGAAGCTAGGGTTTAACACAATCTTTAAAGTTGATGGTGCTAGAATATATCTTTCTATATAGAGAGCAGAATTTTAGGTGTTTGCTAAGCAAACCTAACTAGAGTTTGCTCAGATGTTTTTAGCCCATTCTAAACTAGAACATCATTTGCAAATCTTGATTTTGCTAGCTCAGGTTTGCATGCACCCATGCACATCTTGGTTGTAAGCCAACAGAGTTCGAGACTCTTGTTTGCAAAGCAATACCATGTACACAAGCTTTAAGCTGCCATTTCATTACTTGAATAGTACAGACACCTCACTGCTCCTCTTACCTGTTGATGCAGCGTCTCACAAGGATTAGTAGTGATCTCCAGACACAATTTCATATTCTAAAATCAAGCTGTTAGGGCAGTTTGTTGAAAGGGTCTTAGTTTCTGCCAGTCCATGTACATGTATTTGGATTGTGGCTTTCTTCAGAGATGGATGTTTCAAAACCACGTTCTCCTGGGAAAGACAAACAGTGGACCTTCTCATCTAGGGGAGAAGAAACAGTATAAATCCAGCCATAACCAACAGTAGAACAAGAGTTGTGTGAAGATACTGAAGAGGTTCAGTGACAAAATAGCTAGAAGAGGGATGGTAAGCAATGCTGAGAAAGCAAACCTACTGCTGCTTGACATCCTCGAACAAGAAATGTGGAAACGGTATTTTCTTTTTCTATGAAGATCTTGGTTGAGTCTTCCACAGAAGTCTTACTGTAGTCCTCTCTTTTTCTGTGAACCATAAACAAGAAACTTCCAAGGCCTTAGTAAAGAAGAGGACAATGGGGAACAAGAAGGAGAAATGTGCACAGATCTCCAAAACTACTGTCAGTGCCTTAAACTGTGCAAAGTCAGCAACAATGATGAGGATTTTGGGAATAATACAGTGATGAAAGCAACAGAAACACTGGTAAGTAGAATAGTCTTTTCTCCTCTAAGAAGTAGTTCTCTGGCATGCATCTTCCCACCCTATTTGAAAACAATCCTGTGCCTGTTCTGAACAAAATTGACAGTATTTGGGCAGAAAACAGGGCAGACTTGGGCACTGAGCCTGCTACTAAAAACAGTTCTTATGCTACTGGTCGTAATGTTTAATTTAGGAGAAGTCATGAGATACAAATCAAAACAGTAGTTTTAGTAAGCATTGATACAGGGCTTTACTGGAGATAGTATATTGGATTGAGGGTTTTTTGTTGTTTTTTTTTTTTCTTTCTGTTAGGGCATATTTTCAGATAAGTATGTAGGTTACAGTAACAAGCACCAAGCATTCCAGTTACAAGAAGCTAGTATTGTGCCTCCTCCAAATTCTGCCTTGAATATTACAGCCTTAGAAGAGCCCATAAGATTGTTTTTTGGGTGTGTTTTTTTTGTTTGTTTTGTTCTGAATGTCTTTTAACATCTGTTTAGATTCTGTAAGATAGTCTTCAGAAACTGTTTAGAAAGAACTACAGATCTGGCAGTAAGATTCCAGGGGCATTGTTTCTTCCATCATAGTAATGTGCCTTTCTGTGCCATTTCCAAGCCGTTTAGAGGGGCTCCTTCATTTACAGGGAAACAATAAAGTGGGCTGTCCTACAGCTCTCTGCCGCTTTTCATTCCCTTTGAACCCTTTATTGCCTTAGAAAGTAAGCGTGGTCAAAACTACAAGTGTCCACCATTATAACTGTGGTTTTGCTAGCCTTTTCATTTTCTACCCTGTGTATGTCTTCCACCACCTACAGCTTCCTGCCCTTTTTGGCACCAGCTCACATCAAGTTCCCAGAGGGGGAAGGGCGGGGGGTGGGAAAAGCCCAAAACAGAAAGGAAAAATGGAAAGCTGGGGGAAGGGAGTATTTCCTCTTGTGCTATTTAAGTCAATCTAATAAGGTCCTGTTTTGCTTTGGTTTTATGTCAGTGTCCTCATCTGGAGCCTCGACACCTACTTCCAAGATGGACAGAAATGTGAAAATACAAGAAATGACTGAAGGAGGATACATTTGAGAAGCAGCTGCAGCACATAATACAGTTGAGAGGAAAGAGAGAGAGAGGATGTTCTGAGAGGATGTTGTGAAACTGCAGAAGGAGACAGTGTCCTGCAAAGACATGTTTACTGCATGTCTACTGGATGTCTTGTTCTTTTGAAAATACTGTCAGTATTGCAGCCTTCACGCCCTGCTGAATGCTAATAGATACCAGAGAGAACCAATTTTTGCATCTTTAAATACTGGGCTACCAGGCATTTGCTTCCTTTTTTCACTGATTGTGCTGTTATACATGCTTCTGTTTAAGATATATTAATTTTTAATTTTCTTACTAGCCTGCTGCTTTCCACAGAATGAAAACAATGTACTGTTTTTTATTTGTAGTAAATAAACTCTCTGTAAGCTTTTAAAAAAGTATTCTGTGCATTTGTTACTTACTGAGGTGGATGGTATGCAAGAGTCATGTTTTTTTCCTCTAAAAATAATGCTTCCATTAAAAATAGTGGATGTAACTTTAAAGTCTGTTCTGGAAACATTCCTCAGTTTAGCAGCATCGTGATGAGTTTATCACTACTTTTGTATGTGGCTGTTGAAATGACACTGAGATATACCAGCTTGGATATCCTCAGTGCTGGTGCTAGATGTTGTGTTGTGTATTTGTAATGTTAACAAGGAAACCTTTACAGCAGTCTGGCAGGTAGGCCGTATTCACTTCAAATGCCTAAAAGTATATATGGCTGTCATAAGTTAATTGCCTAGATAGTAGCTGATTATTTCTTCGCTGCTATCCAGATTTGTTCCTCCTGGATTATGATACCATAACCTGGCGGAAGTTATGCTGGATCCCTTAAAACAACTCTTGACCTTGCATTAGGAAGATATAGTCAGGGAACAACTTTATATTCTTCAGCATGACTACTTTGCATCTTCTTTGACTCCCACCGTTAGTATCTTTGAACTGCCTTCTGGCCTGTAAAACCATGGAACGTATCTCTTACTCATGTACTGCAAGCCATAGAAGAGTCGAGGCAGTGCTGAAATACCATCTCTGTCCAATCTGTCACTCTCCATATCTGGATCGGACCATCATTTTCCATGCCTCCTTTTTGGTTGTTTGTTGGTTTTTTGAGGGTTTTTTTTGGTGTGCTGTCACCAGATGAAAATAGTGATACTGAAACACGAGCAGCAGGGTGTGTTCTGACAGCACATGTCATAATCAGTCCTTGGACAAATTTTCATCTACTTTTTGTATTGGAGCAGATCTCATGCTTGCCCTTCTAGAACTAGGAATAGAGTTGGGACACCACTCCCAGAGAAATGTCATTTGCACCTGAAGGTTTTGTAGCTGCTTCAGATTGATGATTGGTATTGCAGAACTGTTCTACACCGTCTTGGGTTGTGAAACCCAGAAATGACATTTTGCAGTGTTGAGTTGACTGATACATGGCTGGAGTTGAACTGGGCTGTTGATACTTGTCGCTGCAGAAATGTGCATTATGTACAATTTAAAAACTCCGTCTGTGTCTCCCTGCTGCTGCCGCGCGCCCCCCCCCCCCCAATCTTTGTAAGTTTTTTTACCGCACATGTCAATCCATCCATGTTGGGTTATTAAGGACTGTCCCTCTTTTCTGAAGCAGATTCAGGAATACTGATGACACTGTCAGTATCTTTATCACTAGCACAGTAGAGAAACAGAAGGGCAAAACAGCTCTGAACCATTGTGTAGAACGTGGGATGGAGAAAATGGAATTGTAGGTTATAGACCCCAAATAACCACAGTTCCTGCCAGTTGGCACGCTGCTGGGCATCATTCATTACATTCCCTGCAAGCTAGTACAGAAGCCATTGCCACAGAATCATCTTTCAGCTAAGTCATAGGAAGATCCACGTGCCCTTGCTCTGGCAGCAAAGTGCAGCAAAATTAGCTAGTGCAGATGTGGCATTAGATGAAGCTGTGAAACTCACGTGGCTTTGGGGCAGGATTTCTCTCTGTTCTATTCATCTTTCACCTATTGCAGGGCCAGAAGAGTCTGTGTTTATTGCAGCTACTGTTAGAATACAGTTTGCAATTAAAGCTCTCCTATTGTAGCCATGATTATGTGTTGGGATCTGTATCAGTAAAGAACTGATGACCCTTATTGCTAATTATATTGCTTTATTGTGGATTGCTGCAGACCAACGTAGAGATATTTCTAGGGATGCACGAGGAAATGTGGTGATCCCTTGCATCTGAACTGCACCTGCTTTTCCCAGTAGGTTTGGTAGTAGGGGGTAAGCAACATATAGGACTCTTAAAAGGCTGTAAAATGGTATGAGTTACATAAATTATTGCTTAGAAACTTAACTATAAGCACTTCTTAAAAATTAAGAAATTTGATGATATCTTAATTCTATATGAAAGTAGTTTTCTTGTATAGGCCATGTTCTAGTCTAATTAACAGTTATTTTGCTACTTAAAACTCCTTCGTAGTTTTCAATGAAAGCATGAAGTAGTGAGTTTGCTGAAGTTTATCTTTAACCATTGAGTACAGCAAGTAGCTTAAAAAAAGCTGAAAACAATGAAATGTGTTTACTTATTTAGAAAAAAATGCAAGCAAGGATATAAGGCTATAGAAATCACTTTCAGATAAAAAAATTAAAGGTTTTGCATAGTAGAAACAAGTTACTGTCTGTTGGACCGACAGTATTGTCTCCCTCCAGGAGAAAATTACAGCCTTTTGATGTCTTATAGTCTAGTCTTGAAATTTTCTCTATTACGTCCGTTTTGGCACATCTTGGGATGAGTTGTGCAACAGCGAATATGAAAAAACAGCACCTCTGAAAGTTCACGTGTATTGGTTATGGTTTTAGGATTTCTTTCTTATATAGAGCTTTCTCTCTGCACATATTTTTAAGACGACGTGTTTCCTTACAGATATACCACAAATGAGACCAAAGCCACACTATGTAATGGTTAAGAAAGATGCTGAAACCAATGAGGCAATATATTGCACAAAGGAACCTTTTATTAAGGCTCGTGTTATTGTCATTCGATGGTTGGTGTCTTTCTGGCTTGAGCCAAAACCTCATACAGGACCTCATATTCCTGGGATGGAAGGTGAAAATGTGCCAAAGAATATTCAGGTAAAACCAAACATACAAAAAAGTGTTTGTTTTCATGTTTTTGTCTTAATTATGTCAGCAGTGTGCACTCCTCTGATAATTATAACTAATAAAGTATTAAAAAAAGGGATTTCTAAACAAATTTTCTGCTTATGAATTTGCTTTAGAAGGACTCGTGATGCTTTTTTTTTTCAAATTCTGCTATTTTGTTTTTAATCAAATAGACATAAGAAGCCTTGAAATGCAGTGAATCCTACCTTTGTTTTTTTTCCCGAATTCTTTGTACTGTTTTAAATTATACTGTTGTATAACTTAAATTGTACTGTTCAGTTGTTGTACTAAAAATGAGCTATGAAATATTCTTTAATTTTTGTTTCAGAGAGCAGCTGCTAGCATGGCTTCAAGGGAGGACAGCAAAAATGACAGTACTGATAAGCAGGATAGAAATGCAGAGCCAGAACAATCTCATTCTAATACAAGTACTCTAACAGAGAGAGAACCAAGTTCTTCCAGCCTCTGCAGTATTGATGAAGAACATTTAACCGATATTGAAATTGTCCGGAAAGTCTTTTCTTCTAAAAGAAGCAATGTTAATTTTTTAACTGAGATTTTTCGACAGGTAAAGAACCCTCTTTAGAATGCAAGAATCTTGATTATTATATTGTAAATGATCATTATGTCATGGTTTTCTTTCAAGAGCATTTGCTAAGCAGAACATTATATAAATCTACAGTTTTTTTCTGTCATCATCTTGCCTTTAAGGTTTAAGAATTGTAAAGTTAATATTCTGAAATATTTTCTGTGTAGTATATCCCTGGTTCCTGATTTTTCTAATTTTATTTCTTTAATAACCAGTTTGACAACATTTAACTTGGACTTTACAGTTCCCCATAGACAGGAATGTTTGATCTTTTCATACATCAACCCCGTAGCTATTGGAGCTCACAACCAAACATATTAAAATAAGCCTCCTGTGGGAGTCTGCAGCTGTTAAGGAGCTGCTTTAGGAGCAATCGAATGTCCTTACCTTGATAGTGTTCGTGAGAAGAGTGGGACAGATGGCTATAGAAGGTAACAGCTTCTGCTTCTGACTTTACTGCAACCAGAAATGTTATCTGAGCATACTCAAAATAGTGTTTCTCAACTGGAAACTATTAAACAAATTTAAACTGAGAACATATGACAGAATATGGAGTCTTTATTTATAATGTCAAAATACATAACCGAGTTCAATGTGGGAGAAGAGAACAAGATAGACTTTCTTTATGCCCCATGCTATAGATCAAAAAATGAAAGAGGTTTTTCTGAATACTAGTAAGGAAAAATATACTAAGTTTCAATTGAAATGCATGACACTAATTGCTTTAAACAGCAGAAAACTAAACATTTTATAACTCCATTATATCTGGATGAAATGGATATTTTCGAATGAGGCAAATAAATGTCAGAAGCTTATCCACATCCGGTGTGTTGAAGAGCTTGGACACATTACTGAAGGAGATAACAGAGTTACCCAAATTCAGCTGCCGCTCAAGGGCATACAGAGTCTGAGACATTGAATGCAGAGTCTAAATTATTGGTGGTCAATTTAGAAACTGCCCCCCTCAGTGAAAGGGACAGCAAAGGCAATTTTCTTCGTTCTTTTCACAAGGCACTCCGTGAGTTATGTAGATTATTTGGATTTCATGTGTGGTTATGAGATCTCATTTAAGTCATTGTTTAGCCAGAAGTTTTCTGTATAAGTTCATTTCTAATATGCCAGATGTTTGTAATGTCTCTAAAACATTAGGGCTAAGTTATTCCAGTCAGGAGGAGGTTTCCGTTGTACTGAATAGTGGGAAGATTGTCTGTAGAAAAAAAGTTTTATGCATTTTAGACTCCAGGGTACAAAAAACGTATATGGGCTTTCAGAAGATTGTTAGACTTGATGAGTGACAGTGTGTGACTGATGAACTTGTCAGTTGAATTCTGTAATACACAGCAAAATTCTTTTTAGTGCGGTACTGGTATGAAATGTCCATTTCCAGAGAGACGTACCACTTGTATCAAGTGGGCCTTCCTTAAAGACATGGGCAATGCGTTTTCAACATTCACACCATGGACTCCATAAAACTATGTCTTAGCGTAGTTTATCTGTTCTTTTTTTAATACAATTAGGACATCATGGTCTTCAGTAAACGTATTTATAGTTAGTTAAAACCTGACTAACATTAAGAGTTTCTGATCTGTGACTAGTTGTTACCAGCACAGCAGATACAGAAAACCTCCTGAAGAGGGCACTAACCAGCTGTCACACTGACTCAAATGCACGATTTTTTGAAACAATAATTCTGACGTCTTTTCAGGGAGTTATTTGTTTTAAGGATACTGTTTTGTAAAATCTCATTTAGCTAAAAATAAGATACATGCCTACCAGTAATGTATGTCACTTGAATTTCTGTTAGTCATTTAGAACTGGTTTAACTCTACTCTTCCAAGTCCTCTGAATGGAAGATGTTGTAATAGAAACTTCTGCTCATTCGTTTTGCATACTTTTGATGAGTGTTTGGGCCTTAATTTCAGCAGGCTAGGTGTCGAGTAGACATGCCTGTATGGATTCTCATATCTCTCTCTTTGGCAGTGAGTAATTTATTTAAGATCCTACAGTGGCTGTATTGTTTTTTTTCCCCCTTATCCCTTAGAACCTCTACATTAGAGAGCCCAACTTGAAATCAAGTGTTGTAATTGGTTTTTTGTTTGTTTCTTTTTCTACTCACAGGCATTTCTGTTGCCAATATGTGAAGCAGCTGCCATGAGGAAAGTGGTAAAGGTGTATCAGGAGTGGATTCAGCAAGAAGACAAGCCTTTATTTATGAAAGAACCTGAAGAAATAATGCAATGCACAACTGTAGATTGTGATGAAAGCATTGTTGACCACAATTCATCAGAGAAAGCAAAAGAAAGAGAAGAGGTAAAATATTGTTGGTTAATATTTGTGCATCTTTTGGATACGCTAGTAGACACAGAATTGGCCTCCTCAACAGATTATATGTGGTTTAATTTGATGTCAGAGCATCTGTTGGGGAGACTCAAGGGTAATTAAACAGTGTGTGAATGGGCTACCAATTTGATCCATTATCTGTAGATGGTTAGTTCAATTTAAAATTTCATATAGTTTTATGAACTATTCTCAAGATGTGGATTATACAGTATGCCAACTTTCAGCTGTGTAAAAACTATATACCAATAAAAGGATAAGGTAAATAGTAGTTATTTCATCCAGATACTTTAAAATAATCGTTACAAACTTCTTAAAATATAGCTGTGTCTTTCAGATGCATCTTAAACATCTGTCTACCATTGTTCATTATTTAATATCTATTATATCCTTTTTCCTTTAATATATAAACCAAAATACCTGTCTACAAATCTATGGGATTTTAAGAAAAAAATATTTTTCAGGAAAAAGTAATGAACTCCAGTCATGTTAGAAATTCAAACTGGGCAAGAAATGGCTGTTACGAAGACACTTTGCATAAAATGTCCGAAATTGATACTGAAGAGCAAAATGTACGAGCTGGAGTGCAGTCAATATTGCAGGTATGAAATAGACTTGAGATCTAATTTTCATCCTAATAATAAAACTCGTTATCAGTACATAAAGAGTGGAATATAGTGCAATACTCCTGCAAGGGAAACCCATGCTCCTTCAAAGCATCTCTGAATTGTATAAATTATTTTAGATTTAAAAAGTATGATGATAAATAGTGTTAGAATAATGACAGTGGTTCACTATATTTTTATTGACCTGAAGTAGGACAATGTATACACAAGTGTTGGATAACACAGTAAAAACGTCTTTGAATTTTGCATCAGGACATGCATTCTGCTCTGCATTGTATCACAGAAAAAATAATTCTTGTTTGAGTGCCAGATCATCAAATTATTCTAAGTAAGTGTTTAATGAGAAGCTTTTTTCTTTTAAGCTATTAGTCACTGCACACAAAACATCTGAACCTGCGGTTTTCCTAGTCTGAATAATAAGGTGTACAGGGATATTTTCTCATCTTTATCTGAATTACAGATTGGATGAGTACATAAGTGTTTGAAAAATTTGATCAGACACCACAACTCTCTACTTCAGTGGTGTCCTTAAGGAATGGGAGAGTTGCTGACGTTCCCTAACAGAAGTTTACTAACTGCTTCTAGGAAATTTGGCAGGGTAGAAATTGTGTTACTTTCAAATGTTCAGCAAAATGCTTTACTGAAGTTGAGGATATAGAAAATCAAGCGTGTATAACTTGAGGGTCTTTGAAATGCTTTTAAGGTCATATAAAATGTGCATTTTATGTAGAATATGTGCACGTACATACATACATACATACAGGTGTGTATATGACTGTAGCCTCCATAATACCCTTTTATCCAGAAGAAAATTGATTCTAAACAAAATAAAATAGACATGTGCATTTGCCACTCCACCATCTGCACTTTTACCATGGGTGACCATGCTGATTAGAACTCATTATTTTTACCACAGTTTGAATGATTTCCTGAATAGGGTTTCCTATTGTGTTGTACAGTTATATATAGAAATAAACTTTGTAACTGAAATAACTTTTAAATTCAAGTATGTTACAATAATTTAAGCTTCATAATCTTTGCATACAATGACTAGATTATGAAGTGTTTCTGAGAAAAGAAACAGTGAAGTATCTTTATTGGTTTGCAATGTATCACTAAGGTTTACACATCTGAGAGTGCCTAGGAGGTTCTTCATGTTGAAGTTTTTTTAGACAAAGGTTCATTTGACCAGCAAATATATTTTTTAGGCCAAAACGGAGTCAAGACATCGTTCTAACCCCGTACCATATCTGAATTTGAGAGGTTTCCCGACCTGGAACCACATTTGACTTTTTCTGTGAATCAAGAATCCAAGACTTCTGTCCTGAGTTTTCTTCCCATTTAATTATTGCATAGACTTATTTCTAGGCACTTAGAGTAGGGTGGGTTCATTAGTTGAGGCTAGTGAATGTAAAGCTGCATACTAATAGTTTTTAATTATTAAAATCCAAAGCTCTCAGCAGAGGGAAATTACAGCTGTAGAACCAATGATTTCCTGTACATGTGGATTAAGAAAGACAAAAATTAATTGGAAATCTAGGGCTCACCGTGATTCAAGTAATTCCTAAACTTATATAAAAATATAACAACGCTTCAGTAGTAGCTCCTGTAACTCCTGCAGTGTCCTTGCCTACTTGGCTTTCATCATTTTCATTCTGAAAGCCCTAATTCACTGTCCAATGAGGTCAACCACTTTGGAGAAGTGGTTCATGTTAAAGCCTTTCATAAGCCTTACTGATCACAGTGGGATGAATGCTTTAGTTTCCCAGAACATAATACAGGCCTTGTCATGCTGAAGCACACACTGTGTACCAGGACTATTTCAAGTAGTTTAGCATATATTATGCTAGTCAGTTGCTGGCTTACAGGTGGAACTTTTGTGCAGTGGACTTCTTTACTGGGACATTTTTGTCCATCATATTAAAATAATAGTATTGAGTAGTTTGTTGTACCATCTGTCTATGAGAGCAAAAATAAACACACGTTTTGTAGAAAAAAATGGGGAAAAAAAATCAGTCTTATTGTTACTTTATTATCACATCAAGCTAACATATTTGAATATATACTTCTGAGTGTATATGCAGCCTTTTCTGTTAATCATAGTAACCAGGAAGAGAAAAATCTATCAACTGAATTGATGAAAAGATCAAAGTGCTTCAAGCTCGTAACATGCACTCTTTTCTACTTACAGGTTTTTATAATAAATTCTTCAAATATATTCTTTCTTGAACCTGCAAATGAAATTAAAGCTCTGTTGGATGAACACACTGATATGTGTAAACGCATTCTTAATATCTACCGTCACATGGTAGTCCAAGTGACTATGGACAAGAAGACATGGTAAAATGCTAATGCTTTTATCCTTAGACTATTAGTTCACAAGATAAATGTGAAAATTTACTTGGTAGTAAACACAGTAGAGTGGTATTGACTATGTGAACCAGTTTCTCTAAATCAGTAAATACATGGACTTTAACATCACAGACAACTTACCAGAGGGGAAGAGGTTATCTGCTCTGTTAAAGCCAGTAGTAACCACCTAGTTAGTTTGAGGCAGCTTAGCCCTCAGTGAAAAAAGAAGTAAGCTAGGATATACAGACTACTATTAAGGAGCTACTGATGACTTTTTTTCCAGGGCGTTTTGCTCGTGTCAGTGCTAAATATGAAAACATACTTGAAGCTTCACAGCCTTATTTAAAAATAAACAAAAATCCTCAGATAAGCATGGATAACTATTATAATCAGATGTGGGTTGCTCTTGATCTGTAATTGTGTACAGGGCTCCGTGTACTGTTTAACTGTTTTGTTCCTTTCCAGTGCTTAAGGTGCCTAGCAGGTACAAGGGACCCACTTTCAAATTCATTTCTATTATTTCACCCTCTCCTTTAAATAGCTGTCTCTAACGAGGTAGTATATTGCCACTATTCTCCATCATAAGAAAGTAGTAGCAAGGGGATTTCAAATGGCTGATTTACTCCATTTTAACTTGACTTGCATTCAATCTGTCAGTATTTTCTGACAGTAATTTCTTTTGCCAGAACCAAGTTAGGCTGTTTGTAATCGCTGTGTCCTGTTTGGAATGTGTTTGAGCAAGTCAAGCTCGGTTATTATCTCTAAAAGTATCCTGGTATATACAGAAGTATAACAAAAAGGTAACTCCAAGTTTAATACTGTTTTGCAGGGAACAGATGCTACTTGTGCTGCTCAGGGTTACTGAATCTGTGCTGAAAATACCACCCCAAACCTTCTTGCAGTATCAAGGAAGGAAAAACTCTACTTTAGCTGGAAGACTTGCAGGACCTCTTTTCCAGGCAATTAAACATAAATTCACTTTAATTAATCCAGCTTAATTTTGACCAAGCGATTAGATGCAACAACCACTGTTAGCTGGTTTGTCATCTTAAATCATTGATCATGTTACCCAGATAATGTGAATGGTGTGGGTTAAAGAACTGGCTACATTTGTTACTTTCTGTCTTATATTTAATGACACTGTCACAATGGTTTTTGGGGTACTATGAAATTAAATTCCTGTCCTTTAGTTGAGTTGTGATAACTGGCAATGTGTGCAGTTTTAGCCCGCTTCCATTGCAAAATTAGCTCAAGTCAGCACAAAATCTTCTGTGCCATCCATGCCTAACCAACTGATTTTTTTGTTCCTTACAGTAAGCTGTAGCAGATCCTTTCAAAGTTTATAGTTGTAGAGAGCTGTTGTGGTGGCTTCTCTGTAAATAGGATCTGTAAAGTCTCTAGATTCTTTAGTAGGAAAAAAAAAAGGTTACACGAGATACGAATGTGATGAGAACTAATTGAGAACAGTATTACAAAACTCTTTGGCAAAGCTTGTAAGATACCGAAAGATCTTTCATGAGTCAAACTAGTTGTTCCTGTGTCTAAGTCAGAAGCCCATGTTAGCATAACACTTGATAATTCATGAAAAGTCTGTGTGTACTGGTGAGGAGAAGAATGTCAGGACTACACAGAAATTTCTAGGGCAGCTAGAAACTTCTTTTTAAACGGTAACACTTGAATGTTGTCATCTTATGTTCGGAACCCAACTTTTCTCACTTTATTCTTTTAGACTCTTATAGTAGCTTGGATCAAAGCGAATCTAAATGTGTACATCTCTCGAGAACTCTGGGATGACTTGCTGTGTGTAATGTCATCGCTGACATATTGGGAAGAGCTGGCCACTGAGTGGTCACTGACAATGGAGACACTAACTAAAGTATTAGCTAGAAACTTGTACAGCCTGGACCTCAGTGACTTGCCATTGGATAAATTAAGTGAGCAGAAGCAGAAAAAACACAAAGGCAAAGGTAAGACAATACTGTATACACATCGTTTGAATTTGAGCTGGGATAGTGAGATGTTGGGCACAGAAGAATTTTGGTCTAGCCTTTTTAGTGCACCTAATTAAACTCTATCACCTGAAATAACCCCGTTTCTTTAAGATACGGCTGCTTTTTAGAACCACCACAAAATCTCCACTTAAAGATTCAATCCTGCAAATAGTTAAGCACATATGGAACGTAGTTCTTAAAGGTGTGTTGAATTTAACCTAAAATGTTACACTGTAGTGGGTTATGCCTTTCTCCTTTTATCAAAGCAATTAAATAGTTGAGTTCCAATCATAACTTCTTGAAAGTAACAAAGATTACACATCTGGTAAAAAATGAGCTAGCTAGCAAGTGGCTATTGCAGGCACAATTGGAATATTGATCCTGAAATCCAATGAATGTTGTTTAAAGATGAAATGTAAGATTAACATAGTTTTGTTTGTGTTCTAATTCACCACTAAGCCATGTTGAAGACAGGTTTTGTCGAAGTGACCTTGTTGGACTGTTTAAGAGAAAGGATACTTTTAATTATCCCTATGAATGGTACCAGTGTTTAAACGGATTCCTAAACAATGCAGGAAATACTCTATAGGACATAATATGGGGAGAGGAGGTGGCTACTTGCTTATAATGGTACAGTTCTGGAATTGTTAAGGGACAGGAAGTCTGTCCTCCTGGATAGAGTGCTGGATTGAGAGTTGCGAAACCTCCCAGATCAGAGACTTTCTGCATGTGACCATGAGCAATCACTTCTGTCTTTGTTTCCACTTCTGTAAAACATGGGTAATGATACTGTTCTCCTTTAAAAAGTGCTTTGAGATCTAATAGTAAGAGGCAGGATTGTATTTAGGGTGACTAATAAAGATGGGAAAAAAGTGTAATTTTTAGTCTACTTTTTCATCTCTGTGTTCCAATTGATGTGGTTCTCCAGTCAAACCTGGGGGAAGGTACTTCCTACAATATCCTAGGGTTTGTTAGTGAGATGCGGATGTTCATTTTGCTCTCTTAAAGAGGATGTTCCTGTAGGCTGTTCTTTGCTAAAAACATTTCACATGCTTCCAAATTTCTCATCTTGGGCAAAGGCATTATTCACACTTCCGTTTTGTTCTTCTGGGGTGTGACAACTGGACAAAAATACATTTCTCTGTAGTTGACCCTGAGAGGTTGTTCCAGACCATGCATTTTTGTTTTCCTATGCTATACAGCTTTCTTCATTTTCTTGCAAAAGACTCAGTTAAAAAAAATAGTAGTCAGATACGAGATAAGAATGTGTATAGTTATTTGAATAACTATACAAAAAACATTTTGAATCATCTGTATCACCCATACAGAGCCACATGAGAGGAGTTTATGTTAGCCTTCAGAAATAGAGTTCCAGAGAAAGCCTCCATTGTTAAATGTGAGTTGCAGAGTTAACTCCAGCTTTGGAAGTAATAAATACCATACAAATTATGCCAAATTTCTTTGGCCCTGTTCATTTGCTAATAATAATGAACATGTTGTACTAGGGCTCACTTTCCAAGAAGATGCCCTTTTAATGATTGTAATTTTTTATCAAGTATAATTTTGGATTATATGAGTTGAATGTGGGTAAAGAAATACATTGCAAATATTCTTTAGATCACTACTTTTTTTTGCATACAGTTGTTTTTGATAGCTCCTCATATAAGCTTTATTTACTTCAATAGAAATGTCAAATCTGAATTTGTTCCGTCTTTTCTTAATCTTAGCATAGTATTTTTTTGTGAATTTCCAAAGAGCCTTGTTCTCTGAGCCCATCATCCCATTCTTTTGCTTTTGCATTTGGTGTTAAAATATTTTATCATCTTTATTTCATGTTCCTCAAATGTCACGAAATTATTTGGGAAAAAACCCACAATATTAATGGTCTGTAACGTATGATTTTGTGTGTCTTGTCTAAATAGGAGCAGCAAAGGAGAAGTTTCTATAGTTAGACATTTTTACCAGGCCACAACCTTTGTAAACCCAGTTTTCTTGTGGTTTTGCACTTGATTGGTCAGAAAAGAAAATCACAATAGTTTAATAGCACCAACACTTCTGAAAAAGTTTGAGTATCCCTCAGTGTTAATGCCAGCTGAGTGGGTTTATGTATTTAAAAACCAGTAATGAGCTGTTTAGCTTTTAAAATCATGCTTGCTTTGATAACATAATTTATTCTATCCGACTTTAAAACTCTCTGAAAAAACACAACTACAAATATCTGGTGATACCAGAGTAGAAGTGAGTAGATTTGCACTTCTGTTTTTGCAGGAGTTGGGCATGAATTCCCAAAATCTTCCGTTGATAAGTCCTTTTCTAGAGGCTGGAGCCGTGATCAGCCTGGACAAGCACCAATGAGACAACGCAGTGCTACAACCACTGGCTCTCCAGGCACAGAAAAGGCAAGAAGCATAGTACGGCAGAAAACAGTCGGTACGTATCTGTAAAAGCTGATATAAGTGACATTTGAGAAAGGGTAAGGAATTAATAGCTGACTTTTGTAGCGATGTGGATAACTTCTTTCCACAAAAGTATACTATCAAAAATAATTAGTTAAATATGTAAATTATGCAGCCTTATGTGCTTTAGGGTAGCTGAATAGCTTGTGGTTACTAGAATTGTAGTTACTGCAAATGAAAGTAATGCAGTTGATGTATTAATTCTTAATGAGTTTGATCACATGCTTAAGCTGGATTGGAAAAATAATACTGTTTGTATATGAAAGAGAAAAAAGCTGTAATGATTTTAGCAATGGTATGGATAGGTGGGTAATAGAAGGCTTTTTAAGTGCGTGTTTTCATAAACTGTGCACAAAATAGGTTGAGTATTTTCCAACTAGTGCAAAGAAAAGTGTAAGAAATATGTATATATCTGCATAGTTTATAAAATGTGTTGTCTTTTACTATACCCTGAATCTTGCATTAATGAAAGATCAGCACATACGTGTGCAGTTCTCTATTTCTGAAGTCATCTATTTCTCAACTTCATTACTTGCAGATAGTCTTTCCTGTGATAGAATTGAGTGATGCTAAACAGTGCTTAGGTGAAGTGCTCAAAAGAAGACTCATTTATGTTCGTATGATTTGCTTAGAATATCTTCACGTGAACTGGACTACAAATTTCTTTACTCATTTGCCTCATCTTGATGATCTCAGTGCTATCCCTTATGTGAAGGAAAATTAAGCTGATTTTACTTTTTTATTTAAAAGAAGAACCTTTTAAGGAATATCTCTTGCTTTTTTACTGTCTCTGTAGTAGTAGTGGCTTCGGTCATTGTGTGTTGTTGCTTCACTGATACTTCTTGGAAGCAGGTACATTCTGACACAGTTTTAGAAACCGGGGATGCATATTGACAGTTGAATATATAATTGTGTTAGCTTTTCAGAAATTAACATTTTCTTTCTCTTTCCAAAAATAATTGCAATTAATTTTTTTAAGTCACAGAGGTTATTTAACCAAAGTTTTTATTTTAATATTCTTCAAAATTCTCCATTTTAAAAATTTTTTTTCTTGTAAGGCTTTTGTTGGTGTGGGAGAGTTAATTGTTCTATAAGCAGTACGGACATGTGAGAAAATGAGTCCCTACTCCAAAATTTCCTGTCTTTTTCATGCATTCAAATGCTACACAGCTTTTCCTGTATCTCATGCTGACAGCACCTAGTTTGACTAAAGTTTTCCTTATGGATCACAGATACTTTAAATGTAATTTCTGCTTCTCTGTAGATAGTCTGTGATTAACTGTTGCAGTGTTTTTGGTTTAAATCTTAATTGTCTTAACAAGGTAAAGCTCATGTTAAAATTTCTCCTTCCCAAATTGTTAATAATTCAGATACTCTGTCAGAAGATTACGTTGTTTGGTCAATTTATTAATGGTTTTGTTTTGCTGCTATTTGAAAGATGGCTATTTACATGATGTTAGCCCTAAAATGACTGAAATTTATCCTAATCAAGCTATATATTGACCTGGTTAGCAGCAAACTAATCTGATTTTAGTTTCACTGTACTTCAGCTTCCATGGTTTTGTTCCTTTCCTCCAATTATCGTACATATTTGATATTAATAAGCCAAGTTTGTATTACTGTAACCAGTTAAAATTTCAGCTCTATTCATATTGTAGAATACCATCTGGACAAGCATCACAGCATTAGTAGGACGATTTTAAAAGATGAAAATCCCAAAAAGAGTTGCCAGAGCCAGAATCTCAAACTCTTCAGTTTTTTTAAAATGTTAACGAAGAACATGTTACTGTCTTAACTGTCTGCAAACAGTTGCTTGTTATTGTCTCTCAGGTCTGCTGAGAGCACTGTTTGGATGCTTCTTAATCTGTGCCAGTTAACACAGGGTCACATAATAAAAAAAGTGGTTTATAGTCACAATAAGTAAAATTTTCTATAGAACATTTTGCTGGTCAGATCTTCTCGTTCAGTTTAACATTAGCTCCACAAGCTAAGTCTGGAATTAAGTCAGACCTCAGATATGTTGCATGATACCTGATATGTAGTGTATTTCCTTTGATTGTGAGTAATGTACTCTTTGTATCTGAGTAGGGGGGATGTGCATGTTGAATATTTTATGGTAAGAAAAAGCTGGGGTTTCTTTTTCATCTGTTTTATGTTGTACACATTTTGTGTACATCTGTGCACCTCTATCTTTTGAGCCATCCTCATGCCAGCACACATTTATTGCTGCACCAAATTTGTGTGTATGTGTGTACTCAAATAAAAATCACAGCTTTTCTGGTATGCAGTGTGTACATTTTTAGCCTGAACTTATGTAAAGTAATTTTTGGAAAAGGGCCTTTAAACATGATATGCATATGGGTTGAAAAATCTTCTATAAGGCTAGGTACAGAATTTGTGGCTTAGGCAGCAGATTCTAGTCCTATCAAAATATCAGATCAGAAAGAATTTACTAATCTATTGTTCTGCTTTTGTCTATAGACAACAGTGGAAGCTTATAAACTGTCAAATATCTAGTTCACATTCTGGTATTAAGTCTGCCTCTGCTTAACTACTTAATTGAAATTATGTGACACATCTTATTTAAAATGATAATTCACTGAGGTCACATTTTCCTTTTACAGCATCTCAAAGTTAATTTTGCTTTCAATAATAATACACTGCAATTTTTCCTTCAAAAGTTTCTGTAAAATTTCCACCTTCCAAATTGTAAATGGGTTGTTCTGCACACCCCACACACCCCCCCTTGCTAGTATCAGTGTAATATGGTAGAAAAGATCCAGTCAAATTACAAGGGACATTTCATGTTAAGATTTGTAATGAACACAGTGTCCAATCTCAAAAGCTTGGTTTATTTAGAATCGTAGAGTCATTTAGGTTGGAAAAGACCCTTAAGATTTACTATGTAGCTTGTTATTTTCTCTGTTGCCTACATTCATTTTAAGATGCACAATGATGAATGTAATGCATCTAACTATCCCTGTATCCTGAATTTTATTATTGCATCTCTTAAACAAAGAGATGTTAAAGCCTTACACGTAATTGCCTTTTTTGTTTTAAAAATTGGTTTCTGTCTTATAAACTAAGTTTAATAGAGAATGGCTTCAGTCTTAAAACGTCTGTCTTTCTGAATTGTTTTTTCAAACTGATGTCAAGACTCCACTTAAGTTGTGCTGCGTTTGTTAAATGTTTTCTGCTCTATGTACGTTGATCTACCCAAGTTATCTGCATGTTGCTGTTAGGGACAATTCTTTAACCTGATTTAGAAGTGTGATGTGCTCAACTTTCACTGCACTCCATTCATGTACTTCTGATTCCCATACAGATCAGGAGCACTAAGATTCTAAGTCTATATTCCATGTTGCTTTGAAAATACATGTAGAAAAGTTCAAAGACTGATTAAATATTGTACTGACTATTTATGTAAGATGCACTGAAGTTTCCTTAAAAGAAGTTTATCAGCAACTATTTTAAAACAAGTTATCAAATTTGCAACAGTTTGAAAAGGAAGCTGCTTGAAACAATGAATATTACTTTTTGAAGAACTTCAAGTGTACTTTGAGATTGAACGCAGTATCGGTTCTTGCTACGTCTTACTCTGACAGAGGAAAATAAGTGTCATAAAGATTCATTTTAAATCTGTTGAAAAAGCTGCAGATACAACCTTGATCCTGATGCCACAGTTCTTATGTAAGTTTTCCATTCTGTAGGACTGTTGGCAGAAGATGAGATATGAAAAGGTGAATTAGTTTCAGTTTAGCAAGATTTATCCTGTATCAATTAAAAGCCAGACCCTATAGATAACAAACAATTTAATGCTTTTTATTGTCAAACCATTTCACTTTAGTCACTTCATTTTTAATGTGGAACTGTAACAAGTCGTATGGCAAATTTCTCCACACAGAATTGGTCATTTTCTCTTTATGCTTTTGAATCTCTTTTGGAGAATCTTGAATTCAAGAGTATGGGTATGTGTAAAATTCAGATACTTTTTCAGGACTAAACTGAAGGAAACTAGAAAAATGCAAATGTAGTCTAAGTTGCTTTTTCTGTTAAAAAAATTCAAGTTCTGAGTGCTTGTGGAGTGACTTTAACTTTGATTTTTCAACCCCTGATGCAATGGGAAAAAAAGTGTTAATTAGTTTCTTGATTTTGAATGCAAAATCTCTGTAATCATCATAATAAAGGCATTGTTGCTGCTTTACATAAAACTTAAAAACTCAAAATGTCTTATGTGTCCACTGATTTTTTTCTTTCTTACAGCTCTGCCAATATCTGCCGTGCTGAAACGTTTTAATTTTTGAATTTTCTTCCTTTTTATCTTTGTTTTCTCTGTTGCTGCTTTTTCTGTGACACAAGCCTTTCATTATAGTCACTCTTCTTTTTTCCTTCCCCACTTCTTTCTTTTCCTTTTTAAAGCCATGAGAAGCCGATCCATTGGTGAATGTGCTCTGCCATCGGCCTATATACGCAGTGCTAAAAGTGCTCCTGTTCTGATCCATACTTCCAAACCCTTCTTGCCTGATATTGTTCTCACTCCCCTTTCTGATGAGCTTTCAGGTAGTGCCACCTCTGCTAATTTCTGCACCCCCTTTATCACTTTTTTAAACCTTCTGCTTTCAAATTCTGCTAAATCATTAAATTTTTCGAAGTAAAAATACTTGGGGGATGGGGGGAGAGGGGAAGAGATTAAGAATGAATATGTTGAGTTATGTAAAATACCATGCTATTTTGCAATTCATTCTGGAACTGTTGGAAGTTAGTGCTGTGCCAATGTTTACTATCATAAAAGTAAAAATTAGAGAAATCTCTTGCTTTTTCAATTTATTGGTAAGCAGTAATATAGCATCTGTCTACCAGAGAGTACAACTAATCTAAAGTTTTTATTTGTGATGAGTGAGGGAGGAAAAGGAAGAACATAATTTTACTTTGACTTGCCATTTACATCTTTCTACGTAAATTTTTTAATTCAGTGTCATAGATGTTGTGTGGACAACCATGATAATGATATACTTTAGCTCCCGTGAAAAAAGAATGTCTGAAGTATATGGTATCATATAATATGCTTTACAGTATGCCTGTTTTTCATTAATATATAAAACCATAAAACAATCTGTAGTTTGGAATTCTGAAGTGCTGTGTTTTGGTGTTGTGTTCCAAATGATCCATTTTCTACAGAGTTGTAGTTTTCCTCAACATTATGTTGTTGTCCAGGAGGACAACAGCAGGGAGGTTGGCTAGAAGTTTGACAGTAGCTTTCTTTGAACAAATAGGTTCACCAATTAGAATTAGCACAGATTTTAAAAATGCATGCATGAAAGTTTACAGATAATGTTATTTTTTTTTTCCTGTGCTGCAGCTATTATATAGGTGTAAATTAGTAGCGTGTAAGGCTGACAATCATATTACGCCTTTGTCTCAATGAGTGGGAAAAAAAAAATGAAAGCACAGTGGGAGGACTATCTATACAGTCAAAACTGTGTGCAAATATAAGGACTTAATGGCAGTAATTTTTTAATGGAAGTTATGTTCTTTTTTTTTTTTTTCTTTTCTGTCTCTCCTGCCTGCCTTTGTTACCCAAGAAGTATCAAGAACTGGATTTTCATAATTGGATTTTGATGTGCGTCCAAGATTAAGTCGTCTTGTTGTGAAACAGAAATGTGGTGCCTTATTAGTCAATCCAAAAACATAAATGGAGACTCAGGAAAGTCCAAGGAACCCGCTCTTAGAGATACCAGACTTTCACAATGAAAAATTATAAAGTATTTTAATGCAAATCTTGACACCACAAAGAATAATAAAATACAAATTATATGTAATAAATTAATAATACTCATCCAATACAAAATCTGCACGACCAATGTAATTCTTAAAAGTGAAATAATTTTACAGACCTTTGCACTTCTAACACAGAAAAAGTCCTAGGCGCTTCCTGGTTTTGGTGTCTTCTCCAACAGATGGGTGTTGAAACAGCTTCATTATGTGCCCAAGAATCTTGAACATTGCCAGAAAACTAAAAAGCTCTAGTGAAGAAAAGCAAGCCGTTAGAGTGTTGATGGGGAAGTAGCAGAGTAAAGGAAAAACTATCCACTGGATCAGAGTGCACTTTGCTCTTTTAATTGTCTGCCTTTTTTATTGCTCTCTCTCTTCTTTCTTTTTATTTTTAAACATGGAGCTTTATCATTTTCCTTGCCTTTTCTTCTTACAGTAAATATATTCTTTTCTGAAAGCCTTCTGTGTCCAGATTTACAGCATGTAATTTGGGAAGTAATCAGATTGTGTCTATCGTAAGTGTGCTTTAGGTAATGAATGATGTTTAGCTTGCTGTGACAGCCCTTCCTCTTATTTCGCAATTATATGAATATCCCTGTTATGCAAACTAAATTTCAGATCCAACACAACTCGAAGGAGAGGATATTTCAAATGATTCCAAAAGAAGAGGATGCCCTTATCTTAAGTTTTCTGAAGTAGTATTCAGCTCCTTTTTAGCTGTGAAACTCCTCATTGGAAGATTGACTCACTGAACACTGATGAATCTTGACAGGTAGTCCAAAAGAAAGCATTTATGCCAAAACCTTTACCTTATGTATAGTACAGGATATTAATTTTCAAGAGGAAGGCAGAAGACCCCAGTATAATTTGTTATTTATTGAGGCATAATGTTTCTGCTTGAAGATCAGTCAGTAGGTTAACAAAATTTATTACAAAAGCTCAATCTTAACATCTAGTCATCTAGCATCATAGGGGATGCTTTTCCTAAGATTGTAATTCCGTCATGTAGTTTCTAAGTTATGCTGTATTTCCATGTGCAGAGTATTTGCAACTTTTCAAACAGGATCCAGAAAGTGGGAGTGGAGACTTATGCTTTAAGATGTTTAGTTAGTAGTTTGGTACAGTGCAATTGTTGCAAACCTGCAATATTTCTAAAAAGAACTTTTCTATTAACCTGTTAGAATCACAGGAAATCCAGTCTTACACATTTACAGGGTAACTAGCAAAATAATGATTCATTCCTGCTCCTGTTGAGGATTTTCAGGTACAAGACTGCTTGTGGAAAAAAGTGTCGGTGAGACGTAGGTGAGATTCCTGGAAGCAGTGGGCCACAGTGGCAGTCTAATGAATTGCAGGTGGGAGATTTTTCCGTATGCACTGGGACTAAAAGAATCAAAGGAAGTATTAACATGGAAGGGAGACGTATATTATGCCTTTACAACCTTGCTCCCTAATCAGTAAGTAATCATTAAGATGAAATATAAAGAATTCATAATTGTAACATCAGTATGGCTGTAATTATTCTTTAATCCCAGAAACTCACAGAATGAGTGTGTTCTTATAAAAGAATCGAAATGAAAGCTGAGAAGCAAAATGTGTTATTTTTTTCTCCACTTCCTGAACTAACTTTCCATGATGAAATATAATCCTGTCCCAACATTATATGGGAATCTTCTACTTGCGCTCATGCTCTCTTGCCAGAATGTGTCTCTCCATGAGTTTGTATTTTAGCATATCTAACTCCCACTTGATGCTGAAAAACTACCTTCTCTTTCTGCCTTCTAGCAGAAAAAGGAGAGGTAAGGTTGATTTAAGGAAAATTGCAGTTGGGTGAGATTAGCTAGAACTACCAATTTCAATCTCTTCCTCACTGTAACATATTAGGAGCCAGGCCAGCGTTTCTCCTAAGTACGTGCAGTGTGTCAAATACACAGGCTTCTGGCGCACAATTGCAGTGTGGGTAGTGAAAACTCCTTAGGGATTGATGGTGTCCCGGTTTGACTATATACCTGCGTGCAAGGGTGAGCCCTGATTGTGAAGGAGCTGTTCGTTTGGGTTTTTAAACATTGTCTGTATTTTGAGTGCTGATATTGCAATAACAGTATATTTTTCATTTCCTTAATTCCTGCCTCTGTTCTACAAAAAAGAAATCTCTATTGGCACAAGCACTACACGTTTGCTTGAAAATGTTTGTGTACTTGTCATGCATACGTAAGCACCTAAAATTAATACTGGATCAACATTGAAATAAATCTAGCTGAATTTATTTCAATGTGTGGAGCTGCTTGGCATGCCTTTGGAGTTCTCCATCCAGTAATTTTTAACATCCTAGAAAATCATAATCACTGCATGCATGCACAGTATGCAGTCCTCAGGCTGCTGCTTTAAATAAGCTTGAGTTTATAAAAGGTATGAAAGATGCATACATATTGAGGGCTCAAGATGAGATCGGTGTATCATAGTTACATATATTAATCTCATATATAACATTATCATAGATATTTTTGACTGAATCCTATGGTCCTTTCTTTGCAGCTGTAAGAAATAGCTTTGAGTCTATATAAGCATAACCTGTGTTAATCTGTGCCTAGGTCAATAGAGAGTTTGAAATAACAGTTCCAACTAGAGAGAGAGACCATTCATTTTGGAGGGTGTTAATTCATATAGTTAGTAATAAATTGAACAAGAACAATGATGAGAATTTGTTGCTTATCAGAGCTGAAGAGAGAGGAAAGCGATAATAAATTGTGCCGTAGATGATGATTTTCAGTTCATGTTTATTTTCTGAAATAGCTTGGATGTCTACTCTCTTTTTCTAATACAGATCTCTCTATTTCCTAATAGCTTCTTTACAGTTCAGTAAACTTCGTATTAGGCCAAACTTTAATTTTCAAATTTTAACTTCTCTGAAAAATTGAGCATGGAAATACCACTTTTCATCTTCTTCCAACACATACATGTACTTAAGTACAGCTGTATCTCATTCCTCCAGTTTGTATGCTTTGCTCAGAAGGAAAATACGAGAAAATTCAGCTCCAGCTCTAACATTCTCAGAAAGGTGTGAGCACTTTAAAGCTGGTTTTTAACGTGACTTCAGATTATCATTATTAAGTATTACTGAAATAGGTATAGACATCCATGAAGTAATAACTTGAAATATTTATTTTGGCAGTAACACATCAGATTTAGGGGAAGGAAAGGGGCTTAAATTTTGTGCTGGTTTTAAGTAAATTCACCATTGCAGTCCTGAAGATAAACCCTCTAGATAGAACAACAAGGTAAGTCTGTTTACTGTGGCAAGTAACTCTTGTTGGTATTCATTTAAGCTCTTTGTTGTTATTCCTGACTTAAAAAGTTGTGGGTACGCTTTTAAAGTGGTAGGTAGTAAAAAATAAATCCAGGGAATAAGGGATTCTATCAAAAAGAAACCAACAGAAAACTGAGAAACCTGTTTTTACTTTACTGTTCAAGTGCCTATCCCATAAAAAGACTGCAAGGGATAGCTCAAATTCTTGCAATTAGTTGATTTGTCTGTAAGAGATACTTAGTCTTGCCTACACCGGTGGTTTGATAGTATGTAGTGTTCCCATAACATATCAGGAAATCTGAAGAGGAGCGTGAAGGTTCTTTATTTTGGTGGATGATGTGAAATGGGCTGAAGATACTTCTCTAGAATTCCTAGGTGATCCATGTTGGAACTGCAGCTTTCATTACAGTTAACTATGATTTGTACTGATGCTAATATATTAGCAGTCTCAACGGAGACAAGGAATCACCGATTTAAATGGTCATAACAAATGTTCTGGTCTTTTCACAAACAAAAGTGGTTTTACTCTAATGTTAACTGTTGTGAGGCTGCAGGATGTTTTTCAGTAGCAGAGTCCTTAATTTGGTAATGCTCACAAATGTCACATTTGCTTGGGTAAAACTGGAAGAAGAGGGGGAGGTAAGCTTCCATTTAGTATTAAGTTTTGCATTTTGAAGATGAGAGACAAAACATCCTTCTAGGGAAAAAGGGTATATCTTTAAATTATCCAGTATGTGTAGTCATCTTTTCTGTATAGGGCGAGCTCTTCCCTGTCATTTAAAAGCTTTAGTCTTTAGGTATACACTATATTACGTATGCCATAATATTCATAATCGTATGATAGTATTCCTTTTGATACTTGAGTAACTTACATTCACACAAGTTATGAAAAAAGTAATAGTTTGCCACTTCAATAGACGATTCTAATTTTCCAGAAAACTTACTTGTTCTCTTTGGAGTTGTGCATTTTTCTGAAGATGTAAATTCCATGAAGGGTACTACTGTTAAGCTAATTTGTATTCCAGGTAACCATTTCCTGAACAAGCTAGCTGGAATAATATTGGTTGAATTATTGAATTTATTGGCACAGCCCTAGCTTTAACTGTATTTCCAAACGTTCCATGGTCTCACTGTTTGTTCTCATGCATGTTAACATTTAAAACTGTGTTCTGATGGTCTAACTCATTTATATTACATTCTGTACTGGATATTATGTGCGTGTGTTTTTAACACTCTAGTACTGGAAAAAATATTTTTGTTGTACTTAAGAAAACAAGGCTCTGGACTTTCCTGGCTTTTAAAGTCACGTAATTAGGATGTAGTGGTAAATAAATATTGTCTCTGTATGTAAATTTTAGTGCATGTTACATATACTTTTTTCCTACAGACATTGACGATGCTCAAATTCTTCCACGTCCACCTCGAGTCAGACATTTTTCACAGAGTGAGGATGCTCCAAGTGAAGTTTTTGGTGCATTAAATGAGGAACAGCCACTGCCACGAAGCAGCAGCACCTCTGACATCCTGGAACCATTCGCAGTTGAACGAGCCAAAGGTGCAGTTCCTGTCATTGACAGTTCATCCCATCATGCTCCAAGCTTACAGAGTTCCACTGAGACCTCTTCAATGCATAGATCCACTGAAAGCCATATCACTGATACAAATAGCAGAGAGTCCTCCTTGGAAGTTGGGGATAGTATTTATGACCATCTTTGTCATTTAATAGGGCCGGTAGAATTTGCAAACACAGCCTTTGAACAAAGCCAGTATGTTGACCTTGAAGGTGAAGATGATCTCCTTTCCTCTCTGAGAGAATATCTTAAAGAAAAAGAAGAACTTTGCGGTAACTTTGAGATAGATAAATGTGAGGCTTCTGCTCACGAAGTTGATACATCACTAAATAGGAATGATAGATTACCACTGGACGGATTAGAAAATAGAGATCAGACCGGTCAATGCACGAATAGCATCACTGTTACAGAAAGAGCCGATAACACAGAGCTGCACCTAGAACAAAACCAAAGTGGCTTTATAAGTAATATTGCACCTACTCAAGTAGACATTTTTACAAGAAATCAAGCGCTTGATAAAGCCAGACAGTTAAATACTGACAAACAATATGAAAGTGTGTTCAATCATGGGTCAAGTAGTCCTAGCAGCAAAGAAGGGAAGAGATACCTGTACAGGCAAGCAGCCACTGAAGCTGATGTAGATTCAGCTGTGGAAGCAGCGGTAGCTGAAAAGCATAAAAGTGCCCAGTTTAATGAAAAAGTAACCAACTCACGTGTTACGCATGCAAAGAAAATTCTTCCTAAAGCACAAGTTAACCCTCAAATGCCTCACAGCACAGGCACAAGCAAACTGTCACCAACTAAAAGGAGTATATCTGAAACTGTAACTCATAGGGCCAAAATCATGAAAATAACGACTAAAAAAAGAAATAGTGTTCACGTTACTTTTAGGCCATCTACAGAATCGGTTCAATTTTACAATCCTCTTGAGAGCAAAGAGGCCGCTTGGAAAGCAAGACTTCGTAAACTCAGTGGCTTCAGTAGTAGCGGTAGTGGTAGCAGCAACAGCAGTACCAGTGCAAGCACTAGCTCATCAGCTGTCACGGAGCTGGTTAGACCTGGAATATATAGACCTCTAGATGCGATCAATGCTGCTTCAGCTGGCAGCAAGCAAATTAAGGAATCTACAGAAACTCAAGCAGCCATGTTGCAAAAAGAAGGTATTGCAGTTAATCAGTTCCATAATCGTAGTGCCTTTAGAGCTTCAGGTCAGGAGTCAGCGCAACAGCAGGGCTCCCTGGGTGGTGTTTATAAAACTGTTGTACATGCTCTTTCGAAGCCGAAGGCAAATGTTTCCCCACAGAGGCAGAACAGAATGCCAGCAGAGGCTCCACTGAGGGATCTGTACAGTCATGTAATGGGCTATTTTGGAAGGAAAGCTGCAGGTGAGCACTAACAGTGTGCAGAGCGCAAAAGGAGAAGGGCAGCACCAGTTTGGCTTAATGCAACTGAAGCAAGCTCTGATAAGCAATCAAAAGGCTTTGGGATGATCACTGCTTTCCCTGTTTGGTTATGCATGCGCCTACAGCCAGCTGATTTTTCTCCCAGCATAAGTTACTTTTACATACTTTAAATTACTAATTTCCCTTTTCAAGATATTTAGTTGAACCTCTTTGCTGCTGAAGACCATTAGGTTAGGGAAGAGGAAGAGACAGTAAATGACCTAATAAAGGATTAAGCCTTGAGAATTTTGAATTTTCATCTACCATGCAGAGCCTTAAAATTCAGCCTACTGAATGATTGGCATATGCATATTTTACCAGAATGTGCTATTCCACTCTGAGTGTAGTTTGTTTGTCAGACGGACCTGGCTCTTGACCAGCTAGGTTGAACTAATTGTATTTCTGGTTCATTTAGTGTGTTTTCTTCTTCCTCCTCCTCCTCCTCCTCCTCCTCTTCCTCCTCTTCCTTCTTTTTCTCCTCCAAAACAAAAAAAGCCCCTCAAATTTATATTTGGAGGTCAGTTTAGATAACTTTTAAAAAACAGTCTTAAACAGAAATCTCCTATTACTGGAATGATTTAATTACGACAGTTCTCTGTGAGTCTAATCATAAGGTTTTGTTTGAATCTTTTTCAAAACATGCTGTAGACGTTTCTGAATTCATTCATCAAAATGGATGCAGTTATATCTTGTCAACATCTTTTATTGCTTTCTTTTTTTCTTGGAATCGTGGATGTTCATGAAGGTCTCATGATAGTCCTTCTCCTGCTAACTGAGACCTCTGTGGACTGGTCAAAAAAGAAGGCTGTCGCTCTAATATCCATTGTCTTACTTCACATCTTAAATAACCTTAAATGAACAATAAATTAACTTTCAGCAGTAATGTAGGTTTTCTTTTTTTCCCATTGTTATGCTGGCATGATTAACAGAGGATTCTGTAATGCATCCTGCATCGAGATGTTAATGCCACCTGAGGGCAGTCTTTGTAAGCATAGCACCGCAAGAGCGTGACTGTCATGGGTCTCAAAAAAGCGATTTGCTTCTCTGCAGAATCTAGACTTCTGAAAAAGTGATATCTAGAAAGCACTAATTTTAGAAATACATTTTATTTGAAATCTGTAACATCTAACAGAGCCTCACTATTAGAATAAACTACACTGTGGTCTCATGAAAGATGACACTGAGGGAAAAATTCTTACAGAGAAAACATGAACTGGAATAACTTGAAGACTTTAAAGGCGAAGATCATGAAGTCAGGTGTAACAGCCACAGTTAAATATGAACAGTATAGTTACATCAAAAATATAACACTGAAAAATGAGTGAACTTAATTAATTGTTCATAACCATTGACCACCCAGAGTCTGAATTTTCATTCCATGTACTAGCATGTAGTTTTATTACATAAAATTTCCTTTGCACTATTTATACTAACTGTATACGGTGCTGCATTGACATATGTCATTACTACATATTACAACCTAGTTTACTTTTTCCACAACGTGGCTCTTCATTAGGAATGCAATGAAGAAGGAGCCTGTAGGAATCATATAAAATTTTTAGGATTTATTACTTACTTTTTGTGATACGGAGGAAGAATATATGCTGTATCCTTAAAGCAAGCATTAACAACTTTGAGTAGTGCTTACCTATAAGCTTCTTGCTCTTAAAGGTGGTACTGGAAATCAACTAACCCCTGCTTAGTGGGAAGAAGAAGCCGTACTAATTCTTAAAATAGAATCTGCTTTAAAAGAGGGAAATTCTTAAAATGCATGTTTGGCAATTTTGATTGTTTGTTTGTTTGTTTGTTTCTGTTAATTAGCAGGGTTTTTTCTGTTTTTACCTTTGTTTTGAAAATGTCTTGATGTGTTCTTTACTATATACAGTTGTTCATTTGCTTTTAGCTAATAGAGAGGACATGAGTCAAAAGCTGCACCCTATTGATAGTGATATTGGCAGTAGCAATACAAATGTTCCTGACCTCATGGATGAATTTATAGCTGAGAGACTCCGCAGTGGTAGTGCACTGGTAAGCCTTTAAACTTCCTACATTTCAATATGTAAGTCTGCATATATGTGTGAACTCGTCAATGATGTTATAAATCAGTTCACTGAAACATATTTCTCTGGATTTTATGAATCAGAAAGAATTAAGAGTATCACTTAATTATCCCTTGCCTTTGACATAGATTCATGCCATTTTATGCCATTTGTGTTTTCATCTCTCTTAAATCTTCATTGTGGAAGCAATGCGGAAGTTACTGTCAGATGAATAGTTTTCATTGAATTAAACGGCCTTAATTGCACCTGTAAAGATCTTTGTACACAGACACTTTCAGAATAATAGTTTATATGTAAATTTGCAGTCCTCAGTGTGGTATGTAGTTAGGTATCATGCTGTAGTATGGTACTATTCTCTCCAGGTATCGTGAGTGCAACAGACTACGAAACTACACCAGTATATGTTTTTCCTTCATTTTTTTGTTCCACTTACAAGTGTTGAATAATTTCTTGTAAATAGTTCTCTGCTAATTGAACCAACTTTTCATATGCTTTCTTTGTACACTTTTCCAGAAGTGTCATGTTGTTTGGAATGTCATTCATAATGAGAAATTGTAATCAATTTTAAGTCAAGAATTTCTGGTTACTGTTGAATGCTTACAGAACGAGACAACTGATTTGAAGAGATAAGTGTTTTATTAACTAGCAATAAAAGGGGAAATATTAAAATTAAAAAGTTGCAAATGAAGAACAGAACGGGTGACAATTTAAATGTAGCATTTCAAAGTTGTTCAGTTCTTTTTGGTGCTTAGAATTTTTTAAGATTTTTCTTTTAAGGTCGTTTTAAGACACACTCCTGTAGAAAGTTGTCAACAAGTAGTTTAGTTGTTGCTAATAAGGGGCAGAACAACCTTCTGCGAAGTGATTAGAAAAATTTGTTTATTTATCATCATCTTTTATAAATGGCAAGAGAGGACTTGCAGAGTTTGTCCAAATGTGTGCTTTTTTTCTTTTGTATTGAACTCATGTTTATGAAATTTGATTGTTGGTGCAAAGTGTTCTTGTTAGTAAGTCTTGAGTTACAGGACGAAAATGCTAACTTGAAATCTATTTTAAAAAAAAAATTAACTTAGTCTGCAAATTAATAAAACAGAATTCATCATAGCTGGCCACAGAAGAAGAGAAAAAGAGAGTGAATACTATTTGTTTTCACATAGGTGGGCAAGAATATTGATTATTAATAGTTCAGACAAGAGAGTTGATACTTTCCTTAGGTAGCAAAAAACAGCCAAGGTAAGTTTGAATAAATATTTTGAAACTGCCACTGATTTTGTAATCTAGCACATAAAAATAGATATGCCTTCTTAAAACAGAGTACCAACTTACTAAGATTAGTTTTAGGTTGTATCTATTGAATGCTAAAACCTTGTATCATGAAAAGCTTGTCAGTCTGAGTAAATCTCTGATTAATAGTATGGTCGTAAAAGAATAGAGAAGTGACTGGGCCTAGTGTATAAGGAAGTCATCTTCTGTCTCATAATGCATAAAGATTTCAAGCCATTTCATAAAATGGCTTTTCTACTTTATCTCTCTTCCCTCTCAAGCAAACAGTACTATCTGTGAAAAAAACGGCTTAAAGAAAGACTCCAAGTAGAAGACCACCTTACTTTTACATGAGCAAATCTATATGCCTTATTTCTGCTATATGCTGTCTTTGGTGTCCAAGTCAATACCAAGGTTTTGGCTTAATCATAAGAGAATTAATGCATGAATTAGTAAATTCAGTTGGTTGTGGTGTACATGAAATTTTTGCTGATAGCATGGTAGCCTATAGGCCAGAAAACACAAAATTGCTTGACATTTTTTTCTGCTTGTCTCTGGAACCAAGGTTAACAAATTTTCTTTAGTATTTTAGACATAATCTGGAGATAATATACTTTTTTACTATTTTTCTCTCTCAAGTCTTACCTAATAATGTGTGTGGCACATGCTAGTCTGAACTGTAGCCTTTTAAGGTATGTGCCCAAAAATTCATCTTGCAAATAAAATTTGTATTTATGAAATTCTGTGACTGCATGGGTTCTTCACTTACTGCTGCCTGTCTGGGGTTTTGGAAAGTCTTGGCTACATATGTAGTGTGATGACAATTTCTGGTTTAGGTACTTGGGAACTATTTGTTACGTTCTGACATTTGCAAATGTGGGATTGCTTTTTCCATTTTATGTAAATAAGCCATCCAAGATTGTAAGATAATTTATGTCTCTTCAATGTTTAGAATGTGACAAGAAGAGGAAGCAGTCCTGGCAGCCTGGAAGTTCCTAAAGACCTTCCTGATATATTGAACAAACAGAACCAAATGCGTCCTATCGACGACCCAGGCGTGCCTTCCGAATGGACATCACCTGCCAGTGCGGGCAGCAGTGACCTCATCAGTTCAGATAGCCACTCTGACTCTTTCAGCGCCTTCCAGTATGATGGCCGCAAATTTGAAAGCAAGTGTATTTTTCCGAAAGTAGTAGTGTTTTTGATTGCTTGCTTGCAAATTTCTCTTTTCTTTCTTTTAAAGTTATATGCCAGTAGTCTTCTATACAGAGAGCTTATTTTGATTTCCCGTTGAAATCATTAGCGAGTTAATGGAGCAAGCAGAGTTCTTGAGAGAGGCTATCATGTTTATAGTATACTAAACAAAACAGCACTGGAATACTACTGCGCAAAAAGCAGAACAACAATGAACAGACGTTAGAAAGCAATATTGTCTTCTCCCTGGAGCGTATCCGTCTGTTTTGCACAAAATATAAAGATGAAAGGTTACTTATTTTGGAAGTTATTTTAATTCTTTTGAAAACAGTTAGGTAAAATTTAAAGAAGGGCTTCTGACATTGTTACAGCGGTCTTTGTGTAGCTATAGATTAATCAAGATACTAAGTGTAATATTATGGTAACGTTAGTGTGCTTTGTTTGATAACCTAATGCTTTTCATTTGTTTCATTTATCCATTCCCACTCTTGTTCAACAGAAGGGGTCATTATGGTTGCTAGGAATTATGACTTCATGTATTATGCAAGAGAGAAATAATGTTTCTATGGTAGAAATTATTGAAGAAATTACAATTTTTAGATATGTAGATGTTATGCAACTAAGCGATGTTATTTAAACCTACATTTCAGCATGACATTTTGTCTTTAGTGTTGAAAAAGCCATTTCTTAGAATATCATTTGCTGTAATATTTTTAGTTTGAAGTTAGTCCTTTAACAGTCAACTTGGATATTTCTTCCAGCTTGTAAATTTTGCAAATAAATTCCTTAATGTATGTTTCCATTATTTTTACTTTATTCTCATGTAGATGAACTTACAGCAACTAAGCAGAATACAGGACATGCAACAGGAATGTCTTCTCCAGAAGTACAGTCACAGTTTTGTGACAGAAATGAGACTATTCATAATAGTCAAATACTTTTTGCTGTTACATTTTACGTAAATTTTGCAACAGTGTGTTAGTAGCATAGGAGATGCACATACAAATTTTACATGGAGGATTTTGGAGGTGCTGGGCTTTTGGTTTTTATATTAGTGATATTTTTAGGTCGTAAGTTAATACAGTACTTTTCCTCATACAGATTTCAGCTTTGGCACTGAAGCAGGGACACCAGCTTCCACTGACGTTGATGCAATTTCAGGACAGCAACAAAGTGCCGAGGAGCAAGAAGTGGCCAGTCTAACTACACTCCACATAGATTCGGAAACAAGTAGTCTCAATCAGCAACCATTGTCTGCTGAAGCTGCAACTATTACTGGTAAAGTAGTTAAAAAAAAAAAAACCCTAAAAAAAGCGCATTTATTTCAGAAATTTTCCACCCATCCTGAAGAATGCAAGTTCCAGCTTCTGCAATGAATCTTTATTCTATATAAGATGATTCTTGGATTTCAATTATTTTTTGATTGCTATTGAAAAGTAATGTATGAAATAACATAAGTGGAAAACCTTTGTCTGACTTAGTTACCCATATGATCCTTGGCTTGGTGCTAAATGTATTTTAAACCCTTCATGAGAAAATCTATACAATTACCAGGGAGAAAACTCTTATCACATAATGTATGCTAGATCTCTTACAAGTGTCCTTTTATTACTGGTAGTCAAATAGCTAATTTTCAGGAAGGGTTTTTTCCTTGGAAGGCTTTGACAGCGCTCTTTCAAACCAGTGTATCACACTGAAGTATCATGGGATTCTTTTATGTACATCCATCTTAACCTCTCTCTGTATTGTCTGTTGTGTAACTGGGAGCTTTTAATATGCAAAATGTTAGTTATTGTGTCCTGTAAGATCAGTTTCCACTTGTGTAACTTAAGAATTCTTTTTCTTTTAGTACTTTCCCTGTTGTTTTCATGAACAAGTAAGCCTGTTAGGAAGCAGTGTTTCACAGCCTCAGTTGATGAGCTTGAGGCTCCACCAGTTTACATTGCAACTGTTTCTTGAGAAAGAGAGGTAGAATGGCAATTAGGTTAGCAACCACCAAGTGATGCATTTAACCCAAATTGAATGGGCTCCTTTCTGAAAGAGAGAATCTCCCTCTCTGAGGAGCATTTGGAAGAACAGTCTCTTGCCAGATTTTGTAAATGAGAAGTAAAGATGTCCATAGTCATTTTCATACTCCGTGTTCCGTAACTGTAACGCACTACCATTCCTCTTACAACCCTGGGAACAAGTACCTATTTATCTGTGAAAGCTTATAGCTACATACAGTGTCTTGTTCTCTGTGAGAAATCAAACTCTGCATTTTCAGAGATATTGAAAGACATCTTTACTTCCACCGCCACAATTTTCACTTTCGAAAATTGCCTTCCTGCTGAAAGAAGCATGGTATTAGCTTTCTTGGACATTGTTGTTCAGCTTGTTCAACAATGTTCAGCTTGACTTTCGTTCTCTTCATTTTTCTCTTTGCTGTGTGCTTGTTGAAAGTCCTTGCAGAAAATCTGTTCTTTTTCTGTTTGTTTGTTTTTATATGTTAATAATTTCATTGCTGTTCAGTATTTTTGTCCAAGTTTGCAGTATAATTGAATTGATAAGATTGCAGTTAATGACTGAGTTGTCCACTGAGAGATTCTGTGGCTGTCTCTTCTTGTTGTTTGGACCACTGTTTTAGAGAGGCAGCTTTTGTGTGTCACATGCATTTAGCTGGGTTTCCTGAGGAAGCAAGACTTGTGCAATTACACTGTCTGTCTCTGTCTGACTGTTCCATGCCCCCAACAATGTTGGAGCTCATTGTCTAATTTCTGCTAAATTGACGTAGAAGAAGAAAACAGAAACACATTATTTGCTTTGAAATTTTAAGAAAGATAGGCAGCTATTTAGTGAAAATTGCATGTATGCAGAGTCCCGTTAACAGGGAGGCTGCAATGTGAATTCACTATATTAGATCCCAGCGAATCCATGCAGAAACTCACTTTGGTGGTTCTGCTGCTCAGAAATCAACTTGTTTCTAAATAGTTCTGCTTTGAAGGTTTTTGGAAGGAAGATTTCTTCTTGGCATATAGGCATTATTTCATATTCTTAGCAAATGATTGAGTTTATTATTGATTGCTGTTTACGAGTCCTAGAACAAGTTGCACCCATAGTATTCTCTGTCAAATTTGGATCCACATATGCTGGAGTATTTTAGTGCTTCTTAGAAGAATCCAGTTGTTCAGCAAATTTGCCATAATTATTTCTGGCCATTCTCTTCCATCATATGAAGGTCTCCTTCCCTCCCTCCCCTGCCCGCTCTTTCTCTCCCTCTCCTTCCCTCTCTGTCCCTGTCTATCCCCCTCCCCCTCGCTCCACCCCCACCCCCCGAATCACTCTTTCTCGCTCTTTCTCTTGATCTACTTTCATCCATCCCCACTTAATGAGCAGAGTGGAAGAGAAGTAGGAAAAGATTTCTCTGAGCATCTTTTAAGTGTGTATTTTACATTATCTTTGTGAGCATGTGGAAAACGAGCGATCAGTAGTGAGAGGAGAGTACCATTACCTGTTGAGTGAAACAGTAGTCTGTGTATGAAGCAGTAGCGTCCATCTCTCCTGCATAGAGGTGTTGATTTAAATTGATGATAAAAGCTTCATTGCCTTTGCCATTTAAAACAGATAGAGACCTTTGCAGTTTAACAATGTAATTAAGTTTGTTTACCACAATTTCTGTTCTGATATTTGACACTGACATTTTCTGTCAAGTTCTTTAAACCATTTGTGCTCTTTGCAAGAAAAAACACTTTGCAGCCAATAATTGGGGAAAATTACTGTTTTAAAAGGCTCGCTTTTTCATTGCTGTCCCTAAAGTTCAGTTTCTCTCTAATACTGAACTTCACACATAATTTTTGGGTCCCAGTTACATTTATCTAAGTGTTAAAATAGGTTTGAATTCTTCCATTTTAACATGTGCTGATGTGCAGGGAAGTATGTGGTGAATATCTGTTCTCTTTTTTCCTGCCGTCTGACTGTTCTGGCCGAACTCAGCTTTTTATAAGGATCTTTAGGCAAATTCCGGAAGTGAAACTAAGGTAGTGCAGAAGAAAAATACAAATACCTACTTCCTCTCCACAGACCTCTCAGCAGAGGAGCCCAAATAGTTGCCTAGAGAGGTTGCTCAGTGGTGATCGTGGAAAAATGCCTTTGCAGCACTGCCATTCGAACACTTGTATTTTCCTGTCTTAGAGGAAATAACGTTCCTCTGAGTATACAGAACTCTCCCTCCATATGGATTTTCTCAGCCCAATCAGCAGATAAACATCAAAGATTGTCAGTTACTGGTTTAAGCTTTTATATTTTCTAAGTTAACTTGCATGCATCCATAAACCTGGAAGAGCAGATGTTTCAGGAAAATTTCTGCTTAAACACTTTGCCGGAGAGAAATTTAGGTGAGGGAATGTGGAGAGAAATTTGACTGGTTCAGAACACTGAAAGCGCTGCAGAAAAAACACATTTAAAATTATTTGGGCCTAAAATAGAGCTCTGTTAATCCATTTACCTATCTGATTTTGATGTTCATCTTTCAGCTTTCCTGCATGTAATTTGTTTTCTTTCAGAGCACCATTCACAGGGAGATCTGCTTACAGTTTTTATATCTTTTCTTGGCCCGGTTTGATATATAAAAGTAGCTCAGTTTTCTTTTAATGCTATGTTTAGACAACATTTCAGTAGCTCAAGAAAATAGAAAAGGCTTTTAAGGTAACTGTTAAAAATTGCATTTGCAGGCTCTGAAAGTGCTTCTCCAATCCAATCTGCTCTTGGATCCCGATCACAGACACCCTCTCCTGCCACTCTTCATGCAGATCATATTGAGCAGAAGGATCTGCAGCTGGATGAGAAGCTCCACCACTCTGTTTTACAGACGCCAGATGACCTAGGCAATATCTGGAATAGAAAATACAAACCTGTTCTTTCTTTCTTTTGAATGCAATATAGTGAAGTAGCTAGTATCACATTAGTTGTAAACAATCCTGTACAAGGCTATTTCGTCTGCACTTTTAAAAATATTTAATTACAGTGATTTCCTTTAAAAGCAAACAAAACCCTTTTGCATTTTATCTTGCGTTTCATTGGAATTATTAGCAGTGGATTAATAGTCCACACATTTATAATTGTTCTTCTTGATGCTTAGAGTCGTGGCAGTTTAATCTAGTATGTGGCCCTGCCATGGACTGTTTTATCATTGAAGTACAAATAATAAGACATAATTTTAAAGTAATGTTATAATTTCTCCTTGGAAGTTTGGTTCTTTTCCCTTTCATATTTAAACAAGTTTATGATTACTTCAACTATCTTGGCTATTGAATTCTAGGATACATTCACTTTGTAAATACGAAGTTTCCATTTCTCCCGTATTTGGTCTCATGGAAACAGAAGAGTGTCTGATGTATATTTCAGACCCTTTTCCTTTAAGTAGCCTACTGATGGACAGAAATATCATCATTTTGCTTTGTACTTTGAAATCTGCAGCTTAGAAACCATTAGTGTCTCTACCACAGTGGTCCAGATCTTCAAAAGAAGAGGCTATGTGATTAGGCTGAATTCAGATTTAATTTTGATTTTGTATGTCTGTGGGAGCTGCGAGATTTTCAGAAGATCTCAGCAAATTCTGGTGCGGAGGTGTTTTGAAAATCCGTCTGAGAGGGGCGGAAAGGAGATTCTGCATGCCCACTGCTTTAAAACTGTGGCTCGTTAGCTAGTTTAGTGTGGCTGTTCAGCTAGTTAAGTGTGAGCTGAGTAGACTTTAGCCATCGGAATCTATCAAAGTTTTCTTTGTATGGACAAACTAGATTAATCATCTTCTGCCTAAAAAAGATTGTTCATTCATATAACACTGACGTGTAGAGAGAGCTAGGTGAGAGTTAGGCTGTGGTGCTAGGTTACTGAATGTTGCCTCTCCAGTCATACAAACTTACTGCTTAAAGAACAGCAGCCAGAGACAAGTTTACTCACCTTTCTCTTCAATTTGCAATAAAATACATTCCTAGTAGATTCAAAGGAAAATTGTCTTTCTATTTTATTGGGAAAAATGAAAAGTTGAAATGTAATTCTGCTTGGAAGCAGGCAAGTGGAGTTCTGCAGATTCATTGACTCCAAAGAATTTAAGACAGGACTTACAAAAGGGGCGGCCTTACTAGGTCCGTCAGATCCGTATTAGGGCTTCAGTAGTGACCTTAAATGTTATTTATGGAAAGAATATAAGAAACAGGACAATTCTTCCTCTACAGAGTTTGATAATAGACATATAGTTAAACATATCCAGCGTTGAGGTGGCTGAATGGGTAAGAAATACCTTACTCTGAAAGCCTGATCTTTTTTTTGCTTTGGTTTTAAGAAAACTATGTGTGTAATAGTTATATCAGAACTTTTCTTTTTCTGGAGAGGTAGATCTCGCTGTACTTTTTTCTTCCATTACAGAAGCTAGTGAATTCCCCTCAGAATGTTGCAGCGTGATGGCTGGGGGAACGCTTACAGGATGGCACGCAGATGTTGCTACTGTGATGTGGAGGCGAATGCTAGGAATTTTGGGAGATGTCAACAGCATCATGGATCCAGAGATTCATGCCCAGGTTTTTGATTACCTGTGTGAACTGTGGCAGAATCTGGCCAAGGTAAAAGAACTGAACCTCTTCTCCAACCTGACCTGATCGGGCAGGATTTTCAGAAGGAAAAAACCACCACCTTATATACTTCCCTTAAATATTTATCTTTTTGTTTTGTTTTCAATAATTGCAGATAAGAGACAATCTTGGTATTTCAACAGATAACCTAACTTCACCATCTCCACCAGTTTTAATTCCACCACTGAGAATTCTAACACCGTGGCTGTTCAAGGTAAATTTGAGCACTAAGCAGTGAAGCAGAAATAAAAGTTTATGTAGGTGCAGAAGTGTTTAATGTAATTTTTTGATTTATGAATAATAAATATCGTTTTAAAACTGTAGGCAACAATGCTGACCGATAAATACAAACAAGGAAAGCTACATGCTTATAAACTGATTTGTAAGACAATGAAGCGAAGACAAGATGTTTCTCCAAACAGGGATTTTTTAACTCATTTCTACAATATAATGCACTGTGGACTTCTTCATGTTGATCAAGTAAGTTTAATTACAAAATTCAGGTTAATATAAATATTATAACTAAAAATAAAATTGTTTTATCAAAAATACTGAATGGATTTTCAGCTGAGTAATATAACTTTGTCTTTGAAAATAGTTATGTGACTGATACTTTTTCTAAACTTCGTTAAATGGCCCTCATGTTCTTGGTTGTAATCAGAAATGCTTTTTTGTAGTCCATTCCAAGCAAATACGAGGGCGGAAAAGGTACTCTTTCATTTTTTGCTGATTGTATGTTACAGATTGAAGCATGCAAGAAAGAGAAGGAAGCAGATCTCTCTAAGGTCTACTGTTCTTCTTACTTGCTCCCTGATGCAACAGTTTAGCTAGTGGAAAAGTAAATTGTGCTCGCTACGTTGGAGTAGTTTACTTCTACAGCAAGTATAGGAACCAGCAAACTGAGACATACTGAGTGTATCTAATCAGTGGGAGTAGATCTTTTTCATAGGTTTTAATATGAACAAGTCTGAAAATACTGTATGGCTTAAACAGGCTTTTTAAAGGCTTGCATCAGAAGTGTGAAAAAGTTAGTTTTGTGAACTTTTTTGAGGAGCAGTTAGAGGCATAGGGAGATCAAAGGTTCAAACAACCCTGTTTTCATTAACTGGGCAAAATAGAACTAGTCCAAAATTATTCCACAGATGGCTATGGATAGGACAGATCTCCAGTTTCTGTCCTCTAACGACCAGTTTACACTGCTTTTCTTGCTGATTGCAAATCTTCCTATAACATATTGCCATTTAGTTGGATATCACTGTTATTGGAGAATTATTCAAAGGAGGAAGAGGGTTATGTTTTTTGCCTATCTGTGAACTTGGGATGGTTTTTAATAATTACAACATTTTATACTTTTTCCAGTACTTTTGAAGAAATTGCATCGTGTACATTAATTTTAAAAACTGCCTCACTAAGTCTACAAGAACGTAATATGCTGTGTTGAATAACCACATACCAGAAATGTTACAAAACACTATTATAATTCTTTCTTTATATTTTGGTTCCATATGGATATATGTAAGAGGCTAATACCTTTTTTAAAGTTATAGTCAGGTGATACTTGTTGGAGAGGATTAAGGATGATGTTAAGAAAGGTCTAATAGCTGGTTATCTCACTATATCTCTTCTGTACATATTTTAATGAATGGTTAATCATTTATAGAACTCTTAAAAGCTAAATGTAAATGAATATAAGATGTGACCGGGTACCGACCTCGTACAATAGTGTCCAAGGTTAAATTGATATATAAAGTATACCGCAGTTTACTTATATTAATATGAGTATACTTAAGGAATTTATCTTTTTACGCTACTCTTCACTCAGTAATGAATGTCTTAATTGCCACAATGAATTTGCTTTCTTGCATTTTTACCTTCTACCTTTGGTAAATAGCTGCCTTTTGTTCATTCATTGTTCATCTTGTTGATACTCTTCTTTTTCTTTTTTTCCCTTTTCCTTCTGCAAGGATATTGTCAATACAATCATCAAGCACTGCTCTCCTCAGTTCTTTTCGCTTGGTTTGCCTGGTGCCACCATGCTTATTATGGATTTCATTGTAGCAGCAGGAAGAGTGGCTGCTTCTTCTTTCCTCAATGTAAGTATTCCTCAGTTAATTCTCATTTATGTGCAAGTGGAAAGGATTTGAGAGAAAACTGGGCAGTATTTTTCCTTGACTAGCTTGTTAACTTGACCCCAGAATTCAATGTAACGGTTAGCAAATATAGATACTGTCAGTGGTTTATTCTAGAACACTACACATGCAAGTCCTCTCCAGAAAATATGTGAAGAATGCAAAAATTACTGTTGAAGCAGAGAATCTTCTTTTACTTCAGAGTTCTCGGAATTGTGACTGCCATTTATTTGTGCTTTAAAATGTTTTAAAATAAATGTCCATTTTGACTGTACCTTCATTTAAAAAGTATATTTATTCCTCCATGTCTCTGCTATGCAATGACTTTGATGATCAAGCTTGAGAACTCAAATCTGCTAGCGTTTGCACTATTTGGATGTATTTCTGATATTGTTACCCAGGCAACTTCAGCCTTATATAGTAATACTGATATGATTACCTAGGTGCTCTTGGCCTTGCATGACTGTACTCCCTCAAAGCTCCCCAATACTCCTCTCCAACTGTCTGTGAGTTTTGACTGTTTCTCACGTCATTCCCCCTTTAACCAACTGTGAAATCCAGCCTCCCTCAAGGTACTATCTGAAGCCTCTGTCAGCTTCTTACACTGTTACCTGTCATGTCCAGCAACGCTTCATGTCATGTCCAGTAGTTTTCCACATCCTGTTCAACTAGCTGAACCTCAGACCCGAGCCTAGTTAGCAGCACAGTCATTTGTCTGTAGTCCTAACAATTCCTCTGCTTCCTTTTGACCATCTTGGAAAATGGGAACATGGGGTATGCATGAATAGCAATCCATGGGGCTGTGGTCTCGGTTTGCTCAGCTCTGCAGAATTTGCAGAAGGAGAAAAGAAATAGCTGTGTAGAGTTTCAGCCATTGTTCTCTTTTAAGGCAGCTAGAAATGTTAGCTTCCTGATTGCAGTAAGAATATATATTTCTCCCCACCTTTTTAGGCACCAAGAGTTGAAGCACAAGTTCTTTTAGGATCTCTAGTCTGTTTTCCCAATTTATATCATGAACTACCAGCTCTTCACCCAAACATTCCTGACATTGCTGTATCTCAGTTTACGGATGTTAAGGTAGGAATTTTAAGAATATTTGGATGGTATTCAGCTACCAAGTATATGCTTAATATGAGGTTGTTCCAGGAAATATTAACTAAAAATTTTAAGAGTCTAAAATTTTTCAGAAATCATTTCAAATGGATTATAAGGCTCAAGATCCCATAAAATCTTGTCAAACTTTATACTACTAAACATACTTTATAATTGCTATTAACTTAATAAAGTGTTTTCATATGTTTGTAAAAGAAAATGATGTGTTAGCTCACCTTTTCAAGCCTACTCTCATTATGGCTATTTGCAGTGTCACAGATTGAATCAGCTGAGAAGGAGAAGATTAGGAGGTTCAAGATACATTATTTAATTTATTGAGAATTCACAACTGGTGAAATCTGCCCGTGTTCCTAAGGGCTTTAGAAAACCTGTGTACATCAGTATGTTCTTTTAGACAAAAAGCAAAGATTAACAGAGACCTTACCCTCCCTATCATAACACAGAGTTGGGTAGTGTGCCAGTACACTGAAACCAGGCAGAGCTCAGTTCGTGTGTTTAATTGCTGTATGTGTGTCAGGTATGATTGCTATGTCTAAGAAAGGCTCCCCATAAGTTTCCAAACTGTTTCAACTTAGAGAGAGACAATGGCTTGGAAGCTGCTTTACACCTTGCTCCCTTTTGGGGACTGATTTTTAATTCCTTCTTTCTCATTTTTATTGCATAATGGCTATTTACTTGAGCTTTATTGAGAGCAACCTACAGCTTTACGGACATTTCACTGCAGTTGAGTCAGAATTCTTCTTGACATCATTCTTAAGGCACTGTAGTCACTTGTTCTGCAACTACTTCCAAAGACTTTTTAAATCAATATAATTTTGGAGGGGAAAAATTTGCTTGTTTAAACCTCAAAGTGATAGGTACTTTCTGTAATACCCTTCAGGGCTATTCACAGAACCTAGCTTTAGGGAGGCTTTTTTTTTTTTTTTTTTTTTTTTTTTTTTTACCCTTGCTATTTTATGGAAATGTATTGGCAAGAATTGGATAAATGGGTAATCAGCAGAAATTAGGACAGTAACCTGTGGGATATTCTTGAGGTAGCACAATAATGAGCATCTAGGGCAGGCTAGAAGCTTGGAGTAGTGGTAAGCAAACAATCTATCTGACCACAAACCTAGAGACTCAGCTAAGCAACATGCCTACGTATGCTATAATAAAATTGTAATTTTCTGATACTTCATGTCATGGAGATATTGGTAAATCAGCGAATATTTTCCTCTTTGTTTTAGGAACTCATAATTAAAACTGTGTTAAGTTCAGCAAGAGAGGAGCCATCTGGTCCTGCACGGTAGGTCATACAAAAAGAGCTTCTAAATTAATAGATTCTTTTCTTTATTATAGTGTTTTGAGTTGGATATATTGAAAAGCTTAAAGTAAAAGCTTGTATGTATTTTGTTCATGGTTTTCTTTACCACTATCAAAACTGTGGTCTACCGTGTGAATGTGAAATTGTTGGTAAATAGAGATAATAACAGAACAGACTTTTTTTGTCAGACCAAATGCTGGTCTAGCCCAGTATCCTTTCTCTGATAGTGGCTGATAGAAAAGGGTGTTAATATGGGTAAGGATATAAGCTCTATGCCCTCCTAGCCTACCCTGGTGTTCAGCTCAAGGATTTTCTGTACCTAGAGAGGCATTTTTGAGTTTGATGAAGGACAAGGTTACTTATGAGGGAGGTATGATTATTTTTTATTAGACCACATGATTTAATTTGAAAAACAGAAATAATCCAAGGTACGTGAGCCTTTCTTTACGGTATGGAAAAGAAGCAGAAGATCCTGAACTAAGCATTAAACTGGGAATGATTGCTCTGATGCTTAAACCTAAGCATCTTCATCAGATAGAGAACTTCAAAGGAGAAGATACTTACCAGTTTTTTGTTCTATTTCTTAATTTGCTTAGGATTTTGTTCCTCCTTACCCATCCCCTGAAGCTTTCAGTTATAGAGTCCTGTGTATGGGATTGGAACAGGAATCTGTAATGCCTACCAAGGAAGAGCACACTTGCGTACCTTGTCTGTTTGGGTGGAGTGTCTATATATGCTCAACTAATAAATTGTTACTTAACAAATGCAAGATACTAGAACCACATGCCTGAAAAATGTTACTGGAAAGATCAGTTCATTGAACCTTAAAATGTTTTGCTGGACAACAAGGAGCAGTTTTCATCATCCCATTTACCTGTTCTTCACCTGAGCTGGTAATCTCTCTCAACACAGGGGAAGGAAGGAATGTTCTGAGATAATTTTAATTTAATTTTTCATCTTCTTTTGCAAAACTGAGTTCTAAAAAGCGTAACACTCTCCACTTTGCTTTTGAAAAAGGTGATTTAAATCCATTTGGTTCAGAACATTATTACTGATCCTGTGGCGCTGAAGCACACAGCATTAACGTCTTCAGTTCTGGCAGTGTCTGGGAAGACGAAGGGAACATTCTGCATGTGCCCATATCCTGTCCGGCTGTGAGGGTGTGTATATAGGAGCAGAGGCACATGTGTATGCCCAGCCTTTCAGAGAGCTGAGTTATGCTACCCCCAAAATGCAAAGTTGGACTACTGTGTGTAATAACATTAAATGAAGATTAAAAAGGAATAGATTTCCAATGTCTCTTTGGGTTGCCTGTGCCCCTCTCCTTCTTCTGGGAGAGAGATGGGTATGTCTCTGCTGTGAGGATAATGATATTCCCACAGCTCCTGAAGCTTGACTGCCTTTTCTTCCTGCCCAGTGGCAGTTTATCCACTGTCTCTTTTGGGAATAACCTCTCTGATACCATCTGCTTCACAGCAGTACGGAGTTCACCTGGGTTACTATCAGAGGTCATATTTGGGATCTGCATTATGATTTTGCCATGTCAGCCCAGCCACTGGTAGAGTCTTAATCGTCTTTGCAGTTTCCTAGGAGAGAACTTAGATTTCTTGGAACTTAGGTACGTAGCTCTGTATATCTCTAGCAAGTCTGAGTGCTGTTATTGTTACCCAAGTTATACATCTCTATTCCTTATCGCTTCCACAGAGGGTCGATGTTTTGTGTTTCATTACATACTTGACCCAACCGAGCTTCAGGGAAGTCAGTTATCTGAAATATGTTCTACTCTCACATCTCCATCTATAAAGATTAATAACTGTATTAATCAAATTCCTCTCCTGCTGCTGACAGTCTGAAAAAGAAGTGATAGGTTGATGAACTCGGTGTTCATCTCTTCTTCTGCTTGTGCTGTTAAGGCTGTGATTCTTTAATAACAACATTGTAGCCACATAACTACAGTTTTTCAGAGACTACTCTGAATAATGATAGTGAAACTGGTGTTCTTGGTAGAAACCTCACAGACTCCTGGATATTTTGCACATCAGTATGTCATCAGACGTGGAATGGATCTCAGTAGCATAAAGAAAACCTTAAATAGTAACACGGACTTAGAGCTGTCTACTCTTCTATACACTAAAGGTTTATTTTCTGAGTCAGCTTACACAAACTGTCTACATTTATTGTTTATTCTATGTTCTTATTTTCTTTTGTTCAAAAAGGATTGAAACACATACTGTGGAAATAGCAGAAGAGTAGACTGGGAAGGGACCAGGAGTACTTCTGTAAGCTCTCCCTCCTCCGAGGCTGGAGTGTGTTTAAAACATTCCTGGCAGTAGCATGCCTAAATGGTCCTGAAAATTTTCTCAAAGAAGAAAGTTACAGAAATCCTAGACAGACTATTCCAATACTTATCTAATTTTTACACTTGGGTTGTTTGTATGACCAGTATATAGGAGAAATCTTTTCTACTGGAAATTAAACTCTTCAGTGACTTACTGCACGTCAGAAGATTTCTTATCATTTCCTTCCTTAATTGTGATCTAGACTCAGTACGCCCTTCAACTTTTCTTCCATATGTAATATTCCCCAAAGCTGTTTATTATTTTTGTCACTTTTTTCCTAGACTCCCTCAAGCTTGTCTTTATTCTTAAATTGTATTAATCAAAATGTAATGGAGGCAGTCTTGCAATTGAGATTTTAGTGACAGTGTACAAAACAAGGTGGTTTGACATCTTATTTACACTATCACTTAGCACTAATTCCAAGATGTATTTTTGCTACCTGTTAGCAGTTTCATGATTCTGTGTAGCCTTAAAATCCTTTTTCTACAGCACAGGCTTCATAGCCACTTCTGTTTCTATTCTAGCATATGATTTTTCCTTCCCAGATGTAGTGCTTTGCAGTTCCCATGACCAGCTTTCACCTTGTCGATTTTGGACTGCTCTCCAATTTTATCCGGAGGATTTTGAATTCTGAAGTTGTTTCCAAAATATTTGCAGCCTGTGTTCTTGAATATAATTACTAATGATCCAGAGATTGCTTAAGCTAGCTCCTTAACATTTCTGAACAAATTTCATCCATCTCTGCTGATTTGAGCACATCTATCTAAATACTTTTTACCTTTACACTCCTTTTCCATTTCCTGATTTTAAATGAAGAAACAGCAAAAGTTGAAGTATTTAATCACAATATGTATACTATCTCTAGCATTCATTTACCCCTCCTCTATTCATCTTTGTTTATTGTCAATCTAAAAAAATGTAAATATCTATGAACGAATAACATTCCCCTCTCTTGTCTCTGTGTCCCAGAAGCTCTAAACAAATATGAGGAAACTCTCGTGTTGGGGAGGAGGAACCTCCCACCAGAATTTTTACTTTGTCTTAAGAAAATATATATGAAATTCCCATACATTGATTTCAGGTAGTATTTTTAATCCAAAAAGCACATAGATATGCAGGAGTTCTTGACGTCTTTTGGATTTTTCAGTTGCTCAGAAGGGTGCTTCCTTTGTCCTTTCTGTGCCTTCACCAGGGTACTTGGGATTTCTTTCGCATTTTTAAATGTTACAGCATTACAAAGGTTTTTGTGTAGTTCTTTTCGAAATACTAAAATTGTGTTTATTAGATTTTAGCGAGACATATCATGAATCATAAAAATTGCACGTTCTTATAGCATGTTTCTTGACAACTTGTTCTCCAACATTGTTTTGCAGATGTGTTGCTCTTTGCAGCCTTGGTATTTGGATCTGCGAGGAGCTAGTTCATGAATCACATCATCCTCAGATCAAGGAAGCATTGAATGTGATTTGTGTTTCTTTAAAGGTGAGAGACAAACACTTTTACCATGTATATTGCCTTTATGTGTAAAGATACTTCGCCTTTTCAAAGTCATGATCACATTTTGGCATCCTTACTTCACAGTCTCATTTTCAATCCTTACAAAAGACTGAATTCAGTTTAACTGGTGAATCTCTGAACTCTGTCAGAAGAGACCTTTACCGTTATTTAAGTCTGGAGGAAATGGTGTGCTAGGAAATAAGATAGTGGATCCCTATCTTAATATATATCATTAGCCACTTCACTCTAACCCTCTACCCTTTGGAGCATAGTAGTTTATCCATCATCCCAGCTTTCATAAAGAGTCCTTGCAATTCGTGTTTCAGCAAAACCACTACTGGTTTTTTCTGACTTTGTCCAGCCATACCCCTTCCCACATACTGGACCCAAGCTTCCAGCAGGGTTTTCTGCATCTGTTTGTAACTAGACCTAAGAGCCTGTGGTGGATTAACCTTGGGTAAGGGCCAAACTCCCACCCAGCCGCTCACTCACTCCCCCTCCTTAACATGACAGGGGGAGAAAACAGGATGAAAAATCTTGTGGGTCAAGATGAAGACAGAGAGATTGCTTACCAGCTACCATCAAGGGCAAAACAGATCTGACTCGGGGAAATTAATTTAATTTATTGTCAGTTACAATAATTTGGGCAGTGAGAAACAAAGACAAAATTTAAAACACCACCTTTCCCTGCCCTCCCCCTTTCCCAGGCTCAACTTCACTCCTTCGTTTCAAACTCCTCTGCCTCCTCCTGCCCCCTCCCAAGTAGTGCAGAGAGGATGGGGAATGGGGAGTTAGGGTCAGTCCATAACAGTTCCTCTCTCCACTCCTTCCTCCCTGTTCCACTGTGGGTCCTTCCACTGGCAGCAGTCCTTCAGGATAAGCCTGCTCCAGTGTGGGCTGTCTGTGGACTGCAGTTCCCTCAGGAGATATCCAATGCTGCAGTGTGGGGTACTCCACAGCTGCAGTGTGGATATCTCCGCTGGCATGGTCTTTTCCATAGGCTGCAGGGGAATCTCTGCTCCAGCACCTGGAGCACCTCCTCCCCCTCCTCCTTCTCTGACCTTCGTGTTCACCTGCTGTTTCTCATTCATTTTTTTTTTTTTTCTTCTCTGCCTGTGTGGCGTTTTTGCCCTTTCTTAAATATGTTTTCACAAAGGTGCCACACACTTGGCAGATGTGCTCAGCTGTGTCCTGTGGTGGGTCTGTTGCAGAGCTGGCTGGAACCTCCCGTGTCTGGCATGGGGCAGCCCTTAGCCTCTTCTCACAGAGATCCCCCCTGTAGCCTCTCCATTACCAAAACCTTGCCATATACACCCAGTACAGATCCATACAAAGACTCTGGAGTACAGAAGTGTCGGAGTCTTTCCTTCTCCAGCATTTGTGTCTCCTGTCTAGGCTAGCCATGGATGCCAAGGGAAGTCACATTCCTCACTAATTGGCATCCTGGGTTCCCCAGCTCTGATTTATAGTACTCTTAAAGCCTCCATGGTACATTCTCCTGACACATTGCAAAAGGGAAAGGCCCGGGTAGAGAGGAAACTGGAAGGGATCCCAGTTTTGGGAGCCATCTGCCATCATATGCAAAAAGCCTGTCCCAAGCCAAGTTGCTGCCTTGTAGGCTGCCAGACTGAGTGGAGCATCCAGTGTAAGAGGGGGACAGGGAAGAAAGTGGGAAGGTGACAAATGCAAAGGCCAAGCAGAAGTTTCCCAAAGCTTCTCATGCTTCTTGCTCACCTGCCCTCTTCTTGCCCCCGCCAACCAAATCCCATTAACCCCATATCCTCACTACGTTCTGTGCCTGTTCACTTCTGAGTTCGAGAGCCATTGCGTTATGCAGTATTGCTTCTCAGCCTTGGCCAGATATTTAGAGGGAGATGTAGAGTACTTATGCCGCATGCCTGGAAGCACTGGAGGATGTTTGATTTCCTGTGGCAAAGTGCTCTATGCTCCTTCCAGGACATGTCATTCAGGCCAGTACCTGTTAGAAAAAAATCTGAATCCAAAGACAGGTCAAGAGTTGCCATCAAAGTTTATGTGAATAAACTATCTGTTGAAAGGGAATAATGAGAAATTCTGATTTTGGTGAGAAGTAAAGAGCACCTGTTTTTATGGCTATCATTAAAATTTATTTCCCGTTTTTTATGAAGCGTGCTGCAAAACTGGGTAATTTTACAGTTTTTCAGAAGGATTTAACTTTTCCTTTTTAACAGGTGTGGTGGTGGGTTGGCCCCAGCTAGCAGCCAAATGCTCATCCAGCCGCTTGCTCACTCACCCACCCCAAGCAGGAGGGGGGAGAACACAGGAAGAACAGCAGTGGGTCCCTGGCCCCTTTCCACAGAGGCCACCCCTGCAGCCCCCCGCTACCAAAACCTTCCCACCTACACCCAATACGATGGTTCTGAAACTAATTTGTAAGATAAAACTTTACAGTCTCTGGTAGTCACCATGTAATTCTGTATAAACAGCTTCACATTAAGTTCTTGAAATCTAGGATGATTTACTGTTGTGGTATTTGCTGTTCTGACTGAATCTGTTAAACATAGCTATTTGCACAGTGATTCTCACCCAGAAAAGTAGCTTGCTCAGATATAGCTAGTTCATTGTGGTGCAACACCTATAAAATGCTTCTGAATAGAAGAGGTTTTATGACATTTGTCTGCCTTTCCTTTTGTGAATGACAGTTTTCACTATTCTGAAACTAGTCTCACTGGATTTCAACTCTGGTCGTGAGATTTTGTATTGGTGGTAGTATATCAACAGTATATTCCTTTCATCATCTCTGTTAAAAAGCTGCACTTTTTTGGCTTTTTTTTTTCCTTGATGGAGTGTTTTTATTTTCCTACTTTTTGCAAATCTTTTTCATATTTGTTCATATTTTATGGAATAATTAGAATATTATTAAAAACATCTTATTTTCTAGCATTTTGCAAACGTGCATGTTCATGAACAATATCTTCAACTTTTTAAGTATGTCCCAGTTTATTTTCAGAACCTTTCTACATGCTCTTTGTTTACATCAAAATTCAATGAATAGTCTAGTCTTTCTGTATATACACATTGGTAAAAATCGGGGTGTACGCTTGTTATACATGGTTTGTGTTAGATGTTGTGAACTAACTCTTCTTTTCAGCAATGGGAATCTGAAAAGTATCTTAGCAAATCAGCTGATCACATCCTGTGAAGCAGGATTTGAGTCTACGTCTAAAATGAGTAGCTGCAGGGCTTTTAGTATTAGACTCTAAATTGCAATTTCCTGTTTTGTAAAATCACATTCATCCTTTGCAGCTTCACTAATACTCTCTTCCAGGGTTTTCACCTTGCTTTTTAATATCCCTTAACTAGTGCATTTTATCAAGTTCCTGTGCAAGTTTGGTATTAGGCAAATGATGCTGGTTTTATCTTACTTCTGCAATTTATCAAAGTTTAAACTATTTTTAATCCTGACATTCACTGTGATTTCTCTTATTTTTCTTTGACGTATTTATTAAACCAATTATTTGTATCTCATTTATATTAAACATAAATTACGTCTTGAATGAGAAGACAAAGATATTTATATTTCTACTTTGCTTTGGTTTGTGTTGGCAAGAGCATCCAGAGCATGTTGGCTTTTCTCCTGTTCTGAGCATAGAGTTTAATTATGAAATGAAAAGTTCATAAATATATCATGGGAGAAACAAATTAGCTCTAATTTGTTACCAAAGCAATCTCTGGCTTCCAAATAGTTGATTTGAACTCCCAGAATGAATTATTTTCTTATTTTCAGGAGAAATGAATGGATAGGGAGCTGTAGTCCTAGTCCAGCTTACTGATAAGTACAATTGGCCAAATAACATTGACTAGAAATGTTAGCAACAGTTATATGCCTATTTCTGAAATACAGAAGCATGCTCAGAACTGCAGTCCAGCAGCTCACTCTGAATATAGCTAGCACTTCTCCCAGCAGTGTGGCAATACTGCTGTATCTGTGTTAACCTCTGCTGAAGTCCGAGCCCAGAGGATCCTAACCAGCCATCCAGACCCCTGCTTCTCATCTTTATGTTATGCTCCCCTCAAAAATCCTGCAGATACATCACAAAACTATGTTGTACAGGCTTAGTTGAATGAGTGCCAAAAATAGGTTATTTGCAAGTATGGACAAGGTTAAACTACTAATGTAACATCCAGAAAGCAATGGAACCCTTGCAAAGATGAGAAGTATGTCAAGACTACCCTTCCAAGAAAAACCCTGAGAGTTAGGTACCAGGCAGAGTGCCAGGTCATTGAAAGCTTTTTTTTTTTCCCCCCATCGAGTAACTTTTAAAAAATTTATGCCCACAATTACACTACTATATATAAAATCATATCAAAGTAGTGAATTCTTACACTTTATCACATCTAGCATTTTCCTGAGATAAAGAACGGCTAGTGAAATGTTGGTGGCATCGCACAGCCGTCTTTGTGCCACCTCTGAAGGCTCTTGGAAGAGAAGTCAGAACAAAGCAGCTGACTTGAAAGGGGTGAATTGTTTTGCTATCTAGCATAAACCCAGTGTTGCTGCTTGAGTTTAGGAAAATGTCCTTCCAGGACACACAGCTACAATTGTCTGTTCTAAAGCGTTTGCGCATTCTTTTGAAATGTGATATATTGACCACGCTGGCACAGATTTCTGAAGTAGATGAAGGGTTTGATCTGTTTGCACCAATCTCCGTATTCTTGATCAAAACTTCCTACCTGGTACTCTTCCCAGGAAAAAGAAAATTCCAGTGCACAAGATTTTAATTTTAGTTATATTCATTACTTTATACCCTTCAGTCTTTTGTTCCCTTTCTTAAATTAAAAAAAAATATTAAAACATTATCTTCAACCAGAGAACAGAAAGAGCTTAATTAATTTGCATAAACCAGCAGTGGAAATCATTCACTCATCTTCATTTTAAAGCCTGATGATCCTCTTTTTAAAAAAATAAATGAAAAGAAGAAAATGCTCCCTGTTTTTAAGTAGTGAACAGCTGATTATTCAAAGACTCTGAAAAGTCTCCAGGCCTTTTTCTCAGGTAATTTTTTCTTAAATTCAGTGATCTGGATACTCCGTATTAAGCTACTCTGGATTGTCCACCCCTTTTGTCCTCTCCAGTGACTTTGGGGTTTTCCTGCAAGCTTGTAAGGATGTTTCCAGCAATCTGGATTTGATCTCAAGTTCTGTAATCAAATTGTTATGCTTTCAATTTTATTTAATTTTTTTTGGTTGTCACTCGAGCTTGAACACTAGAATCTGTACCCTGCTTACTGTGCTCCTACAGTGTACGTTCATAGCATGGAGAGAGACTGTCTCATGAGGGATAAAAAATAATGGTGTTCCTGTTATAAGCTCTGGGAAGACTTGCAGATGTAAGATGTCTGCCATGTTTTAGTTAAAAGCCGTCAGTAGTGTGAAACTGCGTCCACTGAGAAACAGGGAAGGTCAGAATTAACTACCCTGTGTACTCTGGTTTCCGTGTCTGTGGCTGACTTGTAAGACCCATTCATAGTCTGTCTTTATGCTTACGTAGATACCACAACTAAAAAATGTTAATTAAAGCTTCATACTCCATACTTTTGCTTATGCTTGTACTTTTAATGTTCTTTTCAAGACCTTAAATGTAAAAAATGATAGCTCTGCTTTGATAAGAAGCTGGCCCAGGGCAGAGTTTTCTTCCAGCGCATTTTCCACCTTTAAATTTTTGCCATTCAAAAATTTTATTCTGAAATCCTTAATTTTCTGTTCAGGCTTCGTTGCCCAGGCGTTTCAGCTTTCTTAAAGCACTTTTTTTTTTTTTTAAGGTTTGTGAGATACACCCTTCCCTGAAAGGTTAATAGAACTGGACTGATTAAGAAAACAGTCTAAGAAACCAAGAAATTAAATCTAAGTATTTATAGATATATTTTTATATAATATATTTTTGTATAATAAGCATTACCCTTATCTGAGTTCAGAGGTAGACATTTAGCCACCTTGCGGCACACACCTGTGACAGCTTCACTGCTAAGTAAAGTGAGATTAAAACATGTAAACTACTTCTTCAGTCTTTTGGTAGTGCAGGAATTCTGATGTCACTCATCTTCCTTGGAGAAACAGAACAGGATTTTTCATTCTTAAAGCATGAATTACCTAATTGTTTTCTGAGTGATTTGAGATTCATCAGTATTATGGTTTGGAATACTTGTTTTCAGTAATGACAGAGTATTTTCTTAGAATCATAGAATCATTGAGGTTGGAAAAGACCTCTAAGATCATCGAGTCCAACCATCGACCCAACACCACCACCCACTAAACCATGTCCCTAAGTGCCTCATCTACTCGTCTTTTAAATACCTCCAGGGATGGGGACTCAACCACTTCCCTGGGCAGCCTCTTCCAATGTTTAACCACTCTTTCAGTAAAGAAATTTTTCCTCACATCCAATCTAAACCTCCCCTGGCGCAACTTGAGGCCATTTCCTCTTGTCCTATCGCTTGTTACTTGGGAGAAGAGACCAACACCCACCTCGCTACAACCTCCTTTCAGGTAGTTGTAGAGAGCGATGAGGTCTCCCCTCAGCCTCCTTTTCTGCAGGCTAAACAACCCCAGTTCCCTCAGCCGCTCCTCATAAGACTTGTTCTCCAGACCCCTCACCAGCCTCGTTGCCCTTCTCTGGACACGCTCCAGCACCTCAACGTCCTTCTTGTAGTGAGGGGCCCAAAACTGAACACAGTATTCGAGGTGCAGCCTTACCAGTGCCGAGTACAGGGGCACATTGAATGCTTCTTGAATCAGAATGTATTTGAAATCTTTCCCTTGGGGCTGTTGCATGTTATTTTTTCTTCTGTGTAGTTTCTGCTGTCTTTTGAAGTCTGTAGTTTTGCTGCGCTAATAACCATTTTGCCCAGATTTGTCTTTAGCTCAGATTTGTAGGATTTTCATGTCCTAGATGAAAAAAATTCACTTGTAAAGTTCTCTTTGTGCTTGCTGTTTGGTGCACAGCTTAATGTTTTAAGGCAAGTGCAATGAAGGAAGAAGCCTCAATTATGTCCTGTGCATTAACAATTTAGCGAAATGTATCCCTGTCTCTTCATGTCTTTGTTTTCCCACTTGGGAGTGTAGGCCAGCATGTGCATCCACTCCCAAAGCTGGGGAGTAATTGTACAAATGCGTTCACTTTTGCCTTGACCAGCACAGTAACTTAAACATTTTAGTAACTGTTGAAGGCAGGCTCCAGTGCAGCAATGTCTTCCTGCCTTTAAAAGATAACAGAGGGAAGAGGAATTAAGCACAGAAGCCGAGGTGCATTCATTTCCATTCAGACAAGTGCCGTACGCAGCAGTCACTAGCAAATACAGAACAGTTGGTCTCACTATTAGTACTAGATCATGCATTTTGGATACACGGCTGTTCACCTGCCTTGGTTCTCAACAAAGACCTCTGATTTAAGAATTGGATCCTTGGTTTTTTGCAGTGTGATGTGTTAATAATCATTAAGGTAACAAGAAATGAATTTGTTCTTCCTGGCTTCATGACACTGTACGAACCAGTCTGAAGTTAGTTAGGAGACTCCTCTCCCCTTTCCCTCATTGCGTGCAACTTCCTGATTGTCTGTCCCAAACCTTTGATGTTAGCTGCCAACATGTGGTTATGACTAGAAAGTAATTCCTTTTAAATTTTGTAAAATTTAATTCTGTTCCTCCGATAAATAGGTACATAAGGAACTATATGTGTAAAACCATCACGAAATTCCTGACCGCCTTACCACCTAACATACCATTATGTGAAATATAGTAATTGTTACTGGGTTGTGTTCTCTTTTCTAGTTTCCAAATAAAACAGTAGCCCAAGTTGCCTGCAGTATGCTGAACATGCTGATACATTATGTACATAGACTTCAAGTGTATCAAGCTGATTCACCTTTAAGAATTATTCAAGTAAGTAATTTTCAAAAATTTCAAAATTTTAATTCTTTTAAATGTAACAGTAAAATGTATTTCACTGCAATTAAAATAGCAGAATGTTGACAAGTATGTTTCACAAAATGTTAAATTAGTAGAAACATAATCTTACTGAACATTAATTGTGTGGGTTCACATTGCACTTACTTGCCGACTCCAATATTAACATGTAAAATGGCTATACCATGCTTCTTTTTTCTCCAATACAACTATGACATTATTTACATGAGAATATCGTCAATAAAGTGCAATTTTTTAATATTAAATATCTTCAAATACATTTAAGTTTAGTGAGAAAACGATTACTTAAACAGATCTGCAGTTGTATTTTGCATATCCATATGCAAAGCACTTTGCATTAAAGTGTTTCAGTATAAAGCAAAAATAATTATTTTGAATACGCTTTAAATAACAAGGAAGTAGACAATGGCCTCTGTGAGTCTGAACCACAGAGAAAAGATAGAGGTCTCCCAGGTAACCAGAAGGAGAATTGTGTGGAAGCTTCTTAAGAGGTATAGCAAGCATTTTTCTAGTAGTTCTAAGAAATAATGGAGCTCAAATAGCCCCGTACACAAACCCACATCAGGCTCCTTCCTGCACCCTACAAGTGTGTTGAATCAAGTTCTCTTCCTGCCTGAATATTTGGAGTAGCTGTGTAATTTCATTGTCCATAATGCACCTACGTCAGTCAAGCAGAACGTATTCCTTCCATGTCTTCTGTAAAATTCAATTAAAAGGATTTTATTTAAAAAAAAAAAAAAGTGGCAAGGAATACTGTAATTTGTCTCAAAATAACTTTATTAGAATTTAACCATGAATCTAGTATTGTGTCACATTTACCTGCTTAAAAATTTATTTTAAATAATTAAATTGTATTTTTAAAGAAATGCTATATTTTCCCCAGATTCTGATAGCAACTATTACCTATCTGCTACCCAGTACGGAAGCTTCCTCTTATGAACAGGACAAAAGGGTAAACATTTTTCATTTCTTTTTAATGTGTGAGTTTAATGGCAAAGGTGTGTGATGTAACATTGGTACAAATTTAAGCTGTGCCTTAAAGTAGGGATTCAGCTCTTTAAGTATAATACAGCATAGTCTTCTCAGAATTCCAGCAATATTCTTTATGCAAGTGAATTTCTGAAGTTTTTGTAGGAAAATATGCATTTAAAATTAATTGAGATTGATTGTTTTCAATAATTAGAAAGTTGTCTTTTTCCTTATCCTCAGTGAACTTACAAGCACAAAAAGTAATGTAGACTTTTCAAACTTGTCTTACAGCGAAAATACATTCTCAACTTGTAAAGAACACCTTTCAGAATATTCATAAGATTATGATTTTTTGCATTTCCTATTTTAAGTACATTCTTGAGCAAGATAGCCTGTAATCTTCAGATGAATTTGATTGTCATCCTTCAAAACAATTGCTATCTTTTTGTATTTTCAGTGGGCCTGAGTCCCCTAGCTAAGGCCAGCTCCTTCGTCACCTGATACTCACAGTAGTACTTCTGTCTCCTGAAAGCTGTCTCTCTTCTGAATTATTTGGCTTTGCTCTAGGACTGTGGGACACAGTGGTCATTTAAATTTGGGCACTTTGGTGCAGTTTGTTGCTGGCAGCTCTGTCGTTCTGGGCCACCTATTCCCACGAGAGCTGGCATTCATGGCAGGCTCATTTTGGCCTCCAGAGCTCCGTTTGGCCTCTCCTCTCTGCTTGCGAGGAGGCAGTGGCTGTTGTAGACTATAGCAGTATGCCAAGCTAGTCATCTTTCCACTTGAGATGCTTCCCATAAGTCAGTAAGTTTCCCCATGAACTAATGCTGATCATTGTACATGAAATACCATATCAAAAATTGGCTTACCTAGTTTGACAACTTAGTCCTAACGGGTTTCTTAAAAATTGGTTTAATATAAAAATACTCAGAGCCTTTCATCATTAGGTTTATTATATGGTGTCTCTGAGAGACAAACTTGTAATGTGTTATGTGAAATGAGTATGATGTTTATATGTCATTTATTAGTAACTTAGTTAAGTGGATTTTCTTTGAAAGACTTTTATTTAACTTGGGAAATATTTCAGAGAATCTTGCAGCTATTTATCTGAATTGTTTCCTCTTTCACAGCTAAGTTTTAAAAATTAAAAATAATTATTTGAAGCCAGTAAGTTATTAATAATTTGGTGTGTATGTGTGTCTTAATTTAATTCTGTTCTACAGTCTTTAAAAACATCCCCTAGAGGGAGTTGGTTCTTTTGCTGACCGAGTAGCCTACAATACAGAAAACAGTTGGATTTCTTTCAGATGATACCTGGTGCTGCGTAGCGTTATTGACATGTTGCGAAGGAAATTCTGTGTTATTTATAAAGCATTAAATGCAGCTGAAATAGTTCAGTTTTGTGTAATCCTTGATTCACTTTACAGTGAGATTTATGTGCAGAATGGTGCATCAGCCTTAATTTGTACCTGTGTAATCTGTCATTTTAAAAACAGCACCCTACAAATCAATTTTGAAAAATCGTGGATATCCTCTTAAGCACAGTATCGGGTCACAGACTTACCATGATGAGAAACTGTTGTATGGATGGTCTTTGTTAAATATCTCAGTAGCCAAAGCTTTTACTGATGCTGTAGGTTTTGAAGATACAGTGGCTTTTAAACAAGCGTGACCTGCCATTACTGCAGCAGGCTGACTCTACTGAATTAAGGAAAGAAAGTAAAACAGAGAGGTAAAATACAGTGATAAATGTGAAGTAGCAGGTGCTGGTTTAATTGATTTGTAATTGAAAGTGTTTGTTCCAGTTGGTGGTTTCTTTACTTCTGTGCTTATTGGATTGGATAATGGCCTTGCCATTAAAGACCTTGCTGCAGCCTCTTCACACTACAGGAGCAGAAAATGATAAGACTGAAAGATCCGTTCTTAATTGTATATATAAGGTACCTGTTTCTTTACTCACTAAATGAGAATTTCTATGTATGGAGGCAGTGCCAGTTTTCATGGAAATGAAGACAGAACTTTTTTGTAAGCTGACCTCCGTTCTACTGCTGAAATGTGGAGTGCTGTATTAGTTCTTGTACGCGTTACTGTAACTGCTTGATCTTTGGTGTATTTGGAATTGTTAATTTTGTCTTATGTTTTGTGACATTTAACCAAGTTACTTTTTGTATGTCATACCGAGCAGATATTTGTGTTGCAGAAGACCAGCTATACATTTAAGACAGATGAGGAAGTAGCTTTTTTATACCAAGCAATTTTATTTAGCAATAAGCAAAGTAAAAAGCACCAAGTTATAATTGCTGTCTGTAGGGACACAGAACAAAGATAGCTATTTTTTTTGCAAGGGAAGGGGATTAAAACCTCCAGCAGCTTAGACCTAGCATATGTAATTAAAGAAGATAGGAGATCTAAAAATAAAGGTAGCTTAGTGATTTGTTGTAAGTTTTATTTCTTGTTTCTTTATTGTTAAATTCCACTTCAGTGTAGACGCTGTTTTAACAATTTTCTTTGCAGACCAGGTTTTGCTTCTGTTAACATCAAGCATCTAAAATTTTCCAACATTGTGTCCTGCCTACCTGGTTCTAACAAATCAATTAAAAAATGTAAATAAAAATAAACTTCATTTCTTATAAAACTATCAAGTAGAAATTTCAGTAGTTAATGTCATGAAATTCCTTTTTTGTTTTAGGTTCTGCATGGATGTGTCTATGGATCTCAGTGTTTTAGCAACCCTAAATATTTTCCTCTAAGCCTTTCTGATTTGGCATGTGTGGATTACGATCCTTTTATGCATTTAGAAAGCTTGAAGGAACCAGAACCACTGCATTCACCAGACTCGGAGAGGTCTTCTAAACTTCAGCCAGTCACTGAAGGTTTGTCAAATTGCCTAAATACATTTTCTTTCAAAAAGATTTTATCTTGGTTTCCAGTATTGAAGTGTTTGTCTAAAGCATAAGTTTTAAATTATACCTAGACACTAGGTAAGAACCATTAGTATGGAATGAGCTAACATAATTTTGAGCAATTACTATGCAATTAACTGAAATTATCTTCTGAACAACATGAAGATCGATTTGATATGGATTCTTCTGTTCTCTGTGTATCAGCAAAAAGTGTTAAATACTACAACATGGATAAATGTTGCTTTTCATTTTACTTTCAGTAAATTAATCTATTTTTTCTTAATTTTGCTCCTTTTTCTAAGAATATTTTGGATTTTTTTTTTTCCTATCTGAGCTTGCAATGTTGAAAGCTCCCTCTGAATTTTTTTTAACCTATCATAATTTGTTGTCAATCTGTTTATACTGTTTAAAACCACAGAGTTATCTAAAAAGAGAGAAATTTTATCTCATCTGCTTAGAACCTTAAGAGACCTGGGAATTAACGTTTTCTTCAGAACTTGAAAATAAAAATAAAGAATCAAGAAACTAAGCTACAGAGGAGTAGCATATATTATGCAGTGTATCTGGTAAATATCAAGTGCCTACATTGGGAAGAAAATTGAAAAAGATGAGATTAATACTGATACCAGAAACTCTGTGTAGTGCTATTCTCCCTCCATATTAAGTTGTTCCATTTAGGCTTCCTTAAAGGTATTAAGAACCAGATAAATGCAGTAGCTCTTTGTAGCAGCTGTGTGCTAACAGCAGGTGATTTTGTGGTCTGTAGTGACTACGTGCTGTTTTTTATGTAGAGAAAATGGCTAATCATTGTGCCCTTGTCTAAGGCATGCTTCATCATCCTCAAGTACTTTTTTGGCCAAAGAATTCTAAACATAGAGCTGTCCCCTAATAAGCTCAGTATTGGATTGAACAAGTCTGATTTGAGAACTATTGGCAGGAGGAGCTGTAATTATTAAATTTACTGAAGAATGAAGCAAGGTACTATAGTTGGCTTTTTGTCAAATGGCTGTGGTCTTATTAGTAAAAAGTAATCATCTGCTGGGTCAGAATGAAAGAGGCTTCGAAGGATTCATTCTGTCCTAATTACAGTCTCACCTATACATATTATGTAAAGCTAATATTTAAAGCATTTGCCAAAATTAACTTCCACTGCATGTTCTATTACAGTGTAGTGAATTGTAGTAGCTTTTTATGCCTGGCATCTTTTGTGTTCTGTAATAATCTGTAATTATGGGTTAGCAGCAAATGCCATGTGGCTTGTTTAATCTGACAATCTGAAAAGACAACCCTGAATAGATTTCTCTTTAAATGAATGTAGTTGCACAAAGCCTTAGCATCGATATCTTCATTTTGCATTTCTGTACGTGATCTGTTCTTTTATGATTTCTTGTTAAATTTCTAAATAAAAGTAATTTCAGATGTTCCTGTTATCTCCCCAGATGAATTAAGGAAGCCCCATATGTTTTTAAAGTTTCAGGGCTCCGGAATTGTAAGTCAGATCATGAAATTTAATTGGCAAACTACAGCATTATAATGCAACCCTGGTCTTGCAACCTTGGCACTTCTAGTCCACATTGCCAGGCAGAGAATAAAATTGGCAGTGCTTAACCGATCGCACAGCATCTGTTCTCCCTGGCATTGTTGGAGGAGTGAGAGGAGTAAAGTTAGTGGATAACAACCAGTCTGGGACTCAATCAAGACAGGGGGTCAATTAGTGCAAGCTAGCAGCAGAGCAGCATGCCAATGGGTCAACCTCTTTTTTAGCAGAGTAAAAGTGCTATCATGATATCTTTTATGAAGGAATGCAAATGGGCAGGACAGCAGTTGTAGGGAAATCAGGGAAGTTCTACAAAGACGGGGTGGGGATTGCTAGGCTCTTTCCTTAGGTCACAAGCAAAGCTGAAAGTACTGAAATACCAGAATTCTTTTAAGACAGCGTGCTTTTGATCAGTTTAATAGATGTGATTGGCATACCCTGTTATGCCTCCCATTGTTCAAGGTCAGATCCATTGCAAGTTTTATGGACGCTTACCACAGTATGATGTGGTATGAGACCGTGAAGACATGGGACTTTCAGTGATACAGCTGTGTAGTGGGGACAGGATCTTTTGAGAGGCTGGAGCAAGCCCTGCAATAAACGGCAGGGCAAAGATTTGGTAAATCCTCTGGAAACAGGCAATATGGGGAGAGAAGAGGACTATTCCCCTCTCTGTTTCAGTAACTTTCCAAGTGCTATCTCTCACAAGGAATCTGTTATACCTAGGATTATTTGTGAAATTTTCTTTGTCCTCCTTTCTGTAGGTTCCAGGTAAAGTGGTAGATTGCAGTATAAGATACACAGAGAATAATTTTGAAATTAAGTGTTAAGTATATTAAAGTGTAATATTTAAACCAGAACAAACTTTTAGCAGCTGACAATAGACATCAGTAGGAAGCTTTTCTTGCATCATCAGAACTTGCAGACAGCAAGTCTGTGGTGCTTTCATATACCTACGGAATCACAGGGCTTGTCTACATGAAGGCTGATGAACTGTTCCTCTAGCTGATATCGACAACAGCTTCCTCTAGCTACAGTACGGACATACTAGTGCTGCCTGTGCTCATTAACCGCACCTAACTAGCCTGGTTTCAGTGTCACACTGACAAAGGTATGCTTTCTCCAAGGATAGTATAGCATTGTAGCCCTTCACTGTACAGTTTAGATGTGCAAAAGCTAACTTGGACTGCATTGTGCCATGATCTGCTTACCTGCTTCTGACCTTTTACCTGTCATTACAGGACCATGAACATGTATGAGGGAGAATTAAAATGGATCCTTTCCTTCAAAGCTTTTTTGTTGTTTATATTAAATTATGCAAACATTTAGGAAAAAGTAAAATTGAGGTTTTTTGGTGACCCTTCCTATTGACAGGAAAGCCGGTTACATGAAAATAGGTAGCATTAAACAAGAAGTGCTAAGCATCTTCTAATGTTAATAGATAGCAAAATCAGACTATTGAATAGAGTCTAGTTGTAAGGAAATAATATTTTATGGGAATTTTTTTGCCATTATAGGCAAAAACATTTTGAAACCTGTTCTTTATAGATCACAAATCTGTTAGATTTGTGATTGGAAGGTAGTAGTTGCATTGCATAGATACAGTGGTCCATTAATTATTGATTTCATGTATTTTCCCCCATTTGTCATATTTCTCCAAACATATTTTAAACTCTTTTTTGCATAGATCGATCATTTTTCCTAATATATTTCAATTTCTGAAGAAAAGGTTTCCCCCATCTGATGTTTAGTCTTAGTTTTTATTTAAAAATTACAAATAGAAAGTACTTTTCTTTTAAGGCTTTGCTGTTTGCCTTTTTACTGAAAGGGGACAAAAAGTACACTTCTTAAAAACACTTAATATGTGGTGCATCCAGATTGGCACAGTTTGTGTTTTGTGAGGGATATTCTAGAGATGGGTTGTCTGTAACCGCATCTCTCTATACCTGAAGCTTAAAATTAGAAAGGAGTGAGACTTCTTTAAGCTAATGGAAAATACAGGTAGCTAAGCTGAACTGAACTCTCTTAGGCTCCCTCTAAACGTAATGGAGAAAGAGAAGAGTTTCCAGAGAGTGATTCATCCCATTTCTCCAGTTTGGGCTTCTAACTGAGATGAATCTGTCTGTACAGGTGCATCATTCTTTAGATAGCTAAAAGGGTGACGAGAGTTAAATTCCACCCTCAGTCATTACTTTTTCCTTCTACTACATAACTGTAGTCGTTTTAGAAGCTGTTCAGCCAAAGTTGAATTAAAGAGTTAACAACATATCTTAAGGAAATTCAGGAATCCTCCATTCATGCCACTGATACAAATTAGTGGTGATGGACCTGCAGCCTTTCCACAGAAGAGGTAATTTCAGGGACTGAGAAAAATAGCCAATATAACATACTTGTAGCAAATTACCAAGTGATCGTGTACGCATATAAATCACATTGCGCGAGCAAAAGACTGTACCATTGTAAAGGGAGCAGAGATGAGTTCACTCACGAAGACAGGCTGGCAAAGCAGCCATCTAGACTGCTTTAATGTGTAATGGTATGGCTTAGTTTGTAGAATTTGTGGTAAAGCTGTGATGGCTCGTGTTACTGTGTATTTTGATCTGCCCTCCAGAAACAAAGAGCATGGTTTAGATACTCATTTTAAGAATTCTAATATATTGAATGTCCAGTTGTTCCTGATTGAGATGTGCTTCTAGGAACAAATTACTAATATGTATCCTTTAAGTTGCGAATTTAATTTAAAATTCTCCTATTTTCAATAAGCATTACTGGGTTTGTTTGGTTGGTTTGTTTTTTGTTAGTGGTTTGTTTGGGTTTTTTTTTTTTTGCTAAGGGAAACCACCAAAATCTGATTTGCTGTGTGGCAAAAATGTTTCAAGACTGCTTTATTTTATTTCAGCATAACAGGTTACATCTTACAGTTTACTTCTCAGTATGCTTCTCTTAATACTTCCGATTTAAGTTTTCTGTATCATTTTTAGATCAACAATACTGTATTCTGAGAGAAAACTCAATGAGAAATATTGTTCTCATATTATAAAAGAGGCAATGACAGATTTATGTCCCAATTCTTTTATTTTTTATTTTAATTCAAGAGTAAAATTTTCGGAGAAAGACTGTGGTAGGACTGGGAACAGACCTTCCAAATTTAAATTCGATGTTCCGCTCTTTGTATCATTGTATCACCTTTCTTTTCCATATGTCCCTTAGGAGCCTAAGGGAGTAAATTCATGCACACAGGCACAATACAACCACAGTCAGGTTTGAGATCTTTCGGGGTTGCCACAAAACAGTAATAGTAGTAACTTATATGCTTATAACAGGTCCCTCTCATTTCTTCAGGTTTTTCAGCAGAAGTTAACTGAAGGCATTTGACCTAGTGTGAGACTTCAGGTAGCTGGGAAGCTCACACGTCTTTGCTCCTAGGAACCTGAGAAGTGCATTACCTTACTTATCTGTGCAGTGCCAAGCGCTAAACACTTGGCATAAATATCCTGACAAAGATGAGCCAGCCTCTGCATTGTCCAGGTGCTGGTTAGTACTTCACTGATAAATTATTCTTCAAGCATCCAACTTACTTTCTTTTTGTCTTGTATAAACTTGCTTACAGTTCCTTCCTATATTTCAGCAGATGGCACTATAACTTAATTTCCTTGTATGCTATCAATATCTGGACATTTAATTCAGCTTCACTGAATGTTTTTGTGTTTGTAAATTTTTAAACCTCAATAATGTTATAGATAATAAAAATATAATATCTAATTTGTTTATATTAGTTTTCAAGGCCTTTATTTATTAAAATATTTGTGTTTATCTGAGTTTTGGAATAGTGTAAAAATTAAGTTGATTTTACCAACTATTAACAGGATGAAATGTTTCCCTTTTTGCGGTTCAGATCTAGTGCTCCCTAAAGATAGAGGAGAGCTAGAATCCCAAACGTCTCTTACATGCTTTACCCGCACCTTGGGGGGGGGGGGGGAGGGGAGGCAAATATATACTAATTGTTTACTTTTGCAGACGCAGAATGTATCCAATGCTTCAGAAACTAAAAATCTGTCATGACAGTCAGTATGCATTACAAATTTGCCTTTATTTTTCCAGTTAAGCCAATTAAGACGCCTTAAACTGCAAAAAGAAATTTATTAAACATTAGTTTTTATTGCGTATAAACACACAAATAAAGGGAGATGAGTTCGTCATACCATACTTACACATCCAAGAGGTTACATTTTCTCAGTAAATACTGAATGAAAAAGTAACGTGGTTCAGAACGTTCTAGTTTGATGGATTTTTGGTGAGAAAGAAGGTGGGAAGTGTTTGCAGCAGTTTTCAATGTTAAATATAGTTTAAAATAGGTAAGGTAATCCTGAGGAATACAATCTTGATTTATATTCCCCTTGTAAATCCCCTCCCAAATTCAGGGCTTCCAGGTCCTGTTAAAAGAGAGAGGCTGCAGAAATATGTGCTTTGCCATATTGATCCTGTTTTCTCTTCTACCTGTGATCTTCTACAGTGTAATACTTTTCTGTATGGGTTCTTCAGCAGGTACTCTGAGCAGTTGAGGGTTGTCTGCCTGACAGAGTTGCTTTGACCAGCTCTGTACTTCATGGGTAATGTAGAGTGGATTTGATAGAAGAATCCAGTAACAATAAAGTACTGGGTTAGCAGGGTGTAGTATAAACATTAAGAAATTCCTGTTGTGAATTTAGATAATGTTGCACGCAAGTGGAAGGTATGCAACAAAGAAGGAGGTGGCAAAACCGTATTGAAATACCAGTGCATCTCACAAGATGACTTTCACGTAAGATAGGCACAATTAACTTCTCTTTCTCCCTCCAAGTTTTTCCAGCCTGAGACTTCTTAAAATGTAGTTGGGGCATGAGATTTGCTTTTTGAAAATGTTGCTGCTGTTAGATTGTGTTCAGTGTAGATAGCCCGGTCTTTGATTTGGTACTTTAAAATCATCCAGTATTATCCTCAACCTAACCTACAGCTATATGCTCCCTGGGGAAATTAAGATGGATTAGAGGTTTTGTGCATCTATGTGCCTTTGTTTTTCACAATGTAATGATGTGTATAAATACAAAAATCCACTGCGGTTGGAAGTGGACTTCTTACAACACAATTATGATCTCTACTTCATCAGCAATTTAAGATTTATTTTCACTAGATTAAGAAATTGTGTATTTTAGAAGAACTATGCTGATTACAAAGCTATGGTAAAGGAGGTATGGTAGGCTGTAAAATAATGAAGATGCTTCTTTAACTATCTTATGATTTTTGATGCTATTTATATTTGAGACCAGTCTTCATCAAAATACATATTTTCCATTACTGAGTTGGCTGTATCCTAACCTTGCAGTGCTCATCCTCTGTTTAAAACTCACGAAGAAGAGGAGACCAAAAGAAATACGTAAATCTCAGTGTTGTTTTCTGAACTCTTCTTTTAAAACCTATGTTCTTTCTCTTGCAGTGAAAACTCATATGCAACAAGGATTAATTTCTGTTGCTGCTCGTACTGTGATAACACATCTAGTCAACCACTTAGGCCACTATCCTATGAGTGGAGGTCCCGCTATGTTAACCAGTCAAGTGTGTGAAAACAACGACAATCCATACAGTGAAAGTCCTGAACTTTCTCCTGAACTTTTTGAGAACCCAAACCTTCAATTCTTTGTGTTAAACAATACTTCCCTGGTGTCTTGCATACAAATCCAAGCAGAAGATGACATGCCTGGGGGAGGACTGTCTGCTGGACTTGCATCTGCTAATTCAAATGTTAGAATTATAGTGCGTGATCTATCTGGCAAATACTCGTGGGATTCGGCCATTTTGTATGGACCATCATCTTTATGTGGATCTTCACAACAAACTTCTTTTGCACTTTCATTATCTCACCAAGATAAACCAGAAGATGCTCTTACATCCTCCACATGCTCCAAAGATGAATCTGCAAGGGATGGAATTACACTCCAAGTAAAAAGGAAATTTAGAGACACTGTACCAACATGGGATACCATTAGGGATGAAGAAGATGCCCTTGATGAGCTCCTGCAGTATTTAGGTGTTACAAGCCCTGAATGCTTACAGAGAACTGGTGTCTCACTCAACATTCCTGCTCCTCAACCAGTCTGCATCTCAGAGAAGCAGGAGAACGATGTCATCAATGCAATTCTGAAACAGCACACAGAAGAGAGGGAGTTTGTTGAAAAGCATTTCAATGATTTAAATATGAGGGCTATGGAGCAGGACGAGCCAACCTCACAAAAGCCCCAGTCAGCATTTTACTACTGCAGATTACTTCTCAGTATACTGGGAATGAATTCTTGGGATAAAAGGTAAAAAGAAAAGACTCACAATTTAAGAACGTTCTTTTAAGGAATTGTGCTATTCTTACTGTGTAATAATAGTTGATCATAGAGTGGGTTAAGCCAAAAATACTCTAGGCTAGCCAACAAAAGAGGAGAGGGAATATGTGCAGCTAAGGGGAAAATGGCAGTTTTCTTCTGCATTTCAACCTGTCGTTTAGAGAGACAGAAAGGAGGAACCTGTTGCCTTTATTGCTATTTATATTCTTTCCTTAGAACAGTGTTGGAAGGTGAATTAAAGGAGTGATATCTTTTCTAATAATCCTTTCACCAACTGTACTAAGGGGTACTAACCATGGGTAAAGAAGGCATCTTTTTTGCTTTCTTTGCTTCCCATGTATGTTCCTGCAAAAATCATTACCTTTCTATGCCAGAATGAGACTCTGAAAGTGTCGTATTCTCAGCTATTGTGTTGCTGGACAGTGTCCTGCTGCTTTGCCTGCTAAGAGCATGCTTGCATGCAGCCTCAAAGCATTGCACCTGTGTTAGCTAATGAGAAAGATGTGTCCCCTACTATTTATTTCAACATTGGCAATGTTTGGGTATTGTTTAGAACAACAGGAGACAAGCCACGTTCAGTTACAAAAGTAATGTCTCTGTTTACATTATTATTTTTGTGTGGGTGCAGTTAGGTGTATGCCTGCATATACGTGTGGTGTGTACAAATATTAGCATCCTAGAATTTAAGGGTCTTTCTGAAATCTTATTTTGCCATAGCTGTCAAATTCCATATTAGAGGCATTGAAATATTTTCTTACTATGAAGGGAAATGGATATTTTGTAAAACAAAAATAATCTGTGTCACTGAGATATCACTGGAATCGGACAAAATTTTGGTGTTAACCCTTCTTGTTTGGGTCTTTAATTCTTCAAGGCAGTCTGGTTTTGAACAATACTGCTCTTAAACTCATTCCACTGTGTTTTGTGGGAAACATCTTAAGTGCAGTTTAAAAGAAATGAAAAGTGCCTTTCTTGCTCTAACATAACATTTTGTTTTTTCTTTAAATTGTTACAGCTGGCTGGGTGACTAGTGAGCTATGTTCTGCTCTCTTCTGCAATTCAGAATAGCAAAAGCTCTGTCTTTAATGCACTAGCTCCCTAGGACAGTAGATTATGGGAGTGTCTTTTGTCACTAAACATGTATATTATGGCCTAGTAAAGTGTGCAGCTTATATATGCGTCAAAGGGAGTTCTGTCTCTTCTTCTGTAGAGAAGAGATTGATGCCAGTTGTATCCAATAGGTTGACAGAAGAAAGTGGAAAGAAGTAAAAGTTGTTTTCAGGGCTATAATGGATACAGAAGATTTCCTGGAGTAAAAAAAATTGCTTGTGTATTTTTTGAAAGATACCTTAATATTTTATATAAGAAAGGACTATTGAAAAGGCAAAAGCATTTGTTGACTGTTCTTGAATGGACCTGGAAATGTTCTTGTACCGTTCTTGTACCGTTCTGTATCCATCAGTGAACAGGTGATAAGAGTTACAAATTTCTCTATTTAGAAGGAGCTTTCATCTTCTGAAGAAAAATGAGAAGTTACTTCGAGAACTCAGGAATTTGGACTCAAGACAATGGTAAATTCTTTTAATGGCTGCCTACTTACTTGTTTTAAGTGTGCTTGTACTTAAATGGCTCTAATTGCATAGATGTGAGAGTTGAACTAATTTTTAAAATAGTTTTGTAAATTATTCATGTGTTTTTCACTGTATTGTAATTATTAGTGTTATATTGAAGTTACATTGGTGTTATTTGTAGAGTGAAACTCTACAAGTACAATATCAGGAGATAGAAGAAATTTCAAAATAACTTAAAATATGAACATTTGTATGCATAACATGGAATAGTTTTAAAACTTTGATATATCAAAATCTCCACGCTTCAAGCTTCAGCTAATTGTTTAGCTGTTTTCCAATGCTGTTACTATTCGAAGACATAGAATTCCAGTTGGAGTTGTAGCACAGAATTAAACTGAATTGTTTTTGTAGAAGTTGAAATAAAATGTAGTGGAGGTTTTAGAAGTGTGAGAAACCACCTTCAGTTGCTCCAGTGTCTAACAGCAAGCTGTGAACAGAAGACATTGCTATAGTACTTCAAGATTCTTCATTCAGTTGCATAAGCTGCGTTTGCCAGAGCATTCACAAGGCACTGTTGTTAATGGGCAGTGTGGTGTTGATAATGCCTGTGTTACAAGTTTTGCTCATTTCAGAAGCCCAGCTATTCCATTAGCAATTGGTACTGCCAGCACCATCCTACGTCTTAGAAGTGATGAAAGGGGTAAATGCTGTTCATGTATAGCAAAACTTTAGGCTCCAGAGAAGACCAGACTAGAAAAGACAGAATGGGAATATGGAAATATAGAAGGTATTCAAAAAGAAGCCATACAGTTGTACTTTACTTCCACTATCTTTTTCGATGCTTTAAAAGTCACGCTCTGTGCGTACTGTTTGCATATTTTGGTTTCATATTAGTAAAAGCACTGTCATGCACTGACCATTCTCTGTTTTACAGCCGAGAGACACACAAGATTGCAGTGTTTTATGTTGCTGAGGGACAAGAAGATAAACACTCCATTCTTACTAATACTGGGGGAAGTCAAGCCTATGAGGATTTTGTAGCTGGTCTTGGCTGGGAGGTATTTATTAAAACGTTTTTATCGTAAGTTTGTTAACAGAGAAAATTACAGATCCCTTTAGATATTACAAGTCTTTGGCTCTTTAGCATTGCTCACAAATATTGAAATACACTGTTTTGCAAGTAGGATGTAGAGAAGAATTCTGGTTTTAATTTCATTAGCAATACTAGCTATTTAGTTTTAAGCTCTTTCAATTTAAGAAAGTTTGTGCAGGCAGAGATGATTCTTTAATGTGCAGTCCTGTACTTGGCTTTCATGGACTGATAAGGAGGCATCTTGATTTCCCTATAGGCCTGTAAAGTGTTAAGTCCATTGAAATTTGAGATTTGCTCAAATTTGGGAATCCAAAAAATACAAACGTGCAGCTTCTCTCATGCTCCCTTCTTCCTGCCTTCCACTGCAGGCATGCATCTGTTCACACACTCTGCTCCGTGTCTTTTCCAGCAGTCAGAAATACTGTGATGTACCCCATCATCTGTATGGACCTGCAACTCCTTAGTCACTAGTTCAATACTGTTACGAGGAATTCCTTTTTTGCATCCTTTCTTTCTGACCACACAGGATTAACTTCCATTGTAAAGTTCAACTCGGCACCGTCACACAGAAGTACAGGAATCGCTCCTGCTCCTGGCTGGCTGCATAAGAATCCGCAGGTTTTCTGTTCCTCTTGTGACTTGTGTTCATCAGGAGTGTCCACAGGAGTGTCCATCTTATTTGTTCTTTTTCTTACTCCTTAGGTATATAAGAGCACTACTAGATTAGCAGTATGGATAATGGCTCTGACTTTTCCACAGGAGCAGAGCAAAACTGCTAGAAGTCTGCTGTCTGCCACGAACATAGATGTTTATTTCCCACACTCCTGATTCTTCAGGAGATAAAAAAAATCACATTAATGTCTTCAAATATCCTTCTTTAGTGGGTTAATTATCTTAGCCTTTATTAGCTAGATTAAAGAGTTGCTAATTTGGATTAATATTCCATGATGAGGCATCTAATAATTTAACCTCTTAACATTAAATTCTGGATCCTTTATTAACAGATAAGCAAATATATCCCATGTGGGCAGAGATTAAATGTATTCACATCTGAGATACAGCTTTTATTAGGCACTGTTGTAAAAGTGAAATAGTACATTAAGCATGCTTATTTATTTCAGTGCCAAACTATTTCCCATAGAACTAAGACTTAGAAACTTATTTACAAATTATCAGTCAGTTTCCTGTGATTTTTTTCATATTCAGGGAATGACAATTTCTCAAGAAAATATATGGAAGGTAACAAGACAATTTAAAATTTTCTGGCTCTCACGCAGGGTTTCTTCAGAGCTCAGGTCAAGGCTAATGTAGTATCACAGAATTTTTAAAAATTCAAAAAGCACATGTAAGTGACTACAGTCAACTGATCAGGGAATAATGCAGTAAATATTCATTTACACAGCCTTTCCTTTTCTCTAACCTTGTCTTCCCAGCAGCATCTGTGGTGACCGTGGAATATAGAACGGCACTGCACTGCAGTTGATTTCCAGTCTAGTCAGCGAGTCTGAGCTCTTTTAGAAAAGCATAACAGTACTATTGTGAAAAGGGCCTTCACTTTTAAAAATTCAATTGAAAGTGCATTTCAAAGTGTAAAGAATGTATTTATCACCTGATTTTTTTTTTTTCCCCCTCCTAATGCTTCCTGGGCTTTACTTCTAGGTAAATCTCACAAACCATTGTGGCTTTATGGGAGGACTGCAAAAAAACAAAAGCACTGGACTGACCACCCCGTATTTTGCTACCTCGACAGTAGAAGTAATGTTCCATGTGTCAACAAGAATGCCTTCTGATTCAGATGACTCTTTAACAAAAAAGGTAGGTGTTTCTGAATAACAGATTTTCTTTTGGTAATAAACCCAAAGAAATTAGGGTCAAAGAAAATCCAGTAACTTCTTCTAAAAAAACCATAAAATACCATAACACCTTTACCTGCTAATAGTTGGTATTTTACTGAAGTAGGTTAAGCCATATAAATTATTCTCTACCAATTTCTAATTTTGCCATACTGGTGATTTTTGCCATCATTGCAAATGTTGGCAGGATCACATGTATAGTGGTGAAAAATGAAGGGAGGTAATGGTTTGTGTAGAAGAAAAAGCATCACGTCTGAATGATGTTTTCGTACTTTGAGACTTTAAATGCCAATTAATAAATATGTGGTGAGTACTTTCTAAGATGACTTTTTGTTCACTTAAGAGTCACATGCTGTCTATTAACATAATTTTGCCTTCAAAAAAAAGTTGTCGAATTCTTAATATTTTTAATGTTTATTGCATATAAGGTATTTTGTCTCGGAGCAGGCACAAATGCTCAACAGTGGTATGATCTCTCATAGCCACATTAAGACAAAAATGGTTTTCTGTATTGGTATTTTTTTCTTTAGAATGTAATAAATTCCACATTAGTGATAATAAGTTACAGTCTCGAACATGTGTCCTATTATAAATGAACAATTGGCTATCATTAGACCGTCCCCCGTCCTGCGTACATACATCTTCAGATGTGCTAATCCATTCAGTAGACACGTTAATGAGCATTGGTTGAAGTGTAATATTGGAGGAACTGAAGCTGGTTGACCTCAGCATGGAGTTTAATACTTGTAATTAAATTAGACAGTAGACAGTAAAGAGAGAAATAGCCATGCCTCTGGCAAGCTTCAATTATTAATGACTTTTTTGTTCTTTGTGTTCAAATTGAAGAAAAAAATATTATTGTTATTGTTATTATTATAGACTGACTATGAGTTCTAACTTCTCACTGTCGCATCTTAGGTTGGTTTGTTTGGTGGGTTTTTTTAAATTAAAATATGTTTTTTCTTGTCTGCCTGTGGTGCTGGGTCCTTTCTGTTCTTTATTTCCTGAAGTAGAGCCAGGGTAATACTTAGGTGGTTAAGTGATTTATAAAAGTGGTTTAATAGCAAAAATAACTAATTTTAAAATAAGATTGTTGCTATTGTTCTAGTATAGAACAACATGTATATATATATTTTTCTAAGTTGACTGGCTTCTGTATTTTTTAAACAGAAACTTGGTTTTGTAAAACACAGCTTGTAGTTATCCTTACAATGTTTGTTTATAATCTGTTTGAATTACAGTATTAAAAAGTGTTGACAAGGGGGAAGATGGGTCACAGTGAAAATTAATTAACAATAAATAATTTGCAAATGCTGTGGACTTCAGCAGAACACACAGGCGGGATCTCGTCTATGCTTCCAGCAGCACCCTGAATCTACATATAGCTGTTCCTGCCAGGCAAGGTTCAGTGCTGGTCCAGGCTTCCTGTGATTTAGCTTGAGAAAATGGTGTCAGCTGGACTTTTTAACAACTCCAGCTTGCCCCAGGCCTATTTCTCTCCTCCTTCACCCACAATCTCACTCGTCAGTAATGTGGAATTTGAGGTCTGGATATGTAGAGTGTATCAAAAGGCTGGGATTATATTTGTAGCTCGGCTACGGATGGGCTGTTTAATCAAGCTACTTTATTTCTGTGTGACTTTCTTTCCTATTCTTCCTCAGTGTGTGGTTTTTCTTCTTTTTAAGCTCAGTTTCCCCATGATTGGAGGCTTGTGAGCCTGCCTTCATGTCTCTCCTCCCTTCCCTAACACCTTTTGGCCCATTTCAATTGAATTTGAGAGAGACATGTTTCAAAGGTGTTAATTTCATGTATGTTTAATGAAGATAGGCTAAGTAAAGGAGATAGAGTGAGAGACAGTGCTCCTACTCAGCAGGTAAAGACTGCATGGGAAGAAACATTAGACATCAAGGAACCAGCACCAGAGAGAGATGCTATGAAAGTCATCCCAAACTTGAGAAAAGCATCAACTGAAGTTTGCATCTTGGGAGAAACCAGCAAGTGAAACCAGGAGACATGAGTAGGAAAACAGGCTTAATTCTTAGTTCTGCAACTACTCATGCTGCTTAGACTGAACACATCAGCAAAAGTAATGTGTTTTGTGAGTTGCTGTCCAGCTCACACACAGTATAGGGGACCTCAGAATCATTTGAGAGCCGTGTGTGTGCTAGCAATTGTAATTGTTCTGAGTGCATGTACTGTTCATGACCTCCAGAGAAACTTGAGTTTTGAGCTTCTCTACAGGTCTTTCATGTGCTTTCTTTGTCTATTTCATTCAATGGGAGAAAAACAAGCAAACTTGCAGTAGTTGGCTTAGAACTGCTGCTGTTTTTTATATTGTAAATGTGCCTAGAGGTGCATGATAGGTTCATCTTATAAATGGAAATTAAATTAAATTAAAACAAAACTTCTTCCTGCCAGTCCAGAGACTACAAAATCAAGATTCTGCTGTTTCAGAGTCTAAGCCAATTTTAAACTTATTTTCCATCAGTCTTACAGACTAGTAAATAAAACTTTTTAGTGTCTTGGATACCTCTGAAGCATTTGTTTCTGAAGACATGAACAAGAGCAAGAAAAGACATGAATTCAGGGAGAACAGGTGAAAAGCTTCTGAATTTGTAAAGGAACTTAACGCTGAAATGCATATATAAAATAGGTATTTAATTTTCAAATAGTAAATTAAAGATTTAATGCTGATAATGTGATCCGGGTTTTTTTCTTAGAATTAAAGGTTAGAGTAAAAGGTATTTACACTACCCTTACAAGAACAAACTTGCAAGTAAAATATCAGGATTAAATGAAACTGTGAAGACTCTCAGTTCACAAAGTGAGAAAGCTCATTGTATGTGCCTCCACAGCTTATCACCTGTTTAGCTCCTCCTTCCTTAGCCTGATAAAAGACTGAAGGCATTGTAGATGAGAATATTATACACAAGATATGTAAATAAAAAGTAGTAATGTTATTAATGATTGGAATACTAATTCGTCTTGGGCTTTGTGTGTATTAACATGATTCTAGGTTATGTGTGACATCGTCCTAACCACATAAAAGATTTATAGCTCCCAGTATTTATAGCTAGTTTTTTTTATTGTGGTATTAACATGTATTGGGAACTTGGAGGTTTATAGATGTAAATTATTAGTACAATGGTTTTTGGAGTTACAATTAAGTACACATGTTGCTTTAAAAAAAAAAACAAACACACCATAGTTGTTGAAACAAAGTTTTGTGAAAAATTCAACTAGAAGGTACATATGCTGTAGACAGCAGTGCTGCTTACATTTAACAGGCAAAAGTAGCTGCATTAAGCCATTACTTCAGATGTTTCTGCTCCTTCTGTTCTTTTTATAATGAACACTTTCATTTTTGAAGAAGCAAAAAGTTGGGGCTAGCTGTTGTATCATAAGAAAATATAATAGCCTTTTTTCTCCCTCCTTTAGGTAAGTGAGTATTAGAAATTACAGTAATTTTGGCACGAGTTCAAGGGTTAATGCAACAGATAAATAAAAGGAATTTTCTGTAAATTGAGCCCTGCATTATTTCACTTGTCTTGCCTTTCCAAACCTAACTCATTTAATTTTAAAAAGTAAATACTTAAATTCTTCCTGACAGTGTGCTTTGCTTTTACTATCGTTTATTACTTCAATTATACTTGGTATCACTTAGAACAATCTGCCATTTGGAAATTTCAGTATAGCCTGCAGCTTAGTATTAAGTCTGGCTGCTATTGTAACATGTACAGCATATGACACTAATGTATCAAAATTAGATTTGATCATCCCTCCTGGTTATATTTATTTCACGTTTCTTTTGTATTCAGTTAACATAAATGTATTAGGAGAGCTGACACATGATGATGGCTATAGAGTAAGAATATTTTAAAGTATTTTGAGTTAAATTTGAAATTTCAGGTAACCTAACAGTCGGTCATTTTTATATATTTGTTTTAATGGAGTAGAGTTTCAAAGCCAGCCTAAAAAAATCTGTTTGTCTCTGACATCTCCTCAGGGCTGTCTTCCCGACAGCTCAGGTTCAAAATGGCTAAAACAGAGTTCTTAATCTCTTTCTCATTGCCACCTTTCTGGATCACCACAGATAACACGACCATTGTGCCTGTCACTTGTGCCCATAGCCTGAAATCATCTGTCATTTGGTCCACTTTCTGGATTCTTATATTCAGCCTGTGCTTAAGGCTCTGTTCTTTTTTCTACGTAACATTTCTTGCAGCATAGCCTTTCCATACACACTTTATTTACCCACTATATCCTAAACTGTTGTTTTGATTGCTGAAGCTTCCTTTCTCTGGTCTTGACACTTTCATTCTTGAAGAATGCTGCTATAAAAGACATTTTTCTAATCTTTAATGCCTTTTTACGGTTTCTTTGCATTTGTCCATCTCCATTTTGTGTCTTCCCTTATGCTTAGGTAATAAACTCTCTAGAGCAGTTTGATCTGCATTTATGCAGTATTTAGCATTTTGGAATATTGGTATGTAACCTATAGTTCCAGGTTTTTCAGCTATAGTGTATTACCGGTTACTTGAAGTATAACATTATTTTAGAGAATTTTATTATTTATATTATTCCTGTGCCTTACGTCTCTCATAAGGATTTGCACTTTGTTTTGCTTACCGTGATTTATGCACATACAAAGTTGTAAATTTAGGAAGACAAGGTCAGGAAATGAGTGTGAAGATGTCGTGGCTTACACAACTGGTGGTGAGTTTTGAGTAACCATTGACACAGATTTCAGTCTTGGCACCTGTACATTCTGTGTGCACCAAATCTGATTCTGTTAGATAACATTGTGACCACACCTTCTTGGGAAACCGTGTTGCTGTCTGTCCTTCAGGTTTCAATGAGCAGAGGTGGTTGTAGCTCAGTATCTTTGTACCACTTGTGTCCAGGACACTGAATTCTGGGATGCTTCCAGTTCAATACAAAGACATAAAGAATCCAGATCAAAGTTGGAAGAGGTCAGGCTCTGGCTCTCCTGTGGTGTAATAATTACAGCGAATGATGGATTCTCCAAATGTTTGCTGTGCTTGCAGGAGAGCTTTGTCATGGAGCACTGCTCAATTTCAAGATCCTTCAGTAGGGAACCAAAAAATGAAGAAGAAAACCTGAAATTCTTCTTTCTAAAAAGTTTATGCAAAACTTAGCAGACCTTGGAAAACTTCTAGACAATTTCAGGTGTTGGATCTCTTCCCTGAATCAAGTGTTGTTGATGAGTCAAGTTACCACCGTTCAAGCTTTCTCATAAGCTTTGCTTGCTGACCATTGTGGGGACATCTGAAAGAAGCAATAAGGGGCACTATATTAGTGTCAGAGCTGCTTCTGATCTACTGTTGAAAAAGGAACAGAATGACTTACCCAGAACTTAATTATTCTCCAAACATAAAGATAAAACCAGCAACACCCTATCTTGTTTACTTGTCTATTATTTTTGTCAGTCTTCTACCTCCTATAACGGAAACAAGGCATTGATCATAGTTTTGATCTTGAGTACTTTAAATCGTGTTATAAACTACCGTTCACTGTTTATACCATCATCCACCTACTTGCACCATCTGATTTTGACTCTCAGTCCATTTTATTTCACACAGATGCCATTCTACACTTTACTCAAACTGGATCTTTGTCAAATCATTCTTGGTAGTATTCATGAGGTGAAACACACCTGACAGGACTTGGAACTCATTGGAATAATCTGATTCATTTTCCTCTGAAGCAGTTAGTGCTTTTAGCCTGGAATGTATACTCACACCTCTATGGGGGTACAAAGCAAACTTTGAAATCGGAGAGAAAAGTCACTAATGGCTTCAGTACGCTTGGCATCCAAAAATATGTGCCCCTTGTCAGTAGTCCTCCTCCTGAAATAATCACACAATACACTTTTATCACACCAAAATCTGTGTCAGTCTGATGTGAAAGCATGCATCAGTAGCCATGCTCCGTCTGGGTAGCTTTCACAGAAGTGCAAGAACTGATGTCCTGTCTGATTAGCTGCAGGTATCAGTAACAGGTACACAGGGGCAACCGTTGATAAATGAAATTCAGAGGCAGTGTTGCCCTCAAGAAGCTGCACTATGGAAACTCCATATGTTTTGGATTTTAAAGCCATTTATTTGGCATGTACACCATCCCTTGTTTCTAACAGTGTATGAGTTTGTTGTCTTTGAGTCGAAAGATGGTAAGTAAAGGAGAGCTAATTCTTCTAGTAAATAGTTCGATATTGCTGAATTAGGAATGGTGCGATTCCTAATGTGATGGGTGTATCAGCCCTAGTTCTGTTTTTGGCAGTGAGTTCAGTGAGTTCAGATCAGTCAATGCACCAGATGGCCATCCCTCAATCCAGGATCGTGCAGTTTTTTCACATTCCACAAGATTTCATATCTAAACTGATTTGCCTCTTGCTTTCTCTTTGGTTAGGCAGCCTCATCCTTCCTGAGCTTTTCACTTGCTTGGAAGTGCGGGCCCATCAGTTCCTCATACCCTTCTCTCATTGTGATATTTCAACAGATAGTTTGACTGTCACTTCACATAGGAAGGTAGGAGAGGTTCAGGCCCTCAGAACAATTCCACATTTAGTTGTCTTTTATGACGTTTGTCACTGCTAAGTGTCATCCAAGGTTTCTGCAGCTGGTGTTTGCATGTTGCACATCAGTCATTCAGGTTGCTGCCTGGTTTTGTTCTAGTCAAATAAAACTCAGCATAGTGAATGTTGTTATAACCAATTCTTTTGTTGGGCTGGGTTTACGGTTGGCACAAGAGCATCCCTAACTAAGTGTTGTTCAGAATAATTCAGCCATCTACAAAAGAGGCAAGAACAGCTTGCTTCAAAGGAACTGCAGTCATTGTAGATTAGATGTATGTATGATCTGGTCCAGGCAAGACAAATGACTTGTTGAGCATCAGGCAAGATGTAAGGTATTGATGCCATCTGTCCTTTGCCCAGTCCAACACTGAAGAAAATCCTTTTCTTGTAGAAATACAACCGTGTTTTTCAGTCTGATACAATTTAAAGCCAGCAGAGAAGAGCAGAGGCAGCTTCTTTTTTTCCTCTTTTTTTTTCCTTCTTTCTTTAAAAGTCTGCTGCTGACAACCGGTATAAGCCTTTAGATAAGACGAAGGTAGCGTTCCAGGAGGTTTTGTAGTATAAACAAGTGAATACTTGCAATGAAATTTCTCTGATGACTGTGTATATGTTTTGCTTTTATTTAAAGTGCAGTTATATTCTGAAAATGAATACAGAAAATTGTTGCCTTTTATATACGATAACTTCTTGTAAGTGCTCAGATTAGTATCTGCATGTTACCTGTTAACAGCAGTTCACAGTGCTGTCCTTTGAATAACATCAAGGCAATTGTTTGACAAATTCTTCCTACCTAAAGTCGTGCAAACAAACTGAAAACTGTGGGTGAAGACAATTGTCGGCTCTAACTGGTGATGCACGAGGAGGAAAAAATGAGATTACAGCTTGAATTTTCAGAAATGGCCCTTACTGGAAAGAAACTCACGTTTAATAATCTTGAATGTATTTGATCAGTATACGTAAAGCCTCTCTCCATGATGTTAACATTTGTTTATCAGATGATAGTGTTTAGCAGAAGGAGCATTTTGGAGCTTCAGTGCAGATAATTCCAAAGTGTTCAAGATATTCTTTAATTTGGTTATATGATTACAACTGAGGATACAACATGGATTTTGAGGAACCCATTCGGCCGTTGTGAGCCAAATCAAGAGCCATTTGGGTTTTTGGGGGGTGGGGTGAGTTATTTTTACAAAGGTATATGGGTTTTATGGGAAATGAGCATTTAGTTTAGTTAATCTAGGAGCTATGGAAAATGCAGTAGCTGTTCTCCTTTAAAAGCTTTTTGTTTGTAGGAGCCAGTTTGGAATTTGGCTAGAATTATGAGGTTAAAGACTGCTCAGATACGTAGCTTTTAAACAGATGTTCATTCATATTCTTTAAAAATTCATATAGAATTTAGTAATTCGCTGCCTGTCAATGATGGCAATCTTGAAACCATTTTAGTAAATCAGATTGAATCACTTTGTATTATCTCAAGAATGCAAAATTTTAGCTTTCAGTAGAAAACAGATATTGACACATCTGTTAATTTAAATAGACATTGGCACCAGCGTATAAAAATGTATAGCACAAACCAATACTGTGAACTAATACTGTCATTGAAATTGTAAGAGAGCTATAGTGTAATCTGGTTATTTTATTCATTTTTCTTTATTTCTTTTTAGTGGGTTCGTCCTTTTGAAATATGAGCATTTAGTATAGCTGTATGGCTATAGAATATATTTAAACTGACGGGTTTTTATCCCTGCTTTTCCAGCTAAGACATTTAGGAAATGATGAAGTACACATTGTGTGGTCAGAGCATACTCGAGATTATAGAAGAGGAATAATTCCAACAGAATTTGGTGATGTTCTTATAGTTATCTATCCCATGAAAAACCATATGTTCAGTATCCAGATCATGAAAAAGCCTGAGGTAAGGGTTTTTTTTCTTTTGTGTTCCCTTCATGTGTTTAATATGAACTGAGTTGTGGTTTGAATCTGAGTTTTCGGTGTAAGAGATTGATGTGTCTATAACATTGACAATTGCAGCGGTGGTAGGAGGAAGAGGAAGAACTCAGTGTTACAATGCATAGTAAAATCAGTAACTTGAAATTGCAAAGGCCTGATCCTGTCAAGCATATCTGCTAACATCATAAACTAGAAACGAAGCTAGAATATTCTGCCTAATCATTTAAGTATTAAGACAAACTTGGCAAACTTTTTTATCAAATTTGATACGTGACTGGGAGTTGAATAATACCCTGCTCCAGCTTTCTCCATCCATGTCTGTCTTCTTCTCAAAGCTAGTTTTCACTTTTTCCTTGACTCCACACAAGAATTGGAGATTAATTCGGCAAAGCAAGACCATTCAGCTCCTAGGCATATGAACACACACTCTTTCTAATGACTGTTCCTCAAATGTCTGTGCTGGCCCTGTTCTTAAAACAGTGGTTTAGGGCAGCAAACACTGACTGAGTAAAAGTAGTCATGAGTGTTTGTACTGCTTAATTTCTGTGTGTGATGTCACTTGCCATGAATTTCTATACTTCAAATATTAAAATTCTTTCTAGAAGTACTAATATTAATAAATGAGGTATGACAGGAATAGGATTCCCTCTATATGATGACTGTCTCTATCTGATGATAGGCATGAAATAATACCCAGTAGATGGTCTTGTTATTACTGGGTTACTTATGTTTTTAATTAATAAGTATATTCTTTCTCTTGCTACTTTAAGTACGAAGAGTTGCATTATTGGGGGGTGTGCAGTTTAAGAAGGAAAAAGAAAACTGCTGAGAGCAGGGATTGTTGTTACTCCAGCAAGAGGTCCTTGTATGTGGAAAAAAAAGAAGTGCCTTCCATCAGATTTCAGTATTCTCAAAACTACATTAAATGACTGATGGCAAAAATGGTACAGGGATCTAAAATTCTTTTGCAGCATTGGTTTCATCTTAGCAGGAAGAATATTTAGTGTTCACTCTGCTGCCTTTGCTGACCTGATGCACAGATTTGCTCTTCTTCACATGCTTTATGCTAGCAGCTTCAGAACTTTATTCAGACGTATAGGAAATGAAGATACTTAAGAGAGTTTTAATTTTTTTTTTTTAATTGCAAAATGGTGATTGATTAGAGAAAAATGTAATGCCAAAACATAAGATTCCTCTGTTCTGTAAACCTTTTGGGTGCTACCTATACTAAACATCAAGGTTTTCTACTGATCTCACAAATAAGGCTTTACAGTTAGGGTTCAAAGAGGCCAAACTTTCACCACAGATTTCTCCTATAAAGGGCTTACAATCTATTTGTATAGATACCATAGATAGGAAGAAGAACAGATAGGAGAAGAAAAGAAAATGGAAGGTGAGGGTTGGTCCACCAGTAATTGTATGATAGTTGCACATTGAGTTGGTCCTTATGGACATGTTATATCTAAAACTATGATAAATATTATTTTAAAATTTGAGTAATTATTCCTTTTGCTTACTACCACCTACAAGATTGTCATCTAGCCTTTCAACCTCATAAACATCATATGCATGACTGTTCCTAGGATTTTGGCAGCAAATGTTGGAAATAAGCTTTGATGAGACATAGTATTCAAATGGTTGCTTAATTTTCTTCAAATACTGTGTTATCTGTTACCAAGGATATCAAGCAGTTATATGGCTGTATATTTCCACAAGAGAAAAGGTCTGTCATGGAGCACAATAACTGGTCTGATTATCTAGCAATGAGGAGAAAAAAAAAGATATATTTGAGTGCTCTATTGTTAATGTTGATTGCTAATTGTTATAGCTAAGATCTTGCTTTATGTTGAAGTTCTTAATTTTTTTTTCAGGTTCCATTTTTTGGTCCACTCTTTGATGGTGCTATTGTGAATGGAAAAATTCTTCCTATTATGGTTCGTGCAACAGCTATAAATGCAAGCCGTGCATTGAAATCGTTAATCCCATTATACCAAAACTTGTATCCTTTCACTCAAATGGTTTCCAAGGCATATACATTCCCTTGCAGTTCTACAGATATGATCTTCATGTTTTCTGTCATCTTATATCTTTGTCAGATGAACATAGGGAATATATTTTCAATTTTTTATGGTGATCGTGCCTTTAAGGTCTATCTATATAATTGCCGTAGAAGACAATTCAGACGAAGACCAGCTTTTTATAATTAAGTGAAGAATTAATTCAGTGCTGAAAAATCGACTGTTTCTAATATTTTATAACATGTACTTATCACTTCTTGTTAAACAAAATCATTTCAATGACCATTTTGTGAGTAGACTTTCTAAAATAGCAATGTCATGGTGTTAATAATCTTTCTTTCCTTAAAGTTTTTTAGTATTTATCCAATATTAATGTGACACAGTTTTGTTTTCTAGTTCCAAGAGGGATATGAATGCTGTTTTCCTTCAAGATGAGAGATTTGTTACATTTTTGTCATACAGATTTTGTTATTCGGCTCAGAATACAAAGTTGTTGCCAAAATGATGTTAGTGTCTTTGTAAAGATGTCAGAAAAGGTTATCTTCCCCCCCCCCCCCCCCCCCCCCCCCCCATTGGAACTGAAATTTTCGTTTTTTGAAAGGGCTGCTCTTGGAAGAATAGATTTACCAACCAGAAATTAAAAAACATAAGGTAAGTCAGTCACTTATACCTCTCCCCTTCTTAAGATTGAGTTCTGTTATATACCTGTTAGTTAAATCAACAAGAACATACTATTTTTTAATTTCACAAATTGAAAGGTTAAGTTTAAATGTTGATCCAAAAGAAATTCTGTGCTTAATTTCCACCCAAGCTGTAGATATTTGTATTTCTCATGTGATAGATTGTTGCTAAAATACTCTGTTTTTTCTAAGGCTGACTATTAGTACTCAGAGTTTTGGATTAGATATGATGAAGTGGATTTACAGATGAATGATGGATGGTGTTTGATGTGATCACATTAAATGACGTTTGTGCCATTTCTGTAGATGACAGATGTTGATTCATTGTATTTTTATGTTTGGAAAGGTCCGATCTTTTTGTCATTACTCAAGTGGCTTAATCAAAGAATTTAAAATGTATTATCATCATTATACCATGAAAAGTGATGGCTTATAGCATTATATTGATGTATAGTGATGAGCAACTGGAAAACAATTTACTTTGAAATAGCAAACTCAGTACCAGAAAACTCCACAAACTTGTATGTTTCAACTTCTTTACAGAATATGGAAGTTGTAATAAGTTCCTTGGACATAGCTTGCCAGCTCAATGTTGGCCAGTTATGAAGAGCTGTGTATATTGCACATTCACGTTTAATTCAGTTCTCCAAATTGTACTTTTTGTATGCATCAAAGCACTGCCTGTCATTTATGACATAATGTGGCCTCCATTACAATGTTGATATTTGTCTCCTAATATGGTTAGCATGATAACTGCAAAGTATTACGTATATTTAATATTAGGTAGTATTGGTTGGTGGGTTTTGTATCATCACTTGGTAAGCTTATGAAGCACCAGTTGATTGGGTACTGATGTTAAAGGGCAGCTTTGTGAAGTAGTTGGTGGAATTCTTTTTCCATCTGGCTTGGAGTATCTTATATTCAGTGCTTTGTATAATACTTTAAAAATTAAAATGGGGGTGTGGGCAGTTCTTTAAAAGCTCTTTGCTTGGCGTGAAATTAGAAAAAACGCCACAAACTTCCCTGGCTTGAATTAGGCTATCGTGGAGTCAGTTGCGTCAGTGGAGAACAGCAAAAAAATGTTAAACTTCAAAGTTTGGCCTAGCTCTCAATGGTTTAAAAAACTCTTGACTAAAAACATCATGGACATGCTCTTGGTGTTCAACCCATGGCCAGATTTGAGGTCAAGAAGGAATTTCCCTCATACAAGAATGGCAAAGACTGGTGGGTGTTTCCTGTAACATGGACATGGTCTGTTAACTAGGAATATTTGAAAATTGAATCTAATTATGTTCCTGCAATAGCGGGGAGTTGAAGACATCAAGGATTGTCTTTAGTGTCTCCTGCTTTTTTCCTCTGGCATATTTTAGCTATGGCTGTAGGAGTTCACTACTGGCTTTTAAGTTTGTTGTGGACTGAAGAGTGTGAGGGCAGGAGTATTTTATGGTCTGTGGTTAAATAGCTTTCCTGGAGACCCCACCAGACTTAATGTCTCTTGCAGAAGACAGGACTCATTGATCGAGGTGGTCTTCCCTTGTGTCGGAGTGTTGCTGGAGCAAAGGAAAAGAGGGCTCAGAGTGGTGAAAACAATACGTTCGAAGAGGGAGGGGAAAAAAGGAACAGGAAAGCTCTTTTGCAGAAGGTACACCAAAAGCAGAGACCCAGCTGGAAAAGTGAAGCTGATAATCAAGGCTTCCCACATGTCCAGGACCATAACAGTGTCAGTGAAAGAGAATTCTGAAGTGATCTGCTCAAAATTAATTTTTGTTTACTTACTTATGAGTATCTAATATACTGGAGCAGCGTTAGTTTATTAGGAACTTTGATGATGGTTAGTAGAAATTCAGTTTAATGTGGATGTTGAGGGAACAAGAATACTTGAGGCTTTTGTCAAACAGAACATGTTTCAAGCCCTACACTTCTGTGTTAGCTCACTTAACGTCAAAGCCAGCATCAGCGTACAGATGTCTCTGTGCCTGCAGGTGTGTGGTTCATTTCACTGTGCTGTGTAATACCTGGTGGGCACCTTTTGGCTCACTGTGGAGTTGATGATGTTACGTAGGTCTGTGCTTATCTATATTTGAGAAATATTTACAATGTCACCTTGCAGATCTTTGTGGTGAGGATGGATCATGGTAAACTCTTAATTAAAAAGTAAGGCTGTATTGGTTTGCTTGCGTATGGGATGTGAAGAAAGTGGCACTGAGTTTGGCCCTCCTACTTCCAAGGAGGCCTTATCCGTCCTCCGAGTTAGTGCATTCTCTAAGTGCAGACCTGACTGAAAAAATCAGCTGTCATTTGTAATCAGCAGGGATATTCAGTCCTCTTCATGTAACCTGATTGCAACTTTTTCTTTATTGCGCTAGTCTGTTAATCACGATGTGGCAATGGGTAGTACGTGTGAATAGTATAATAATGGTTGCATGGATACAGGAAATTCTGCTCATCTCCCTTTTATAGTCTGCCCTGACTTTGAGCATGTATTGTACGGTCTGAAGTAGCTTTCTGAGATTGACATATTCTGTCAATCACCTTCCTCTTTCTGACATTATTTTGATCCTTCTGATAGCAAACTTAGATAGCAAAACATTTTGAAGATTTGACTTTTTAATGATTTTTAAAGGTTTTATCTGCTCTGTGTTTTTATTCTTTGCTCAGAATACTGTAACAATATGCTTCCATATTGTAGTATTTTAAGATTAAAAATCTACTCAATTTATCAGCAAATACCAGTCGGGCATGGCAGGTATCCTGCTTTAACTTGATGCTTGACATTTTCATTGCTGCAGCTGCGTGAAGAGAATATTACCATTTTGTGTGGAGTTTCTGCATTGATTTGTGGAATTTGCTTTAGTTTCCCCTTCGAGGATTCTGCAGTCCCTCACTATCTTTTGGTGGCCTGGCTTTCTTGTAACAGTACCCCCTCACCAACAGGCGGCACAGATGCACACAGTAGCAGGTGACACACACAAAAGACTTGTATTGTCTTGCTAATGAAGCGGCAGTACCCCCTTCTCTACCTCATAGCTAATGTGTTTCTTCTTCTCATTGCATTTGTCGTTGTCATAAAAAGTACATGTTTATCTCCTGAATACACTCCAGCTGCACATATGCTAGGAAAACTTCTGAGACTCATAACTGCAGGTGTAATAATGGGACTGAATGTTGAGAACAATCATTTTCACTATGATGTAGAATAAGGAGGCCAATATTTAGGGGATTGTTAAATACTCTTTATTTACTAAATTGCATTGAAGCTTCTGATAGGAATAGGTTTATTCATGGCTTGCCTCTCAGAGCAAGCACTTTATCGCATTCTGAATTCAGAATCTACCATGTGTAGGAAATGGATCAATATGAAATATTTGGAACAATAGAAAGAGTGGCTTCATATAAAATTTTACTTGAACTTCCTGAATAAACAACAGATGTTAGCCAGATGCCAAGAGGTACACCAAGATAATGTTCTTTACTGAGCATAGTAAGCACCTCTAGTGATCCAACTTGTTAAAATTATTTGTCATACAACAAAACAACTAGAAACCTTGTGGGAGTGGAATTCAAAATGTGAAACAACTTGTGTTACTTCTTCCACATTATACACAAATTTTGGAGTGTTAACAACTATTCCAAACTATCTACACTTATAGTGCAGTTAGTGCAAATAGTGCAATTCAGACATCATAATGCTTTGTCTCTTATGCAGTATTCCCCTCCCAAAGGATGCTACCTAATATGTAGCTAGACACACAGCAAGAAATCGTATTTAGCATCTTTTAAATCTGAAATTCGTTGAAATTTTAGAACACCTGGAATATAGGTGTTCTATATATATATATAATCATCATAGCATAATTTTCACCTCTTTATAATAATCTACAAAGTTTTGACCTAATGCCAAGAATTCTTCAACCAATTAGATTTCTTTTTTTTGGTGTTGAATGAAACATTAAATAGCAAAAATATAATACTGTTCTAATTATTCCATCTACAAAATATTATAGAATAAATCTTAATCTAAATGATTTGATAAATTAATCTTTTTTATCAAAACTGGAAATTATACATCCCCCTATCTTTTTTGACATTGTATTCCTAAACAGTTGGTACTTGATGTATTGTAGCTAACCTTTTTAGACAGTTGTCTTCCAGAGAAAGGGAAGATACTAACTCCATATGGTATCTGACAAGACAGTAACTTCTTTATGAATAAAGTAATGTGTTTGAGTGGTTTGTTAAAAGTTTCCTCTGTATTAAAAACTCATCGCTTAGAAGAAGCTTTCTTGCTTGATGTGATACTCAGCGGCCCCAGGAAAGGGTTTTATTGGAACTGGTAGTGTCACTGTTTGTTGTGCCTGCTTGACCATCATCTGCCCCAAGATAGAACTGCAGACATTGGAAAGCTTATCTTTAAAAAGAAAGCGTTCGTTATTAATGACATATAGTGAGCAAAAAGTATTCTTCAGATTCTCTGGCCGCATTTGTCTCATTTAATTAAGAATATTTGTTTGATTTACATTTTCAAACTGGAATTTGTGAAGATTTTGGAGTTTTCTCACTAATTCAAAAACTTAGAAGTTAAAGCTAGAAAGCACTGATTTTGGCAATGCCAGTTTCCCTTCCTCTAAATCCAATAAGTTTTCTATCTACAGATGCATGAGCATCTTTAAGAAAAAAATGAATACAGCGATACTGCATCAATGATAACTGTGTATCAAATGGAAAAGGCATAAGGGGTGCTCTCTCTTCTTAAATATGTATCATTAATTCATTTTTCACAGTGCCACTAATTAATTTTGGTATAGTGAAAGGAATAATGCATGGTATCATAGTTGCTCTTCTAATATGTTCTGGTTTAGAATTTTTTTGAACTGCCATATGCCAAGATTCTCGGCAAACTTTGCTATGTTTCTGGCAATACAATTTTGATGCAGGACATTTAATAAGGTTTTGGCATACCTGTTACTGATTTTTCTGTCATCACAGGTGAGAAGAAACAGACATTAAAAATAATGCTTGATACACTTTTTAGATACTACTCTATATGCTTTACAACAAAGAATTGAAAATTTCAGGATTTCAGTGAATATTTAATCCATCCCTGCATCATACCATTGTAGCCTTATCTGGTATGAGTTCAAGTAAGAGCCATGGATCAGTTCATCATATGACCCCTGCTGTTTTTTCCAGAAGAAAATAGACTTACTTCTAAAATCTGTTTTACTGTTTAGCAATGGAAATTGTTTTCCAAGTTCAAGCAAGAATCATAAGGTACAGAATATGATGTTCAGTCTTTCCTGTACTTTGACTTGCTCTGTTTTGCTGTTTTCCCAAATCCTACTACTGTGGACAACTCACGATGTTCTAATAACTCAAAATGTGATTAATTAAATGCCTACATACAATGGTATAACATGAAAAACTGAAGATTTCCAAGGCATTTATAAGTATCTGATCGTTTTAATGGACTGTTCAGGTACTTCAGTTTCAAGGAGTCACGTGGAACAGTTTCTCTGTGCATTATAAGAAGACCTAAATATAAGAGGAAAGTTTTATATCTCTATATAGAGCCATGCATGTGTGTGTGTGAGTTTGTGCGTGTATGTGTGTGTCTACTTGTAGGTACGCAATGACAGTAATAGCTGTTTTTATCTTCATAGAATTTTTCCTCTGAACTAATACATGCAATTAATGTATTGTCCTTTGATGTCACCAGTGTATTTGAACAATAAGAGACTGTTGTAAGGAAAATTCCAGGGGAAATACCAGGAAGATTTGGTTTCTCATAAACCATGGATGACTAAAGTACTCAGAATGGCAAACCGCTAATGCAAAAAAAGCAAAATGAACAGTACTTAAATAACTGCTGCATTTAAGAATGTTCATATTCAAGATTAGTGTTTTAATATGTTATACAGAAAATTGGTACAGTTTGAAATATCTCACGTAAAGGAATTGTATACATGATGGCAATGCAGTATAATAGAATCATCCAAAGTAACTTTTGTATGGATAACTTCATGCTGAAGTTTGCCCAATTAAAAAAGGGCAAATGAAAAAACAGCTAAGATTCCAAAGCATAAATTGTGCTATTTATGTTCGTTAAGTATGGTTTGAAATCCTGTCTTAGGGACATCTTACCTAACTATATATCTAATGCTGCTCAGTAAATGAGGAGAGTATTGATTGGCATTTGCTGCTTAAATCGATCACCTTGACAGCCAGAATTACAGTAATCTGTCAGTATTAATGACTGTCTTTCAAGCCTTGATACCTCTCCTTCGCTTGTCTCGTCTTGCCTCACTTCTGTTTGAAGTGCATTTTCTTGCAACCTCTGGTTTTGTCAGGGTAGGTACTTTCGTAGTGTTTTTTTGTCCCCCGAGTCCAATTTATTGGCTTGATCATGCAATTAGAGTTAAAATGCAACACCAGGGAGCAAAAGTAGGCAGTGTTCTGAGTAACAATTGGACCTCAGGGGTAGTGCAAGCCTGTTCTCAGCCATCATTTATTAGTTACCTGTTGAAAGAATAGGATTGTTTTGCAATGAATAATTCCAAAGCATCACTTTAAATGCCTTTGATTTTAGCCACTAGAGACAACTGATTGAACCAACGTTTGTGATAGGTTTTTAAACTCTTGCCTTAGTGTTTGTCATATAGACACTTCAGATAACTGCTGGAGAAATACTTGCAGATGTGTGTACCAAGCTGCTGTTTTTACTGCATTTTCATGTAGACATACACATAATTTCAATAGGTTTTCATGCATTTTTAATATGAGGAATAAATTGAAGTGTGAGGCTTGAAAGCTATGTTGTAATGTATATTTTCATGTATGTAGTCTGTGAGGTTTTTTGCAAAACACATGTAACATGCTTTTCTTTAGCACCAATTCTGGATTTGTACATGTTCACGTAAACATATTTTCTTCAGTAATTGCTTGCTTCTAATCCCATAGAACCTGCCTTCTGTACCGCAGGTAGCTCTTCTGTCTCTACCTCTTCTTATGATATGAGTATCTATGAATGTTTCAAGGAGTGAATATAATTATGAATATTTCATATCTACAGATATGAAATAGGATGCTGGGAGCACCTGTTAAAGAGGTATAGTGTAAGCACATGGATTTAAGGGCAATAAAGTTGTTGTCATCACAAGATATCTATAACTTGTTTTTTAATTAGTAGTACAGCTTTATTTATTAGTTACTCTTCCCTAATGAAATACATGAGACTCTCTTGAAAGTGGTAAAAAAGCAAAATATCAAATGAGACAAAACTGATTGACTCTAGTAATACAATTTTCTACTAATAATTGCACTTACAAAGAGCTGAGTGCTCTGTTGATGTTGTAGACAATTATGGGGGAGACTCAAATCTTTTTGTACTGTTAAGAAAAATATATTCTAGGTTCTTTTACTTCTGCATTCTTTCATAAATTGAATTTACCCATCTGAAGGGGGGGTATTGGTTCTACTGATTTCTGTATAAAATACGGGTAGGCTTATACCAATGGGCATAACTCAGTGGGCTACTCTGAAAAGCAGTGAAGTGCTTTATCAGCCTCCTAGAACTTCTGAATTTGGATCTGTCAGTACAGATTGCTTGAGGGAGGGAAGTTCTTCTTTGTTACTGCATCTTTTTAAGATAGGAAATTTTTGTATGTTGTAAGCCAGAAGTTAGTACAGCAATCTCTCTTTCATTATAAAATGTGTTTTAGATGTGTATAGATCCCTCTTTTAAACAAAAATTTGCAGGGAGAAGGCTGGGAGTCCTTAAACTGGAATGAAAAAGATAAACTAGTTCAATCTTACGCGGAGTTGATTGCTTTGTACGTAACACAAAATGACAGGTTTTTTGTTAATACCTAATTAGCCTTATTAATTAATTAAACATTTTGGATAACAAAAGCCCTTTGTTAAAATGTTAAGACTCTTGCCTCCTTAAGATGTTAAAATTCATACAGATTTCTTTGACAGCTCTCAGAAGTCTGCAAATAAAAGCAGGGAAGGTTAAACAATTTTTCCTGATGTTCCTAAGATTTAAAGAAAGAAATGTTTTTAAACTATTTAAGACCTATTTTTATATTGTAAAAGACAGCATTGTTTATTGATTTAATCCTTTTCTTGTCATAAATTCACCCCTAATAACAGATAAGTGACTTGCAAACAACTTGTAAGATTTGTGTGTTAAAACACTAAAAGCTGTGCATATATAAAGAATAAGTGTATAGCATTGCGCGTGGTTGATTCTGATATTTAAATTGGTGGGAAATGGGGGAGATTATTTGTAACAAGCAAAACTGACAAACAGTAATGTCTGTGAGATAGAACGATGTTTTCGGGTGAGTTGAATAAGATATTGGCAAACTGTTTCTGCGTCGTTCTGCATATGGTAATCAGGACAGTTGGGGCATGCTTTCCAGTGCCAACAGAGGGATTAGAAGATGATAGGTACCAAAAAAAAAAAAAAAGAGATTAATAGAAACTAGCACATTGGTTGTCTTTGTTCTCCTACAGGTCTGTATTTCAGTTACTGAAAAAAGGGGTTGTATAGAATACCTGTCAGTATGTGGAAATACCTAGCTGGAGATGGAATGTACTTCATGTAACAGTATTCACTAATTAAACAGGTCAAATTATAACAAAAAAGGGTGTATGTATGTGGTTTATTCTGTATGTGCCGCATACTTAAAAGAAAAACAGAATAAACTAACATAAAGCAAGGATTAAAAGTTAGTATTACAGTAATTGGAATTACCATATGGCAGTCCGAAGGACATGAGTCCTAATCATAGCCTGGCCAATCAAATTAATCTCAATATACTTTCTAGACATTGAGAAAATAGTTTAATTGCTGATTAACTGCACCTGAATAGATCTGTGGGTCACAAATATATCTATCTCCTCCTCAATGCTTCTCCTCCCAAACATAGAAGAATGCAGGCTATTAGAAAATCTTTTAATTTCTGCTTGCCAAAGCATAGTTACCGTCCATCTGTTCTTGCCAATTGTGGAAAAAGGTCAGTTTTCAGCAAAGCCATGCATTTCACAGAAGGTATGTGAAGTGAAATTTCACAGGGGACATGATGGATCCTGATTCTTAGTGATAAACCTTTGGGGCCAGCAGGGTTGGCATATGGTTCAGCATGATATGAAGGCTTGGGTTCCCTGGCTTCACTTCTTTGGCGTGGAACTGATAAAACCTGGCTCTTAAGTATTGTTTCGCTGGACACCAATCATGGGCAGCGGGAACTGCCCATTTAACTCTCTGTGGGAAGGAAACCCAGGCTGTGTTCACAATAGTACCATTGTAGTGCTGCAAACTGCTCTCAACAGCTTGACAGCACAAGGGAAGAGGGCGAAGGGGCTGCTTTACTAATTGCCCTTCAAAATAAAGAAAGAGGGAAGTAACTGAAAATTAATATTTGTTTTCTTCATTTAAATAGAAGCAGCCTGTCTTCGAGTTTTAAAAATCGTTTTTAAAATCTATTTTACTGCCCTCTGAAGAGACTTATAAGTAGATTATCTCGTACCGGTACTGCAGCAACCCAGGGTAAAGAGAAAACATTCTCTTCAACTATAAAAGAAAAATGGAAAGGTAGTTGTAAAGTTTATTGAAGTACAGATTGAAATTAATGCCAGAATTTCTTGTGAGAAGTTTTCTTTGTTACTATGTAGTGTGGAATTGCAAATTAATACATGTCTTTATGTGCAGTCTTTTTGCTGGACAATACTTAATGTTAATATAATTTCATGTTTGTGTAATTTTACAGTTTGTAGTGATGTCTTCATGAAAGGCATTTTCCTTACTGTTTCTCTCATCAATGAATATATCTAGATATGCGGAGAAAGTATTTAAGATAGAAATGTAAACATTTGAATGTATGAACAGTGAGCTTAAGCATTCATGCTAATACCAGAGAGCAAAGAGCCAGTTTTGCTTCTGTATTTTTACACTCATCAACCTTAATTACTTGAGTTAAAACTGATGTAATACTGAGTGCCAGAGTGGGGATAAATCCCTCTCCCAAAATCAGGAGTTAGTATGTGGGGCTGTGGTTCCCCCGGCCTGTACTATTCCACGTTATTTGTGGGCTGAGGCGATGACTGCAACACCTTAACATCTCTCATTTGGTGCAACATCCTTAATAAACTCCAGTCCCTTGGCCCGTTGGCCCTTTGCCTCCCCCGCTGCCTCCTGCAAACCTGCTGCTGCCAGGTGAGCGGCTGCCTGCGAGCCATTCTGTCTGCCGGCAGGAGCATCGCTCCAAAGAGGGCCTGAAGCAGTGGCAGCCGTAACGGGCTTCAAAACAATTAGCACAACATACCTTATAGGTTCATCGATTCCTGTCTTGGACACGTTAGTAAGACAAATCCTCCCTGGAAGTTGGAGTAGGAATTCTGCCTGTATAAGGGCTTCAGCACTGTTTCCTTCACTGTTTTGTTTTCACCTCCGTAGCCTGTTACTAAAACATGGACGAGTCGGGTATTTGTAAATACTGTCGTTAGTCTTCTAACCGCACAGCCGGTAAATTTAATGAGTAATCTGTTACAGTGTTGAGGTATTTGTCCTTCCGATACTGCTGGCCATTTGATCTTACTGTCTTTTTAATTTCATGCTAAAATGCAGTTCAGGGCTTGTAAAACCAACGATACACAATAAATGGTACCGAAACTGAGACTTTCAACTATATGTTTGTGCTAATACGCTCCTGCTATATTTCAAACAGATAATTCATTGAATGCCCATTCTTCCTCTTACTGCAGAGTAGATTATATTTAAGTCAAGATTAATGGATAGATTCTGATGTTAAAACCCAGTCTCTGAGCCTGTCATTCCCTAGAGGCATATAGTGCATTAGTTTAAGCCAATATGCTGCTTATCATAGATACTATGACACTGTTAAATGGCAGTTTACTGTACTTTGTTACTGCTTACTCTGGTAATAAAATCACTATATTGTGTTCTTGATAATTACAATATTAAATAGAAACTTAATTTGATTACTGCACATTTAGATACAGATAGTTCCTAAGTAATTGTCCGCTGTAAAATTTCTGATACTTATTTTTTCTCTCATGAGGTGTGTTCTGTCAGTGTCTAAGCTTAATACTTAGTTCAGTCAGCTTAGCAGAAAAGGTGCTGAAAAGAGATCTACAGTGGGATTTTGCGGTGCAAAGGAGTATCTTTTATCCTGTAGTTTTTCACTTGAACCTTGTTGTTTTTAAAATCCTTCCATAAGATGCTTTCATTTCCCTTAAAATAAATAACTTCTGGGTTCTACAGAGTTGAAGAATTCAATAAGTATTGTTAATTCAGATTTTTTCCCTTTAGCTTTGAAATTGCTAGAAGTCTGAGCATCAGTTTTGTCATTTTTGCTGCCTAAGCAGATGACCAGAATTAGAATTCATTCCATTCAGTAAGTATAGTCTCATAATATTTTTATATGATTATCTTAAAAAGGTAACTTTTTTTATATAGGTGGTTTTTGTATAGTTTAATTCTGGAGAATATTTATACTAAAATTAAAATTTATGTTAAGTCCATTACACTTGCACTCTAATTCTACATATCTTTGTAAGTGCCTTTTGTAAAGGAGCTTGGTGCAGAGTGGTTACATTTTTCATTTCATAATTGAGTGGTTTAAGTGGTTAAGCATAGTCCAAATTTTATCCAATTCCAGCTTGTGTTAATGGTGCTACACTCACACTGCCTTAGCACCTGTTATGGATTTTGAGTCATCTGGCAGCCCGTGGGACTTAGATAAAGAAGTACCAGGTGTCCTGCCTGTCTCTTAATTGAGACGCAATGTAAACAATATAGACTTGGCAATATGGTTATAGGAATGGATTAAAGCCCAGCTTTGTCTGCGCTGATGAATCACAGCTTTTTCTTCCTAGAAGATGTTAGAAACCGCTGAAGAATTTAGTTAGCTGTAAGATCTGATGGAACAACATAAAAATAAACAATATATCAAGGGTTTTCCTAGAAGGACGGTACTGCAGAACGCTAAATGTATTGGGTTTTCCAATGAAGATGTAAGCATCAATTACAATTTCCTGCAGTAATTTAACAATTTTGAAAGTGCTCACACTGTAAAAATGAAGATTCTTGTATAAACGCAGATAAAGTCAATGCCTTTCAATATATAACGCGTTAGTAAACTAGGCAGAAGGCAACAGCATTGACTTGGAAACACTCAGTGGCTGCAACTTTATCTAACCTATGCTTACCTTGCAGGGCTTTTAACCATTTAACCATAGGGTAGATAGACTGGAAATAATCTCCTTTAGATGCAAGATTAGTACTCTTAAAGAAAAAAGCCTCAAAATGGCAAAAATATGTGGTGTTACAATTTGCCCAAAACTTTTCATTTATTACAGATTTATTGAACTTTTTAGTAATATAAAAAATAGAAAGTAATTTTCGTTATATTCATTTAAAGAATGATGCAACTATATGTGTTGGAAACAAATTGGAAGATCTGGAATGATGGGATTAATTTGTATGGATTTATCTATTACATATTCCCTTATTTTCTTCATAAAGAAATACACCTCAGAAAGCCCTTTTGCAGTTACAACTTGCGTTGAAAAAGATTTTTATTAAGGATGTTAGATACTACATTTTACGTTTGCTTAAATTCTACAGTCTTAGTCTGTTATTTGTTTTTCATATTTATTTTCATTTTTTATGAGATATCTACATTAATTAGTAGATTGTCATATATATACATTACTTCTTAAAATTTATGATTTTGGATAATTTAGTCCCTTCTGCAGTTTCAAAATATTTTCATGAAATGCAACTTAAAAGTTTACTTTTGAAATACAACTAGAGTCCTCTGAGTTTTATGTTCCCTTTTTATGAGGAAGAAAATAGATTGTTACATTTCATTGCAAAAGTGCTGTCATTAGTATTGAAAATGTGGTTTCAGTGGAGAGAGAAATCACCCTAGAAGACTATAAAATTATTAATTCTTTCACCTGTGTAGTAGTGTCAAGCATAGTAATTTTTTTTTCCTTCTCTTTCACCTAAATAACTTGCATCCGTTATGAGGAGAATGAACTGAATTCTGCTTTATGAGTCATCAGTGCTGTGGCTAAGTTCCAATTGCATATGCAGAAGCTGCTTTCATTTACAGCATAGCTGTGTGAACAGATGCACAGAGCAAAGTATTTATATGCCATTTTCAATATCGGCACTGTTTAAGAAACAGAAAAGAACCCAGGCTGACTTTGAGATATCAAGTTGACTTGAGTAAATAGAAGTTGCAGTTGGAAAAAAAAATCTCTTTATTTGTATACTGTGCAAACTAGATGTGGAAATCACTGAAATGCAATAAATAGGGAACACCATGATGCCACTTCTACAGAGTCACTTCTCAGAATATAAGAGAACTTCAACTATTCCTCTCAGTGTGGCCAGTTGATACTGATCACCCACCTACATACAAAATGCAGCTAGTTGCAGGGCTTCCAACACTGGATCAATAGCAGCCCGACTTACATCCTTAATTCTGAGAGCCAACAAAGAGTACAAATTGCTGTGACTCAGTATGAGTTCAGCTGGTTTGACAACCACTGCACAATCTCTTATTTCAGAGTGAGATTTCCCAGAAAAAACTTCATTTCTGTGATGTGTGGGTTTTGTCCTGTCTTCCTTTAGAAGTCAAATTCTGCTATGGCTAACTTTTCCTTTCAGCTTCTGTAAAACCTTGGTCCTAACCTGTACTTGTTATCTTTTTACTGGAGCCAGTCCTCCTTTCACATTTTGATGTCAGGAATTGTGATTTACTAGGAAAAATCTGCCTGATAAAATTGATGCTTTCATCATTTTAAGTACCTCAAACTATAGCAATTAATTCTGTGGGGTTTGCACACCTTCTCAGGCCAGGGAGCAAGAAACTTAAAATCTCCTACGAACGTATGCCATTTGTTGTGCCTCACTGTTTCTTTGTTTCCTTTGGTCTTCAGTATCCTGGGAGTGTTTTTGTATGTTGACAATACTACAGATTTGGGTTTTTTTTCTAGAAAGGAAGAGGTGTGCTTCTAAATTTGCTGAGGGAGCAAATGCAGTAAACGTGAGGGTGCCATCTTATGTAGCTTTTCTTAAAATATTGTTAACCTTTTTATATAAATAGCATATACATGCAATTAAAAAACCTCTTGCAGGTGTCCCTTGATCCTACAAGCAAGTATCTCTGGGTGGAGGATTTTCATTTTCCAGTTAAGGATGGAGCAGTGCTTTGGTTTCTGCTTGTCTAAATTATTTTCCAAATGCCTGGCTGACAAAGTCATACTCTCCACAATCGTATCAATATATATTGACTTCTTAGATTATTTTGCTAACAGTTGGAACTGCCGGGGATGCAGCTGTACATGTATTTCTGACAGTAGTTTGTAATTTAACCTGAAAAAGTCCATCTTGCTATTTGGAAATGCATTCTCTGGATTTTTTCTAAGCGGTATTTCTAGGCGATCATAAAAAATCTCCTCTTTTTCCTAGCACCGGAATCGAAGAAACTCAGGTACTACATGCTGTCAGTATTGTGATCGCATATTCCAATATACAGTTATATTGTGATACACTACACAGGTGTGCACATATATATAAATATGTAAGCATCAGGAGGGAAGATTTATGAATAAATCTTTCATGGAAGTGTCTCATTTTGGTTTTTGTTCAGTTTTTCTGAATGAGACACACAGTAATCGAAAAAAAAAAATTGAGTGAAGAGCCCACATTTTTACTCCCTTTCACAAAGGGGGTCCTTTTGTTTTTCTGGTTTTTCTTTTCCCTAAAAAAAAAAAAAAAAGTTTGTGTTATCAGTCAACTGGACTTGACCAGTCCATCGGCAGGGGTATAGGAATGCCTGCAGCGCTGTTGAGCTTACAACTTGGAACTTCATAGTTCTAGGGTATTTCCTGAACTACAGTGATCTTGATGCATTTTAAATCATCCAGACATCATCTTGAAGTCATGTACTAAAATGGAAGCTGAGGCATAACATTTCATTGGGGTATTTGAAGTGATACTTTCTTTTGACTTTTGGAAAAATACAGGGTTTCTGCCGTTAGTGACTTTAGGTGTTTCACAAATGCATTCCTTTTAAATTCCATTGAACAAATGAAATAATTGATCTTTTAAAGAGGTTTTCCAGACCTAACAAATATTTCCATCACCACCTTAGTGTACCAACTAACTGTACATCTCTCTAGCCCTTTTTTAGCTTTCTGTCACTGAGTAGGTTCCACAGCATAATCCTTCCCCCCAGAAGCTGCTTAGAAAATCTGTCTTGATAAAACATTTCCTGTATTTTTTTTCCAAAAGTCTTGAGAGCAGTTAGGCATATAACTACTCTGTTGATCTGACCCAGGTTCCTCCTGACTGGCCTTATAGAAGCCTGCGTCTAAAATATAGATGATGAGAATTGCCACACAGCAAATGCCTAGTCTTGGACGCCTCTGAAGTTCACAGGTATCTGAAGCTTTTCCTGCCACCCTTCCCTGGAGATCTGCCCACTTCAGCACACACTAGAGCTGCCCGAGCCCTTTCTATATCCTGAACAGCCAAATGCCCAGTTCATGCCCCTCTTTATCCATTGAGTAGGTAGGCATTTCTTTGCTCATCTGACCTGCAAGGCAGCAATGCTAAGAGTTTTGAAGGTCTACTCACTAGATTAGAGCCCACACAAACACAACAGGAGGTAACTCCCTGGTTATATCAATCAGTGAGGAAATGAGAGAGCGGTTTCCAATTTTGAGGCCACATCTCCTGCCTCTTACAAAACTGTTCTAACCATTGGGACTGGGACATTTTGTAATCAGGCACACTCCGTTCACTGCTGAAATTGCTCTTCGTTTCATAAAATAAGATCTCCTCTGAATCACAGGGAAATAAATCACAGTGCTCATCTGTATAGCCTAATGGTTATGGTACTTTCCTGGGAGAGGAGAGTCCCTGGATTCCAGTCCCTGCTCAGGAAGCGTTTGTTATCGTGGTCTTTGGAGTAGGCACTAGGGTATCTTCTCCAGCCCTTTTGTGAATCTAGCACTTAGATGCTCTGGTAATAGATAGATTACAGAATTGTGAAGTGCCGTATCCTTAATTAAAGTCTTGGAAATTTTACTCCATGTTGAAACTGCTTTTTCTTCATTTTTTTCAGCCTCAGGTTAATGGCATTTTAGGATTGGTATTCCCTGGATGATTGTAACATAGTCATCATGCATCTACTCTTCTTTAACTGCAAAATACTAGATAGATTTATTGTAATGCATTTTATTCAGTTCTAAAACTGAGAGGTGTGAAAAAGAAGAATGGAGAGAAAACGTGTAGTCAGAATGACACAATAAATCTATGGAAATGACTATGAGGAGATGAATTCAACAGAAGGACTTGAAAGATGGAGACAGTAGAAGAGGCTGAACAATGGGAAGCATGGGATTTTGTGGAGATGGCATGGTTAAAATTACAGGAAAGGAAAAATAAAGACTAAACAACTAGAGATATGGGAAAATGTAGCAAACCAATTTCCTCACCAAATTGAAGGATGACAAAGCCATGGATAAAAAAAAATTGGCAATGTGAGGGAATTGTTCTGGATATAAAGGAAAAAGATTAAGATGGTGGATGAAAATGCAAGGAGGAGAGCTCTTCTGCTTGTATTATTGTGGCACATATATATCCTTAGCATAGACCCCTGCCTCATTATACTGAGATGGAGTATGGCACAAGACAGATGTTGTTTGTCCCCTAGAGGTAAAAAAGCCAAGTATAAAGCTGAAGACAACAAATGAAGGCAGATAGAGAATTCAGGGAAACGTGAAACAATAGTAGACAGCATGAATACTTGTGTGACCTACACAGCAATGGACTTAAGTCTTCCAAGGTGTTTTCCTTGTTTCTTTTTCAATAAACATCATAGCAAAGGGGGGAGTTTGAGGGGAGATTGTTTTGTGGACACTTATGGTGACCTGGTGCTAGGTATAAGAAGCCACATGGAAAAAAGTGCCTGTCCAAAAATGTCAGGCGAGTGAGAGTGACTGTCTGTGTTAACTGACTGGAGGCAAGAGTAGTTTTGGTAAAATTGATCAAATAGGTATGGACTATAAAGTTAAAATAAGTAGCCTGCATTAGTGCTAGGGAGTGGCAGACTGATGGCGACACCTGAAGAGAATGTCCCATCTAAGCAGTACGTTCAGAAAGTGGGCTCTGCAATGCTCCGAGTAGATACAAGGAGGAATAAAAATTCATTTGCTGAGGCCAGAGAAAAGGATATGGCAGTAACTGAGATGTGAAGTAAGAGCCTAGATAATTTGCTCATGTAGATGGCTAGAAAAAGTTTTAGCTTAGATTATGCAAAAAGAATCTGCAAGATGTAGATGTATTCTGCCATAGGAATCTAAACAGAGCTTGAGTTAAAAAAGAAAGTGATACAATCAACACTGACGGAGAGCTATTAGGTGAAGACATGAGGTGGTGTTTTTCAGACAGAGTAAGCATAAGTAGGTGATCTGACAGCCAGGATTTCAGCGCTTGTTCCCAAGTGCAAATGAACAGCTCTAAAAAAATTTGCATGTTTACAGTAATAATGGAAAGTACAGTATTTTCAGTATTAATAGAAATAATTGCAAATTTAGAGAATAAATAAAATGGATTGTAATGCAAATGAAATTGTAGCTGGAGTGACTACAACCTGAGGTACAATTCCTGATTTTTTTTCTTGTACTGATTGTATTTTTCAGAACAATATCTTCTGAAAAAGTATAATGAAGTCATTAGATTTTTTGTTATGCTTTTTTTGCAGATTATATATCTACAAGTTTTTAGCTGACAGATTTGGGTGAGTGCCTTAATGTATATCTTGCCTTTTTATCCGTTCTCTTTTGTTCCAGTTGGCACCTTCTTCAGAAGCAGAAAGCTCACAACACTGTTGTTTAAATGTTTAGTCACTCTCTGTGCCAGACTCTTTCTCCATTGGTTCGTCCGTGCATCCTTCCCATTCCATCTTAATTGCTGATGACAGTGGCAACATCCACTGGCAGTAAGAATACAGCTTGCATTGCCCTATTATTACTAGCCATTGAGATTGTATGTGTCGCTCAATTTGTAGGTGCTAATAACTCTTCCCTAGAGAGCAGCATTTTAAAGAAATAAATGTCTAGCCTATTAGAAGTAATGTAGAAATTAACTACCATGGGTTTATGGTCACTCTTGCAGATAGTTGCATTCAAATACGGTGTAGAACTAGAGTATCTCAGCCACAACAGCATACAACTTTGGAGTTTTAAAATACTAGAATGTTCGCAAAGTATAAGTGAATAGAAGATAAAAGTATCCAAATCTCAGCTACTCGGTTTCTAATACAGAAGAGGAGTTCTTCTGAGGAGAGCATGTCATTTCTTAGTGCAGGATACAGCAAGCTTTGGACTTGGCGTTTGCATCAGACTTTTGTTTTTAAGCGGGGTTCTGTTTCTAAAAAGCTGCAGGTGGCTTTGTGAATTGTTAGGACGAGTGGCAACCTGGCTAGGTGAATTACTTTTCTCTGGTTGTACTAAGCGTGCATTTGAATTAGACTTCTAGAACTGAGATAAGCATGTCCTCTCCACTGTGTAATGAAAACACCATTATTCTCCTCAGTCAGCATGTGTGTCAAGACTTCTTTATTTGGTTAGGAGATAGGTACCTAGACTGGAGAATGGGAATGTCCTTGTCAGGTTCAGAGCGGTAACTTTCCTTCATTTTTGCCTTATTTGTGTATAAGCTTTGGATATAATAGGATAAACTAAAAGGTTTCCCTTAGAGACCTCTGAAAGTAGAGCATTTTAAAAGCAGGTAGGTGTCTCCACCCTACTTTTTCACGAAACATTTTACCCATTCAAGTAGACTTTTAAAAACAGCTTGTTTTGATAGCAGCCTGTTCTCCTGTGGGCCTTCAGCCTTTGCTTCCTGGCAGCACCTTTGGTGCGAAAAGAGAGTGATCAATTGGGAGACTATCAGTGCCAGCATGCATAGAGTGATAAGTTAACACACCACTGGGAATTTCTAGGGCCCACCAAGATACTTCACTTCTAATGTGCTAACAAGCTCATTTTTCTACCTCTTGCCTCTTCAGTTACTTTTTTTTTCTCAGAAGAGCTTAGAAGTTGAGTGCATCAGGCATAATGAAAAGCTCTGTAGGAGGGAGAAGCAATAACCCCATTTTTCCCTTTTCAGCCAAATAGAAAATTAGTTTCTGGTAATACACAAAGGCCAGTATTTTTTGTGCAAGGGGCACTGCTGTGAATCAAAGGACTCTATTAACTGCAGAAAATTCAGCAGCTGTGAATCTCCCCCAATGGAAAAAGTGCTTTTCAACAAGTTGTGAGATACATAGTATTATTTAGACTTCAACCATCAGTTTCATCCTCTACCACTTACATGTAGCCTCTTAAAAACTGTGCTATATTACTCTCCTCTGTTAAGGCTCAATACTGTGTTTATCCCCCAACCTAAGAACCGTTACAATGGGAGATTTTTATATTTTCTCTTGTCCCAGTGCTTCTATTATAGCTTCTCCAGCCTGAGACTTCTGCTGAGGTTCAGCTGTCTCGGGATCCAGAAAGAATTTGGAACATGGATTTTGGAGGAAAAATTGTTTCCCAGTTTCACTATGTAACCAAGTTGTGGTCTAAGGAAATACAATGAATATTGATTTATTCACTGGAAGTTCTTTTCAGATAATATATTCTCTATACATTTTTTCATTTTAGATATACTGCAAAATCTACTGTAAATATTGTACAGAAAAAAACTGCAAAAAGGTTTCATAGGGAAAGTTCCATAATTGTTGAAGTGTAGTTTTAAAAGCTAAGATGAAGGGTATTGTTTCCAGCTGTCATTTGGGGCTGGCAATTCTATTGCTTTTCATAATTGAAAGTCGTATAGTTATTTATTTTAAGTGTTAGTACTTGTTATTAAAAATGCTTATCACTTGTAATGCAGTTTTTATGTTTGGAGTGCTAAAAAATGTGTGCAAGATTAATATTATCCGCATTTCACAGATGGTGAAATTGAGTCGGAAAGGTAGTTTCCTCACTGTCCCTGTTCCCCCCCAAAAGAGCAGCAAACCTGAAATCAGAACCCAGAACCTTCAAGAACCTGATTCTGAGTGCATTCCTCCACAGCATGCTGATTTGTTTGGGGTTTTTTTTAGGAAAAGAGAACTACATAAGGAGAAAATGATCTCACTGTCTACAAATAAAATATGAAAAAAAAATGTGCACAAGCATAAATGCCAGGGAAAATTTCTGATCGTTTTATGGTTCTATAAGGTAACTGGAGAAGGTCTCCCTCATTCAACGTATTGAGTCCAGCTGGAGGACTTTGAAAGTTGTGAGAGAAAAGGTTAACTGATTTCTCAGTTCAGGAACTATACGACATGAAGTCAGCATGGTAGTTTTTCTTGATAATTGTATGTTGCTGCCTGCTGCTCCACATTTTGACAGCCATTTCCATAGTTGCTTTCATGAACAGCAGAAATATTCTCTCTTTTTCTCGCTCTCTCTGTGCTAACAGCACAATCAGGCCTGCTGGAACAAGAAGCCTGGAGAGGGTTCTTCAAAAGCAACAACACTTCAAGATACCGGTCTCTTGTCAATAATATCAGAGAGGGAGAACACAGGGAAAAGGAAGAAGTACAGTATTTTGCTGTCAGTGCCCTGCCGACACCCTGTTAGCCAGTATTTAAGGGTCCTGCGGATTCTTTACAAATATTCTTGCTTATTTTAACGGCCTAATTGATGCGGTGTTTTTCCCAATACTCAAATTTAGCTACGTGTTTATCTTAACTGCGTGTGTGTGTGTGTGTGTTTAGGGATTATGGAAGCAGTTTGTTATGGAAAAGTGCAAAATCATTTATTTTGTTAATGCTAATGTTATTTTTCATGCTATACCTCTTAAAAATTGTAACGTTTTTATATTTAATTGTGACCAGAGTATAGCCAAATCAGTTACTTAAAAGAGAGTATTTAAGTTGCTGTTTGAAAAAATTTTCAGAAAGTTTTGCATCACACGTGAAAAAAAGATAGTTGAACCATAAGGTTTACATTAATCGTGTTTATCTTACAGTTAATATTACTTCAGTGCATCAGATAATTCTTTACAGAGCTATGATATTAAAAATAAGTGTGTACAGTCACTGAGATACATGATACGTATTTAACAAAACCAAGAATTCTGAATTACTAGGCACTGATATTTAGCAGTTACAGTACACGATATAAATTGCTCCTTAATTCTTGGCTAAACCAGTTATGAGGAGAGAGCACGATACCTGCAAACAATTGTTCAACATCATCTAGAGCCTACAACTTTTGAGGATTTTGCTGCTCAGGTTTTCTGTCCAGCACCTTACCACCATTTGCCCTCAGAGACAGGTAAGAAGTACAGTAAAGAACTGTTTTTGTACAGTTTTACTTGAAATGCAGTATCCTTACTTATAAAGACTAAAAATTCAGACCTTGGCACATCATTAAGAGTTACCATTAATTGAAAAGACTGTATTTGAGGACCTGGGCAAAGTTGCTTTTAAATCTTTATTCCGTTGCCTGGCATCATGAGCCAATGCCTGGCATTAAGATTTGGCAAGCTGCTTTAACATAGCAACCAGACCCCGTATTTTTACAGTGAATTTTGTCACATTCCCCTGTATAAAGTCTCCATGGAAGTGTTGGTACTCCTTCATCCAGGCTAGTTCAGGTAGACACATTCTTTAATCTAAGTACACCTTCCTCATAAGAAGGTTTTACGGCTCACTACTTTTTTTAGAATGTAAAGTTTTAAATTGGAAATTTTAAATTGGGAGCCTTGCAGTCATCAGTTTTGTTTCCAGGTTATTAGCTGCAAAGTTGTTTTTAAGGTCATTTTTGCCCTCCAGTAAAATACCTGTTTTATAAGAGGATACTGCATTTTCAGTTACTAATGAGAAAATCGGTAAAAGAAAATGAGTAAGTCAAGGCCTTCCTGTTCTGAAATTTCTTGAACTCCTTATGATTATTTCATTATTTTATTTCCCCTCTTTTTAGATCATTAAATATCAGTTCTGTTTATCTGAAGGTAAGACAAAGTGTCCAAAAAACCCCTTTGTTCCTCTTAACTTTTACTAGAGCACTAAGCTTGTAACCAAATTGTATGCGAACTTTCCTTGTTGCCCTTGTTCACACTAAAAAGAATTTCACACTGATTGAGAAATGACCACTACACCTCCTTAAAGTTTTAGTCTTTTACTAACCTCAGGTCTGCATGAAGCACTAACACTGGTTCTGGGATTAAGGTAACTAATGATAGAGACAGTTGTTGAATGAGTAACACTTTATTGTGTTGACCTTTGTTTCTCAGCATGAACAAGTAGTACTGGATGGCAGTGGTGTGTTTTGTACCCTGTACTGTCTTTCATTGATGTTGTAAGACGTTCTGCAGTGATAACATAGGAGAGAAGGAGAAGAAGAATGTGTAACACTTGAAATTCCTTGTTCAGAAACCTTTATTTAATAACAAATCAAAATGCTTCTGTGGAAAAGCTGTAAATCTAAATAAAATAAATTTTGTAAGAATAAATTCATTTGGCAAGTTGTTAGCTCAAAATTTGTTTCTCAATTGCAAAAATATGCAGAAATAAATTCTAAAATTATAGAGGAGTTGTGATAGGACCACAGAAAGAATGACTGAGAGATGTTAAAACGTTGAGACTCCTTGGCTTGAAAGTATAAACCATAAGTAGAAATGAGGTGCAGTTTCAAAGTATAATAAGTGATATAGTTATGCTAGTGCAAATAGTCAAGACCAAAGGGAAACAAAATTTAAAGTAAGTCATTTAAAACCAATTAAAACAGTATTAAAAAATAGTAACATAATTTAATTTATGAAAACATTTGAATCGGAAAAATCTGTGACTAGAAACATTAAAAGCAATAACCAGGGATACCAGTCCTTGCCACATTTCCTACCTAATGCACTCAGTAAGTATTCAACACCAGACACTTTTGTATGGCCAGTGTATATTCCATATTCTAGTGCACTTGTATCAGTTCTGCCTATTCACTTTCAGAAATCTCATTCCAGGCTAAATCATTCTTCCCTCTTCCTCTAGTTCATTCTTTTGGGGTGAAGTAAAGCTGCTTTTCTGTACTATTTTGGTGCATTGGAGAACACTGCTCTGCAGTGGCAATTCCTGTATTCCTTTAAAAATTGTCCTGGTCATACTTGGTATTCTCTAACATGATCTGGAAAAAGATTATGATTTTTGGAAACTTTATTTTAGACTTAACCTTTCTATCAAAATGGAATGATTTTCTGCAGGAATCTCATTAATAGGAGCTTGTGATGTATTGCACATCTGCGTGTATGCACGTGTGTGTTTACGTACCACAAAACATGATGTCCTGTCCTGAGGGCCACATTCTTCCGGACCTTGCGCTGTGCAGTGGAACTGACCAACACATCAGTGTCGGGAGCAGCCAAGGGGCTTCCTAGGACGGACATGCAGCACAGTGTGAGCCGGCATCAGAGTGAAAGAACCTGTCCCCAGACCTGCATGACACTGAGCTTTCATTCCAGCACAGGTTCTCTGGGGATCCTCTGGCAGTCCTGCTTGCAGCCTGGGGGCTGACCCCTGTTCAGTCTGGGGCTGCTGGGGCTCTGATACTCAGCTCCAGGACAGAGTGCCTGAAATAGCACCGCATCATCTGCCTCCAAGCTGACTCTGGAGGGCACAAATTCTAAAGCCTGAGGCAGGTATAAATTGACACTGCAGTCATCTGCTAAAAAGGTTACCCCGGGGCTTGGGGTTAGTCTGGAAACCACTGGTTTCCAGTTCTAGCAAAGGCAGACTTGTGAGCAAGGTTGGCTACAGGTGACCCAGAACTTTGATGGACCGTGATCCCAAGAAAGAGCCCACCAGATGTGCTATTAAAAAAATAGATACCCCTAGGTTTCCAGGGTCCCTACAACAGACAGATTTCTTGAAACATATGTGAAGAGCTCTGAATTGTGCTGGGATTGCATATAAGAGTGGCACTGGAGTCCTGCCTGGCAATCCACATGCATTCATCACCCCCAAAATGACTCAGACAAAACCTGGCAGGCTCCCTGCCAGACATTTCCATGTCATCTGAAAATTTCTGACCAGCTTCTAAAAATACATCACTTTTTTTTTTTTAATTAAAAATATTTATTTTATGTGTTTTTTTAAAATGAAAAATAACTGACCAGAAGAGACTTCTAAAGATTTCCACATCTCAGATATTAGAGACTTGATTCTTTAAGTGGATTGTGATGTCCAAGATTACAGTTGCTGAATATGTTTAATTTTTATAAACTATTATATACAATTTCTTCTTCTAAGGAAGATATATAGAAACTGAAGCTACTACAGCCCATCACCAGGTGTTGTAATTTTGTTGTTGTGATCCCATTGGCCGGTTTCAGCATGCCAGTTTTTTTATTTGAGCTATGGTAATCAGAGCAAATAGAGAATACGCAATTCGGTAACAAACTCTGTTTCCTCAGATTGACGTTATTTTATCAAAGGCTCAGCCCTCAGCAAAAGCCATTTCCTTCCTTAGAGTGGTTGCTCTTCAATACAACGTGATTGTGGCTGCTGCTTTTTTATCTACATACTTAGTTTGCCCTATCAAAATATCTGACAAGTCCACCTTCCCATGTTTAGGAACCTGACTAGTGTAGTGGATGTGTACGTTTAAAAAAATTGAGATTTACCTGCACTTAATCACAGAATATAATTCAGTTGCTTCTGTATTTTTTTTACTTCGTGCTGACTCTGTTAAATAGAGTAACTCCTGCTATACAGCTATTGAGTAAACTAGATGTCTGTGACACCAGAACAGGTTGAGGGAGCTGTCAGTGGTAAGCTCAATGATATTGAAGGGCTTATTGACCCCATGATGCTAAGGTTCTGAGCTTTGAAATGTAGTGATGTCTTGGGTTTGGTTTTTCTCAATCTTCTTTTTTCCCTCTCTTCCTACTAAAAATAGTACCTCAGTACAGTAAACCTTATATAGAAGGGGCTTCTCTACATTAGTCATAGTGTTTTCCTTGTGATGAAAGCATCAGACTTCTCGATCCCAGCAATCATTCCTGCATTTTCAAGCTTGTGTTCAGAACAATTCTGCTGCCCCACTTCCAAAGTAAGCCTGACAGGCAGGGAGGCAGGGGAATGTAGAGGTAACAATACTTCAGCCTTGCACAAGAGAAACTCAAATTCAACAGCCTGCATCTTAATCTTTTCTGCTGTTGTTTGCTGGGTAACTTTGAACTGAGAATCTTTTTGGCCCTGTATTACCCCTTCACAGATGAGAATGATGGCGCTTTTCTCACTGCAGAAGGGCCTAAGCAACACTTGTTGATGGTGGCAGTTGAAGTTTGTGACTGGAAGTGAAGTTGAAATACAGAAATGAGGGCTGTATGGCTGGCAGGGCCGGGAAGAGTTTCTCATTATCCCTTCTCCAGTCTAAACTTAGGAAAATTTTTGTTTTCATTCCAAATCGGAGCAAAACCGCAAAACTTACTGAACTTTTCCAAAAATTTCATATTGGAACAACTGAAGCTGAAACTTCATGCATTTCTGAACCTATTGTCCTTAAGTCAACCACGATAGTAAGCTGGGGATCCTCAGCGTTTTGAGGCAGTAAATTCAGTGTGGACCGCTATAGACCTAAACAGATCAACTTTCTACATGTAGTGAAGTGGGTCTACTGAAAAAAATAGAGTATGATTGTCCAATTAAAAAGCATCCCATGCATATGCACAAGAGGACAAAATTAAATTTTAATCCTGACATTTCCTAGTTTTTGAATGTTCGACTATGAATTTATTGTCTTGTGACAACATTTTCCTTGTGTAATTCCTTCCATTTTTGTTTTGTTTAAGGCATAGGGCAAAAGAGAAATTCTGTAATACTGATTAACAGCCACGTGATTCATAAGCAAAACTGTAACCCCTAGATCCACCACCACCGCCTGCAGACTGAGATAGGGCAATAATCGGTAGTAATGGTAAGCTGTCTTACCTCTGCCTGAATCTCCACTAGTGGAAAGACTGGGAATTTCGCCGGTGGGTTTCACAGATATTAGTTGACAGAGAGGAATGGGTTTACGCAATAGTCATGTTTCCAGCCAGGTTCTGAAGAGCATCCTTCACTGGACATGGGCTCTGCCGCTCTTGTGCCATAAACTTAATCTTTTTTGCTGTCTTCTTTCTCATGTCTGGCTCTTAGTTCTTTTTCTCATACCCAGTTCCACTCTCCCAGGTCTTTAGGCCACTGACCATCTCCTCCTCACCTTCTCATCTTGCTTTGCAGCTGCTTTTGCAGTCTTTCTGCATTCGCTTCTCGCTTCCTTTCCTCATTTCCCAAAATTAGTGAGAGACTTTATTGACTTGACTCTAGCAGGGCTCTGCTGAGCATGACAGATGACTTGGCTGGATTCGACTGGAATTTGTAAGGGTGGCAAAGGGCACAAGCTATACAGAAACAATTGCCCTCTTCCTCAGAAGTCGGGGGGAGGGGAGCTGAAGTATCTTAAAAGGCCATCAAAATTTACCAACATGCACAAATTAATTTTTCTCCGTGGTCATTCTCTGAAATGGCACTTGGGAAAATGTTGATCCAGACAACAAGGTGTGATAGAGCTAGACGTACTGAGAGTAGCCTTACCATGCAGCACCCTGTCTTAACATCAGCACCCTGTCAGGCTTCTGCTCGGTGAATTTTTCACCTCTTTGAAAGTCAGAACTGACGAGCGAGATGAGTCATGCCAACACGTGTGTTGTTATACCTCCAGATTCCTCCACCTCACCTCGCTTCTAACTCAGTCTGTGTGTAGTTAGGATTCAATTTTACACTTAAATAGTTAATTCCTGAGTCAAATAACCAACGTGCTGTTATTAGAAGATCCTAAAATTCTCAAATGGAGTGTGAAAATGTTGCATTTCAACTTTGTTGATCCACCTCCTTGTTCAGAAGCAATTGAAACGGCTTTACATTATGGCCCCAAAATATCATAGCTCATCAGGCTATGATATTTGTCACTTGTCAAGCCTAAGAGATGAAAAATATGGATCACTTCCTGACATTTTTCAGCCTCTTAACAATCTTAACACATCTATTTTGTTTATTTTATAGAACTTTCTGGTTCTAGGTCAATTGTCAATAAAGCCTTCTTATGTAACCCTATTTTTATATTTTGGATAACTAAATATTTCATTGCGTAGAGAGATAAAGATAATAACATTTTACACTGAAGATTTTAAAACTGTGAAGGGGAAACAAAACCTGCAAAATTTCTATATACCACATTTAATATCCACGTGTGTATGTACGTATGTATGTATATATAAATATATATGCTTATCTAAAATCCAAAGAAATTGAGTTACTAATCAGTCTGTTGATTGCTGTCAGACTTCAAATATATTTTAAGTGCCATTATTCTTCACTCTTCTGGTGTGATATGTTCAGATGTGAAAATCACTTTACGTGACTTCTGTTCTTCAATAGCTCTAAGTCAGCTTCTTAAAAAAAATGGGATTGCATGTGAGTCTGTGCTTCTGTCTGCAGGAATTAGAAACAAAATTTTAAGATACGGCTGGAATAATACCTTAATTGAAATAACAGGGGGGTTAAGGTTTTCTTTATCCAACCCGTGGTAAAATTTCACACTAGGGTTTGACCATTCGATGCAGACTAACTAGCTTAAATGCTCTGTTTTTTCTTCTTTACATGATTTCAGGAGTCTCATGTTGAGACTGGCTGTAATTTTAGCATACTTAATACTGTGAAACAGCTGGGGAGCAGAAGCCATATATTGAGTTGCCATTTGTTTTTCCTTCTCGATTGTGTGTATGTGTGTGAGTATTTAGCTGTTTTCACAGACTTTAAGCAAGCGTTTCAGACAATGTTTAGGCTGTATCTGAGTTGCTATGAATAAGGTTGCTGGATCTGGATAACGTTATAGAATTCTTTCCTTTCTCTCTCTCTTCCTTTTTTTCTTGTAATGCTTAGTTGGTAAGTATGACGCCGGATTTCAGAGCTGTTGCTTCATTGCACATAACTAACTCATCACTCTCTTTAACCTGTAGCATGAGCAGCAATTGCATAATGAAATTCGAAATTCCGTTTTCTGTGCTCATCTGTTAATACCCTTCAATCTCTGCGGTTCGTGTCTCATGTCTCACACCTGTTATCTTTTATCTTTTCTCCCCCCCCTTCCTCACTTCTTTCCACTCCTCCTTCCTCATCACTTCTTCATTCTCAACAAAGAAAGAAATGCTGTGATATTTCTTCTCCTTCCAAAACCTCCACTAGAAAGCATTGGCCACATCAAGGTAAAGGGCAAAGGCTTGAAACGGAAGGTCTTTCACGCTAGCTGTGAATGGTATGCTGTGCAAAACAACAACGGTTATTTTCTGTTCTCTAACTTCCACCATTTGAAATGCTTTAATTCCTTGTAAAATTAGAACAAGATAGAATTTCAGAAAATGAGAGTGCATGTTTCCCTGCCTGCCTTTTTCTATAAGGCACAGTGAGTCAGGCATTATCGTGCTTTTCCAGATTGTTTGGCAATGAAGTACCTAGTTCATGAACAGAATTACTGTCACCAGCTGGGGAACAAATAACAGCCCTTTCTCCTCCCTGTCACTTTGATGGGTCGTGTCAGTTTGAAAAAGATGGAAAGTACCGTGACATCTCTCTGGAGCAGGCAGGTGATGGACCAGGCGAGGAGGACAGCCAGGTCGCTAAATCACTGAGGTTTATGACAATATGTTTTAAATGTACTCTTAGACTTCTTACCTGGTGACCTGTGATTTTATTTTAGAGGAGTCTTTCAAAATAAATTATGATCAGTTTTTGCACCCCTTATATATAAAACGTATACTGAGGGAGAGGGATCTTCAGTTCTGATTATTGCATTATTATTTTAGAGAATTACCAGTAATAGCATGATGTGGAAGAAATAGCAAGTGATATTCTGGCTTACTGAAGTCAGCAGGGGTTTCCCCATTGACTTCTGCAGGACTAAGCTTCTGTCCATAATTTATACGGGTCAGAAGCGATCAGTGGCAACTGAGGTAATTGAGTTCAGTCAGGCTGTCAGTCTCTGTAAATGGCTAATTAAAATGCAGTTTAGTTCTGTGGATGTGAGTTCATAGTGTTAATTTTCTGTACACGGAAAGGAGAACATAATTTTGATTTCATGTTTTCTCCTTTTCCTTTTGTATCTCTATGGAAGAAGATTTTGTAAGGGAAGAGCCTTGTCCTCTTGCAGTGAGGACTCGGGGCCCACCACAGCGTAGTGCTGGGCACTGGGCTAATGAACTACATACCGTTCGTTATCTCAAATTCATCTTGTTCCTTTTACAAAGAAATGTTGCGTATAGTGCATCCAGTTAGTATGATCTGTTCAAGCTTCTGCCTTGTGGGCCCTGTAGGAATTTGCCTTTTGAAGCATCGACTAAAGTTGAGATGGGAGAAGATGTTTTGCTCTCCCAAGCTGGCCCCTGATTCACTCCACCTCTTCAGCTGCATTCCTAGAGCTCCCTTCATGCGCAATGAGCTGTTAACAACCTTCATGTTCTCATTAAAGACTGGATCCTTCTGGGATGTGGTTTGAATAAGGACTCCCCATCCCTGCGAGGGAACTGGAGGTGCTTGTTCTGCCGGTTAGCGGGAGAACGTTGCCCACTTCAGTGCTGCCTCAGTTGCTGAGAGCGAGGGGGTTCTGCAGTCCCGTAGCTCAGTGGTTTCTGGCATCATCTTTTCTTTAGAGGTGGATTTGTGGCAGTTGCTAGCTCTACATGCAGTACCACCACCCACAGCTGGTAAAGGGCTAGGAGATGCTGTGGGAGTGACAGCAGCACTCAAATTCCTCTCTGCCCCTTGTGAATAGAGTCCTGCACTGCGAGTGCAGAAGGCGGCGCTGACCCATCTGGTTCTTGCTGTCCTCTGCAGGCTTCTGCCCAGAGACTCAGCCGGGAGAAACTCCAGCAGCAGCAACAGCACAGGTGGATGGAACAGACTTAGCCTCTCCAATGTCTCCTCGGACTAGCAAGAGCCGCATGTCCATGAAACTGCGCCGCTCCTCTGGCTCAGCCAACAAGTCCTAAGTGGCGAGATGCCTGCAGCTTTCTAGTGAACAGCAATCGGCCACCCTTCCCACAGCGATTCACCGCTTTCCGTTAAAGGATAATGTCTCTAACGTGTGTGCGCCCCTTCCCTGCATACCCCTGTTCTGTATGTTTATTTTAAACAGTGACACTGGAATTTTACTTTAATATTTTAGCTTTTGGTTTTTTATCAAACTCCAGGCTGCCTTTTTTTCCTTTTTTTTTTTTTTTTTTTTTTTTTGCAGTGCAGTTTGTCCTCTGCACCTTTTACCTTCCTGGATGATTACGATATCTTAACAGTAGTCATTTTTAACTCTGGTTGATCTTGAGTCATATATGGAATTGGAGACTGCAGTTTGATTACACTATATTTATTGTGCCCCATTGCAATTTTCTCTGTAACAAAGAAAGAAATATGTACAACTTGAAAATGAATGTACAATTTTAAATTGAAGTTGCATTTGTAAAGTCTTTGTCAGATGTCACAATGTTAATGCACAGGATGTGTACAGATTATTTATGTTAAGAATAAAATGGTTCAACGGCCTTTCAAGCATTACAGAGTCCAAACGAAATAACTTGCTCGTAGCACCAACTCTTTCCTCACAAAGCAACGTATCATTTCATAACTGTGCAGGTGGTGCCGTAATCTATGCCAGAAAAACAGGAAAAAAAAAAAAAAATCACTGTGCTGAAATTCTACTTATGCTTGGCTTCCAAATATTTTTATAATGTTTGCTTTTCCAAGTGGTATCAATAGCAAATGCCATCGAGTTTCACGGTTTTTAGCCTTTATCATCGGGCTGCTGGGTCTAGATGTATATTCTTGTTTCTTACGTTTAAAAAAAAAAAAAAAAAAGCACTTTCCTGATAGAAATTCATTGCTCTGATGATGTGTACTAGGGACGAAAAGGGAACATGCTCCAGGAGCCTGGCCTGAAATGCTGGTGATTCCAACCCTGTGAGTGCAGATTAGTACACACGTTCCACCCACCCAGAGATATTTTCCTACTGTCGTGGTTTAACCGAAACCAGGACACCTACAGAAGATGAAATGCTCACATTTTGAGTCTGGCAAACAACAAAATGCTGTTAACAAAATGTAGCATGACATCGGTACTAACTGCATGTGTAAATATATCATATGGGCAACAATAAAAAGATAAATTACGTATTGTCGTTCATGTAGTATCTACAAATTTGTAATGGTTGAAGAGAAGACATGCTATTTAATAATACAATAAAATTATTCTTACCACCTTTTGTATATTAGTCATTCACCTCAGTGATTAGATTCTTACTCCAATTTATAGAAGAATAGCATATTACGCGTGGAGCAGTTAAGTGCGATACACAGCTTAGTTTTCATTTCACACGAGTTATTAGGAGCTCTTTCCCAACCCATCGCAAGAACGCTGTACTGAAAACTTTTCCCCAGGTCTAGTAAATACAGTACATGTAGCTCCGCAGGTAACGCAAAGCGCAGGGTGTTCCCTCCTGCAGGCTGGTTGTTCGAGTGCTAATTGTAGGAGCAGTTAATAATCGGGTTTCCGTGGTCCGGAGCCCTTCGTCTTTGACTGTGCAAGTGGAGAAAGGAGAGCGATGATTTAAAAAAAACATAGTGACCTTCTCCAGGGGAGAACTCATTTAATTGCATAAACGGGCATTTTTACCTAAGTCTCCGTAACCAACAAATGATGGAAAAATGCACAACTTAAAATAACATGCTTTATTTCTGGCATATGAGAAGAGCGAGCTGCGAGTTTAGCCTCCTTCGTCAGACAGCAAATCTTGGCTGCTTTAGGTTATATTGTGTTAATTCATTTGTCCAGGTCCTGGAACTAAAACGAGAAAGTCTGTGAAGCACATTTAAAATAAAGCACTTATCGCTTGCTTTCAGCCTTTGGGCATGATACACGTGAATCTTTTGTTGTGTGTAACAAAATATAAAATTATAGAAATAATTGCTTTAGAGGATGCTAATCAAAAGATTGAAATATTTTGCATGCTCATTTCAGAGAGAGTGTTAGAACAAAGACTACGGCTGGGATCAATTTGGTTCTTCGGAAAACATCAGCTGACCCACTTTGCCATGCTGAATTCAAGGCAGGCGTGAGCTTTGTTTTAAATCCTTTATTGAATTTGCTTGCCCTTATTTTTGGCCTCATCTGCTATCACATTTAAAAACAAGCACTCATGCGTGGAAAAATTAAATAAATAAATAAATAAATATCGGCTGAAATGTCAGTAGCTGGTAAATTCGACAGTATTTCAAAGTATTTGGCCAGACCACCGTTAAAGCCAGGGAATACACACCGTGGGTTGCTTTGCTAACGGTAGGTCTCGTTAGGGAGAAGGAAGGTAGCCTGTCATCTGCGCTTTAGCAACGTATCAAAAGACACTTTCATGTTCTAATTTCAGCTGTTCACAAGACTCAGAGGAGCTCACATCAACAGTGCAGCTCACGGGGTAGAGGGGTCGGAGGCCACCCGAAAAGGCCGTGTGCGGACAGGGACCCTCTGCCTGCCCGCGACGCAGGGGCTGGCAGGGCCGGCACGCTGCCTGGCCTGGCGAGACCAAACCGCGCTTCTTGCTATTGTTCGTGCCGCACTAACAAGCCACTAACGGAGCGGGTTTTGAAACAGGCAGTTGCCGGAGACGTGCGTTTTGCCTACCGCACGGTCGCTAGAGTACAGAAACACAGAGTAAGCGGGAGATGCGTACTTAGCTATAGAAGATCAACACCTCGTATTTTAATTAAGCAGACAGCACGATTAATTTTTCATACGTTTTGCTAGCTATTATATGACTTGACATTGACTTAATATGAACATTTACCTTCTCGACTATCTTAGTACAGAGTACAGCAAACAAAACACCTCACAATAACTTAAATGTTGAAGCTCGGGGGCTAAGGCTATTAAAACAAGGTCACTAGATCAGGCTCCTTTTCTCACGAAAAATAATTCCTCTCTTTAAATATCGTATATACAGCTGTACTTCTATCCTGGACCGAGAGTAGCTACGGAAGATGTACTTTCAGTGGGCCGACACCCGCCTCCCCGGCATTGCCCGCATCCCGGCAGATGCTGGCAGAGCCCGGCTCCTTGCGTTCTGCCGCCAGCCCGGGGCCGTACCCGCACCCGCCAGCCGTCCTCGGGGCGGCTCTACGCTTCCCTCCCTTGCGGGGCTCGGCACGAACGCTGCCGGCCGGACCCGCGGAGGCGGCGGCGATACCGCCCGTCGGCTAAACGTTCTGCCGTGCTGGTACGGGGGCGAGTTTCGCTGCGCACCGGCCGGGGAGGCTGGGGAGGGGGGGGTCGGGAGTCCGCGGGCGGCTCCTCCGCCTTCGTAGCCGTGAGTAGCGCGACTTTCCATAGGAATTACAGCGTGGACAGGACTCGCTCGGCTCGCCCGGGCTCCCGGAGCAATCCCATCGGGGGGCGGCCGCGGGCCTAGCAGCCCGGCCGGACGGGCACCTGGAGCAGCAGGACCTGCCTGCTCTCCGGCGGGTGGCACTTGCTGGCGTGCCGCGCCAGCCCGGGCGCGCTGAAGAAGGTGGCGGGGCAGTGCTTGCAGGGGAAGCCCTGCCGCTCGCCGCCCGCCGCGCCGCCCTCGGGGGGCCCGGCCGGCGGCGGCAGCAGCAGCTCCTCCCGCACGGCGTGCCACAGCCGGTGCTTGTCCCTGATGTCCGCCGAGGGGAAGCGGGCGCCGCAGAGGTGGCAGGCGAAGGCGAGCTGCCCGCGCTCCGGCGGGCCGTAGGCGGCGGGCCGCGCTGCCCCGTGGGTGCCCAGGTGCTTGCGGAGGTAGGCCTGCCGCCGGAACCGCTTTTGGCAGCAGGGGCAGGCGAACGCCTCCCCGACGGGGCCGGGAGCGGGGCCGGGGCCGGGGCCGGGGCCGGGGGGGGCCGGGGCGCCGCCGGCGCTGTCCGCGCCGCCGCGGTGCTGACGGGGCGGCGGCGGCTGGGGCGGGGGCGCGGCGGGGCCGCGGGGCCGCCGCTCGGGGCTGTTCTCCTTGCCCGGCGGGGCGGCGGCGGCGGCGCCGTCGGCGCTGGGGCCGGGCCGCGGCTTGTGCCAGCGGCGGTGCGAGGCCAGGTTGGCGGGGCAGCTGAAGATCTTGTGGCACTCGGGGCAGCGGTACTCGACGCGCACGATGCGGGAGCAGCGGTGCTGGGCCAGCGCCAGCGGGTCCGCGTACTGCTCCTTGCACAGCTGGCAGATGAACTCGCCCAGCGGCGTGCGCCCCGCCGGCGGCCCCGGCCCCGGCCGGCCCTCGGGCCCCTCCTCCTTGATGCGCAGCCCCAGCACGGGCGAGGTGGTCACCTCATCGGCGAAGCTCAGCTTCCGCGTGGCCTTGGCCTTCTTGGCCGGCGCCTTGGCCCGCGACGGCCGCTTCAGCGCGGGCACCGCCGGCGGCGGCGGGGCGGGCAGCGGCGTGCGGGGCTGCAGCAGCAGCTTCTCGGCCGGCGGGAAGGAGGCGGCCAGGGGGAAGGACTCGGCGGAGGCGGGGGAGCTGAGGCACCGCTCGAAGAGAGCCGCCCGCGGCCCCGCAGCGCTGCAGGGCCCCGCCGCCCCCCAGGCGGCCGGCCCCTCCGGCGGGGCGAGCCCGGGGCCCCCGCAGCCGCCGCCGGGGGGCCACGTCGCGGGGCAGGCGGCGGCGGCGGCGCCCTCCTCCTCCTCGCCCTCCTCCTCCTCCGCCCCCTGCCTGGCGGCGGGGCTGCCCCCGGCGGCGGGCGGCGGCGGCGGCGGCGGCGGCGGGGCGGGCGGCGGGTCCCGGTCCGGGTCCCGCTCCCGCGGGCGCGCCCGGTAGGAGCCGCCGGGGCGCCGGCTGCGCTTGACGAGGAAGCCGCGCGGCATGGCGGGGCGGGGCGGCGGGAGCGCGGCGCCACCAGCCCGCCCGGCCTTTATACCCCCGGCGCCCGCTCCCGCCCGGGCGTCATCCTCCCTCCGGCGGCGACGGCCAATGAGGAGTTGGGGCCGGCGCTGGCGGCGGGGGGAGGCGGCGGCGGCGGCCGGGCCGGGGCTCCCCGCTGCCGAGGCGGGCGCGCTCGGGCTGCGGGGACGGGCGGGGTGTCCCCCGGAGTGCACCCCGCGGCGCGGAGCCGAGGGGAAGCGGCCGAGGCGCCCTGCGGGACTGAGAGAGGTGTGGGAGCGGGAGCGTGGGTCCGAGACGGGAGAGACCCCGCTCCCGGGCACGGCCGCAGCCCCTCGGCCGAGGGCCGGGCAGGGTTCTGGCAGGAGCATCTCTAGATGCTGCTGGTGGGTGTTTGTGCCAAGAGCCTTCATCCACTGCTGGCGCCGGGCCGGGCCGCCCTGCACGTCTTTCCCCTGAAGGGAGCGAGAGCTGGGAGCCTGCTCCGTCCTTCGGCACCGCTACAGCGAGAGTTTTCTCATAAGTAGCCAGAAAGATCTTGTATTAAGGTGAGGTCCCCGTGCGAGAGCAGAATTGCCTCTGCCGCTCAGAATGCTAAATCACCGATCTATGTGATGGCTGTGGCTGTGGTACCCTGGCAGCTTCACCCATGGGCAGCCTCCCGAGCCCAGGGGAGGCAAGATTGAGTTGTGGTGCAACAAGCTGCAAGACAGCCAAAACCTGCCCCCTCCCAAAACCTGCCCCCTCCAGCCTCCGCAGCTGTAATACCTGGCCCGTTTGTGGATGCCGTGAGCCTGGTGGCAGCTTGTGCATCCCTGAAGCAAGGCAGTAGCTGTGTTTGCTAAACCACTAATCGCCTTTTTAGAAATGCTGTTGTTTCAGTGGGGAATGAAGTCCACTTGCAGCCCATTGCCAGCAGCCCCTACAACCCCACCGCATGCTACCAGCATCTCCTGTTTGATCACTTATTTATCCCAGCCCGGTTTTGAAGGCAGGACTGTGCGATCCCGCCCGGAGACCTACTGCTCGCAGTATACACAAGATGGCGTGCCATTGAAAATGAACACACTAAAGCCTTACTCCATCCCTTGCCCAGGGACAGACATCCCTTGCCACGGTAGTATGGTCAGACTCGCCGTCTCGGCAGCATCCCCTAGCAGGAGAAATTAGAGAGCACCGGGAGAAAGGGAGAACCAGCACCTCTAGATCGAGGGGCTTTCCAGAAGTGGCAAGAAAGATTTGAAGCCTTCATGCAAGAACAGAACTTGCCCCACCTGCTCAAAACACTCAACCACTTGTCTGTGTAAGTACTCTGATTGCATTTGCTTAGCAAAGTCTCAACCATGTTTTATATTACTCTCCTCCCGTTTTCCTCCATTTTCATGGTTGCACTGAATTTAGATTAGATTATAGACTCTGCGGGCTAGAGATCACCCTTTGTTAGTACAAACTGCTGTAATTGGGACCGATGAGCCACACTGCAGCACAATTAGGTCGCTCCGCTGACTGGCTGCATGATTTTTGCCTAATATTTGGGTTGACCTTTGTAACTGGGACTTCCCAGCTACATTTCTCACTGAGTAACTGGATCTCTGGTTACAGATCCACTGTTCTATACTGTTCCTCCAAGTGAGACGTAAATGGTTCTTTCAGTTTCCCCTTGTAAGCAATGTTCCCATTAATGTTTCATTTGCTTTTGTCACATTGCAAAAGCAGTCAGTGGTAGGAATGTCCAGCTCAGCTTCTGTCCTAAGGGGTGAGGAACCCAACGATGCCTTTTCCTACGTAGGAGTAGCAGGAGGTGAAGTGCCAGTTGGAAAGCAGGTACACTGAGTGCATTTACTGAGACTCCAAACATTTTTCCAGTAAAAGCTGTAGGCTGGAGTTGCGTCAGGGAGTTTCCTCAGGCCCTCAGTGTCCTGGGTCTGAGATGGCCCAGAGGTCACGGGAAGACTGGCGGGAAGTAGCTTAGAGTCTCCCCTCCTGAAGTCCCAGAGGTGGAATCCCTGCTCCACCTCCCCACCCGCTGCTCCTCCTGCTGCACTTCTCAGCTCTTCCCCGTGATTTGGTGAGAGTTTGTCTGCACCATGCTCCACAGTGCGCTCGCGGCACAGCCTTCTTGTAGCCTTCTCCATCTGCCTCCAGTTTATTATCAGTTTCTGAGGTGGGACCCAAAACTGCAGAACCCATCATCCCATCATTGGTCTTGCTGCAGCACGTGCCAGCACCCACGGATCTTTAACAAAAACACTCGCAAAATTATCTTGGGATTGAAATTGTTGCAGCCACCTTGTGATTCATTTGTCTCAATAACTACATTGTTTTCTCTAGGCTGTCCCTGCCCCAGTGCTGGCTCCCGGTGCCCTGGCTCCCACTCGCAGGGTCATTGTAGATTATTTCCCCTCCCTCCCTGCATTCACGAGTGAGTTTAACCCTGGTGACGGGCCTTACACCTGGCTCTTGCAGCTTCTGAGCTTTCCGAACAGTTGCATGGGTTTGTCTTCTTGCTTTCAGCTTTTACTCCTTCCCAAAATTTTATAATTAGAAAATTCAGATAATTTATAAGGATATTTAACAATTTCATGCGCACACACGCCCAAATCCTGTGGAAATTTGCTGCATTTTTTTTCCCACTGACTTACTAAATTCCATTAGTCCCATCACGTAGCTGAGAATGCAGCACTTAACCCATCTGCACATCATACAACAGGGGAACTTTATTTAAGGTCGAGGCTTTCCTAAGCAAGCAACTGAATGATGTCATTGCTCCTGACCATATGCTCTATTCCCTACAGTCTGATAAAATCAGGTTAGACTTGATCAAACATATTGGCAGCTTACATATGAGAGTCATCCTTAGATGACCTTAGATTAACCAACGGGTTAATCCCACGGTAAATAGGGAATCAAACTTCTAGTGGAAAAATGCAGTAGCTGGTGAGCAGAAAGGACACGGGCACTCCTGGGGAACTGGTAGGGGTGCGAACAAGAGGACACAGTTCCTCCTCTTACATCCTCAGACCATTCCCTCCTTTCTGGTTGGACTTGAATGCTAGTGTGTGTAGGGAATGGAAACAAGAGTGGTATTGTGCTGCTCAGCCTCCCTTTTGGGAGCTTCCCATTTTGTGTGAAGGAACTTCTACCCTTGTCCATAACTCTGCTGCTAAAATAAGCCTGGCAGACCTGTTCAAGTCTTATCAAGATTCAGCAATCAGACTCAATGATGGTTGGATCAACCTCTTGAGGACCTTCCAAAGCGAAGACAGGCTTCAGGTTCCTGCAGATACCTTCCCTTGTTGGAGCAGAGAGCTCCTGGTGCCTTCTGGAGGATGCTCCATCTGATTACCTGGGGGGCTCCAGAGCATGGCACCGGCAGCTCCTGACCCAGGTCCTCCTCTGTCCCAGCGCCACGCGCCGCCTGGGGACCATGATCTCCAGCTGCTGGGTAGGAATCCCATTGCTCCCAGGCCCAGCCATATCTCCAGCAGAGCCTGGAGGCCAGCGCTGGCTCCTTGCCTGACGCCTGGGAGCCTGTGCGGCTGCTGGAGAGGAGGTGTAATGTGGTCCCCAAATAAAATGTCGTTAAGCAAGCAGGCAGCTGCATTTCATGTTTCTGAGCAGTCTTGGGGCATAAACAGCAAGAGGAATGTATGAGAGCAATCCTGGCTGGCAGGGAGAAGGTCTTGGGTGAGGTCTGGTTCTCAGAGAAAAGCCTAAAAACTCTTCTGGGGGCTGAGGGGCCAGAAAGAAAAAGAGAAATGCCTTTGGCCGCTTAATAAAAGAAAAAATAACCACAACTTTAAAAAATAAGAGTTAAAAATAAAATAGAAAAGAACTATAAGCAAAGGATTAAAGAACATTTTTCTCCTTCAAGTTTCCCCTCCCCACCACAAAAAAAAATTTGTTGTGGTCGAGTTTTTTATATTTCAGAATTTCAAATAAAGTTGACTTTTAAATCTTTCCCCGACATCTGGATTGTAATTAAAGGAGCAGTAAATAGGAGGAAGACAGAAGCCGCCTCAGAAGCCTGTCCTTGATACATGACTCTCCAGCCATATAGCTAGATGAGCGATACCACCCCCAGGCTCCGGCACTTAAACAAAATCCAGGCTGGTTTTGGTGGCAGCACAAGCCATTTCGTCTTCTCCCTAGAAGGAGGCTGCCAATTATCTTGCTGCGGTTGGGGACTTGATGCTGGTGACAGACATTGCAGGAAATATCTGCATTATGAGGATATGGATTGTCTAATATAACTGACCTTGCTGGTACCTTAATTGTGTTTTGTTTTACCTGAGGACGATCTGCCTCAAGGGAAAAACGATGCTAACAGCTGCTGTGTTTTCTTCATTCTCAAATATTAACAAAAAGCTTTCCATAGGAGAAGGTAGGAAACACTGTTCTGTGAAGGTACTCGGGCTAGAGGGATTTGAAGGGATTTTAAGATGCTACAAAAACATTCAGCCTTCCTCTTTTTTGTAAATGAAGTGATGCTGTTGGTGTTGCCACGCTGCCATCACTAAGCTGATATTGGGAGGACAGTGATGCTGCGGCTCCCGTCCCTACTCCTTAAGTGAGCAGCAGCGTAAGGGCCAAATGAGCGCTCCCACATATTGGCTTTTCCGCACCTCTGTCTGCATTAGCCCATTGCGGGGACACCAGGTCCTCTCCAGGGAACAGCCCAACATTCCCAAACTCATACAAGTCATCCGAGAGCCTTGATGGGACCATTATGACTTTTTTTATTTCATTACGGATTTCAGCTGGATTTCAGCTCGTACCCCACAGGCTGAAGCCATTTGCCATGACAAATTTGCCTGTAATGGGGTTATTTATTGATCTCACCATGTCATAAATAGGAAGCTTTGGCTTCCTTCGGCATGAGATACTCGGCAGTCTGTTTCCTACAAACATCATTATATGTTGTAATTCACTGAAAAAGATACTCCTTGTACAGAAAGGTCATGGTTATTAATTATATGAATAGCAATAGTGGCTTTCAGCAAGGCCGAGTCCCAGCTGCGCTCGTGCAGATGTACATGCAGATAGGTGGACAGTTCTGCATGCGAAGAGAGCAACAACCGAAGAGACAAGAAGACGAGACAGCAGCAGGATGGGAGAAATTAAGCTCCTGAGCGGTGCCTATGCTGCATGCTGGGCTGGGAAGCTCAGTGCCTGCCTCCAGTAAAGTTCAGGCAGGACAGAGAAGCCTGCAGTTTGCTTAATTTCTCAAAAGGGCTCAGTCCAGGAGGCTTTGGAGAGCAGAGAGCAGGACCAGGTGAATCACAGCCACAAATACTTTGTGATGGCCACACTTCATCCTGCTCTTGTGCTGGCGCTGGGGCAACACCTGGTCCAATACCTGCAGGGTAGGTAGAGCAGGGAGCTGAGCCCTCAGGAAAATATTTACCTTTTTCTTACCTTTTCTTCTTACCCCCCTTCCCCCCCCCAAGAATTTTTTCACGCCCCTGTGCCAAGGCCAGCTTCCTCCATAAAATTCCTCTGGCTCGGAGGGGCAACAGACAATTCCCCAGGGCTGTTGCCTAAGACCTTTCTCACATCCCCACTCCATGGTACCCTGTCTATTTTTCCCTCCATTTTCTTCAGGTCCCACCAAATTCCCTTCCCGGTTCCCTCTCCTGCCCGAGCTGCAGGTAGCTCCTGCCAGAAGGATGTTATTGCAGCTTTGCTTGCCTATGCAAAGGAATGGCAGGAATTATTGAGGAATAAGGTGCAGGTACGTCCTGGCCGCTGCAAAGCAGATGGCAGCATAGGAGCCATCATTGCCAGCAACAGTTGCAAAGGGGCAGATGGAGCACGGGAGACGGTAATAAGGAAAAACAGTGGCAGGGAATGGGAGAAGGAGAGCAAACCAACACAGAAAGCTGGCTAGAAACAACTGGGCAGAGCAGCACCCTAAAGAAACAAGCAGGAAAACTGCATTACAAGGAAATGAACCACATCTGAGCTGGGTGCCTGCATCTCACAAAAGCAAGAAAGAGGGCGACAGCTCCCAAAAGGAAATTGCAATTCATCTCCGTGCAGGGAATATGAAGGAGAAGGGCAAAGGAAAGGCAGCACTGAGCCAGAGACCTGCTACTCTTTTCCGAAAGCGCACCTCCGGCTTCTGAGGTCAGTCACCCTGCTCATCCCCAGATGAGACCTGGCAAACACCCATCATGCACGAAGCTTCGGAGGGGCAAGGCTGCAGCGCTGGCTCTCGGCAGGTGTGTCAGGCTGGAGACTCTGCCCGTCTTTGGTGGGTCAACACCCATGGGCAACCCCGGAGGGCAATGACAAAACGCTCTGCTGGCTGACGAGGTCGGAAAAGGGAAAATGCGGCAGTGCCTCAGGATGATCCGCAGCCAAAGCGCCTCTTCAGCTGCGCTCTCCTCCTCGGGAGCCAGCGCCTGCCGCAGAGGGCGAGGGCAGTGGCAGCTGGAGGGTGTCTCCAGCAGAGCCCGAGGGGAAGAGCGGCACCAAGCCGAAATCATTACCTTTTGCAGACCAAAAAATCAAGCATGAATCTCATTGTTTTGAAAATATTTTTTCCGGTTAGGACTTAGCTCTGTTTACTCCAAAGTCAGACAAAACACAGGGGACTCAAAACCATCATCAGGCTCTAAGTACTGCAAACATAAGTGATCCCTAGCAGTTGCCGTACAGGATTCTCCGAATACATCTGTTTTGCTTCTTCTGTGACATTTGATTAAAGTCTTGCTATCCTGACTATTAATTAAAGTGCTTGGAGGCGAGGCCCAAATTTCACTTCCCCTCCCAAGTTCACCGGCTCCATCCTCCTCCTCCTCCTCCAAATATGTTTTGCTATAAATTACTGGCACTGTTTCTGTTGATAGTCAACATAATCAAACATTTGTAAGCATGCTGTCTCTTCAATCTGTTCAGTTGATGCACTTTACCTGATCTTTCATTAAAGTAATCAAAACACTTGCTGTGCCGCGTCTAATGAATGTTGCATGTATGATTAAGTACTTTCATTCATATTGCAAGTTTGATTTAATGTAATCTGCCTTTCAGACAGCCATTAGCCTAGCTCCTGCGTGAATTCGATTAATTGGCTGAATTCTTCCAGATGTCCATTAAGTATTACAGGAATTTCTATGTAAAAACAGCAGGGACCGTCTAGCGGAGAAGCAAACAATGATATGTTATATTGCTGCCATGACTTACAAAAAGCTGGATTCATTTTCATTAATAAAACATCTGTACTCCTGCACAGCTATGCATCAAGATGCATTTATTTTATATGTTTATTTCTCTTATGACTATAAATAGTTAAACAGAAGCACAGTATGTTCAGTTGGAAGATACACAAGCAGAACTGTATCAGAAATGAAAACAGCAATAAAGAATAGCAGAGTTAGGACTTAAAATAAGCATTGGGCATTGTAGCAAACAAGGCAGTGACTCCTATGGCTGCGTGGTATTTCTTAGCATAAAGGCATTTTTCTTTAGACCGTTATGAAACTGCGAAACGGTCAGCTTTTGGGTTGAAATGTCCTGTGCCTGGTTTACGTTTACAAGGCTCATCACACCTTTAAGTGGAAGGAAAAATGCAGTTTGGCATTTTTAAGTGGTACGGGGTAAAGAGAAAAATTGCCATTAAAACAAACAAGTCTGATAAAGTGTTTCTTAATTCTCAAAAAGGGCATTTTCTTCTTTCTTTTTTTTTCATAAAGTTGCACTTCAGAAAGGAATCACTTTTTCCTGAAAAGCAGAGCCCCCAGAAGCCAGTTTGGGTTTCAGTGCCCGCTGTACCCAGCCCGTGCAGGGGATGGTGCTGTTTCGGGATGGGGAGGACGCCTCCACACGCAGATGTAGCTCCCTTAACTTTCCACTGGCCTTCCTAGATCCGAGAGCACCTTTCAAAGGACAGTGTGAGATCTCAGAGCCTCCTTGCCCCTTTCATCCCCTCTCCCCCAACCTCAAATACCCTCCTCATCCTCGGGGAATGAGCACGGAGCCGGGAACCCCAATGGACAGCCTGGAGAAGCCTGGCAGGAGTTTGACGCTGACCCTGCGGCCCTGAACTCAGCACAGCTTCATTTTCCCGAACGTGCTGCACGTCTCCTCAAAGCCAGCGAGCTGTAGGGCTCTACCTGACGCTATGTCTATAGCACTGTGCTGTGCTGAGTCAGAGGCTGAGGAAGGGAGCGGAGCCGCAGCAGTTCAGCGGTGTTGCAGCTCTTCTCAGCGATGCTTGGGCAGGCAGCTCCGGCTCCCCAGGGCACCGCTCACCCAGGGGAACAGCCAAATCAAGCTCTTCCCTCTCCTCCCCGGCTCGGTCTTTCCCTACTGCTGCTCAGCCTTAAAAGTGTGTTTGGTCCTTGAAATACCACTCCCACGCTGGGGAAATTATTGCCGCTTTCCACCACGTCAGGATTTTACTGACCCCCCCATCCAAATTAGCAGGAGCTGGTACAAGCCAGTTCATTTTCAAAGGCTGTTCAATAGATGCTCGACTTACAGAAGACATCTAAAAGAATATTGTTCAGCAAAACTCAGGCTGTACAACAAAAGGAATTGGGATTTGCTAATCTGTAAACTCCTGTTTTCTTCCAATAGCTCACACGGTCACAACGCTGGCTAACAGTTTGCTTGTTTATTTACATGTTCTCTTTTGGTTTCACTTCTTTCTCTATTTCTTGCCTTTATTGCTGTGTTGTCTATTATCCCCCTATAGCAAACATACCCATAAAAATCCGATATTATTATATTATCTCATTGTATTATCTTGTATTATCAATATTATCTGTATTTTGCTATGAAAAACACTTTAAGACAAATTTTCTACCATAGTTGTGCTGTGAGACCTTGCTCCAATACCCATGTAGCCTCATAAAAGTATGGCCCTATCAAACCTAGATCTTTACACTGACCCATTGAACGGTTTCATACCAATGACAGGGGAAAGCAAAACACAGACAGTTGACTGACTACCTTGATCTCTGTTACAGAGGGATTTTCTTAGCAGGGAGAGCAGTGGGTTGACTGGAGAAGGGGAGCGGACGCAGGAGCGAGGGGCGAGCAGGAGGTGAGACAGGCTTTCCTCAGCGCGCCACAGCAGCCTCGGCAGCAACATCAGGAGATACACTTCACCCCTTTGAAACGTATCAGAAACCTGACTCTCAATGCAACGAAAACAGTTCCTAGATTTTCGCACAGAAGAAAATGGTGTAAATATCATGTATAGGTGACCAATCTAAAAATGAACTGCAGCAAAGCAAACCGAGCCTTTGCTAGTTTCCAGTGCTGTGTGTTTTTCAAGGCAAATGTGGAAAAGTCGCATCTTCTTTTGAAGCCCAGGAGACTGAAAAATTAAATCAGGGGTCTTTGTTATTGATGTTTTTCTAATACAAATGTTTTGAAATCCCTGCCTTTCATGTGTCTCTTACAAATAAGCAGAAATGTGTGATGAATCATCTTCACTTTTAATTCCTTTAATAGATTCTTATCTCACCCACTAACGTCTAAACAATTTTTGTTTCTGTAACTATCCCTTCCTTAGTGGTAAATATTGCTCTCAGACAACATCTTTTTCGGAGGTTCATTATGTTCATTCTGTGGCTGAGACTCATTATACTCAGTTATTTATTTAAAAGAACAAAATGACAGCAAATGCCTGCATTTATCATGTCTCCCTTTACACATTTATAAAATATATTTCAGTGAGAAGGCCCAGCCGCTCTCACGGTTTTGAAAAAACCAGCTGGCCTTCCTTCCTAGCCATCAGTCCCCGAGAAAGGAATACTTAAAGGCGATGGTAGAGTCTAACCTCGCTCGCTAAATGAGACTCCACTGACGCTAATGGGAGATTTGGCAAAGACAGGAAAATAATTTATGAACTATTTGAATTTTTTCAATTACAAAATAAAAAACTTTGGGAATAATTATGAAGGAAGAAGCAAATGAAAATGCCACTATAAGGCATGGTGAAATGATATATGTGGAACCAGCCCAAGAAATAATTTGGATACCTAAGGACAGGTTTGAATCTTCCTGAACTACCAAAGTGTCGCCCATCTCACCGAAGAGCTTGCCAAAAAAAGTTCACAATTTTTCCACAGGAAAAAATCCTCAGCCCTTTAAACCAACATTTCACTAATCCAACATTCATGGAGTGGCTTCTGTTCATGTTATTCCCGTCTCCTAAACCAAACGCCAAGTCCTACAGTGGCACCCACTTCTGTTCACACCCAACTACATCTGGCCCTCAAAAGAGAGGTGCTAACTGGCCCACAGTCATAGCAAAAGGTTATTGAGACACGTATATAGATTATAATCAGCATAATTATAAAAACGGAGAGCAGCTTGGCCTCAGGGAGCTGTAAAATACCTTTTTAACTAGGCCATTGGTATAATAGAGACAAGATGAAAAGCAAGAGAGGAGGGCAAAGGTTCGGCTGTGTGGCCATTCTGGGAACTCACTGAAAAACAAGAACAAAGCTATTCAGAGCAGGTCGTTAAAGAAAAAAAAATCTCTAAACCGAGTCTAAAAGATAGGAAATAGAAATATGACACGGTAGCTTACAAAGCAGAGGTCAAAAAGACATCGGTAATTAATGATGAAAAGATAAAGAACCAAGCACTTAATTTCAAAGAAATAGTCAGAGAAGGCATAATGGTACTGTGAGCAGGAAAAAAGATTTTGCAGAAGTAAATGAAAATGAATAAGATCTCAATAGGGGAAAAATAGATAATTGAAAAAGTAGAAGAACTGTAAATTGCTGGAGAAATTCACCTGGAACATAAATCAGTTATTTAGGACTGAGGGTGAAATACAATTTTGAATGGATCCATTTTTTCAAAGGGACCTCCAGGCACACACTGCTAATTTTGCTCTGATATTGTTCCACATCCAGTTTTTGTGCATGGAAAATACAGGTGAAAATGTCTACTGTGTTTGGAAGTTTAAAGACTACTTTCTGAAATGCAGACCGATGGATTTTATTTCTGTTTCATCAAAAGATGCCTAGTGGAAGGAAAGGGATAGGAAGCACAAGCCCAGAAAAATGAAGAATAGCAGATGTTTTGAAACAGCAGATCCAACCCCATTAGCATCTTCCCACGTTTTCTTTTTTTGTTTTCTAAGCTTCACCTTCAGATAAGCAAAACTAGATAATGCAGAGTGTAAAACAGCAGTGGACAGCCTAGACCCATACAGCCTCAGTTATTCTCCAGAGTTGTAACAAAAGGAGTACATGGCAAGGAAAAAAAGTAATAAAAAGGCAGGGTGAAGGTATGGCTTTCCCACAGTCACTGGTGCAGGAGATTGTCCCACCACCGCCACCAGAAAAAGCTGAGGAAGAGTGAATAATTTATATTACAAGATTGTTTCAGTTTATTTCCCAGTTAAGCCCCTTTTACTTTTCTCCAAGAACTGTATGAGAAGACTGCTTTACAAAAACCCACGGTTGTGTTAAGTGGCATCTTAGCAGGTCACATTTTTCAGAACAATCAAACCTAACCTGCCCCTCTCTTGCTTGAGTCCCCTGATGCTGGTAAGCAGATCCCCGGTACGCAGGATGGCAGAGCCCTGCACAGAGGCACACAGGGCAGTGGAAAAATTTATCTGCTCTTCGGAAGAAGATGCCGCACCGAAGGTTTGATGTATTATGTAGTAATGCACAAGCCCTTCCACCAGACAGTGACTGCTCCAGCCCTATCAGAAGGATTAATAACCACATCACCCCAGTACTGCAGAGCCAGCTCAGATGCTGTGATTCCCAGGGGCTGGACCGCAACACTAAACTTTAACACGAAGAAGCAACCTGAGGTGCCGTGGACTGTAAAATATAGCGAGGCTCTTCTGGGAGAAGATTGGTGACAGATAGACCTGGTACAGCTGTGGGTCTCAGGCAGTGAAGGAGGATGTACGTGGTAGCTGCTCTGTGTAAAGGTGACCTGGTTTAGCAGAAAAGACACGGTGCCGTCTCTGAAATGCTGGTTTTCATCTGTGTGTGGATCCAGGAAAAGAGAATCCATGATATTCTGCATGTCAACGGGACTTGGCAAAACTAAGAGTCTGCCATCTCCAGAAACCGAGTAAAAGAAATCCTAACAGCTCTAAGTATTGAGTGAAGGCATAAAGCCCTTAAACACCGTAAGTCACCCCGGGTGCATCCCCCTCTGGACGCTGAGCCATAATCCCCAAGCACCCAGCGCTTGCAGGGGCTTAATCCCTTTCAACAACGGGATGAGCTGGGAGCTGCATCCTTTCAGGATTTACATAACGCCCCAGCGCATATGTCTTTCAGGAGGATCAGCACTGCTTAGTGTGTCCTGAATTCACATTTTTACAGCCGGTCTGTTTATATCCATGTCTCTGCCCAGTGGGGAAACCCGAGTTACTGACGTTGCCCTCAGCCCACCAGCACGGCAGGTTATGATCTTCAGAGCCAGCTCAGCTCAGCTCAGCAGAAAGCACATCTGCACCCCGTGTCCTGGGTGCGACCGTTGCCCCGACACACACCGCAGCTCCTAGCGGCCACCTCCCTGCGACCCCGCCAGACGCATGTGGATTTCGTCTCCTCTAAAGAGACCGCAGCAGGAACATGTAAGAGGATTCTTGAGTTGGAGGCAGTTGCCTGGGGAAGGGCAATGGCTAACTGATATCTCTTGTGAAAAGTGAGCCAAGGGATACCAGTGTGAGCCAGGGACGGAATCTTATTTAACCTTGCCTCGTCCTTTATTGGCCTTTTTATGTGCAATTCTTCTGTTGTACCCTTGCCTTAAGTGTGATCTCCACCGCAGAGCTCCACGGTTGTGCTCCATTGCTACAGCACTACAATAAGCTATATTTTAATTGTGTCAGTATGGATACTGCATCCAGTGGAATGAAGTTTGATTTGAAACTAAACAGTTTTCTGGTGAAGTTCTTAGTTCCGTTGAAAGGGAGAAGCAAGCCTGACATCAGCTTTTCTCACTTTAATTACTGTAAGTGTTTTCTTCGTGCCAGCAATCTCCCATGGATGCAATAATCAATTCTCAGGACAAGGATAGACGAACAACTAACACATCTGAACTGAAAAGGGAAGAGAAAAGAGGTATGAAATAGAGAAAAAAATCCTACAATGAAAATTAGCCCAACCTTTTGTTGTCAGTTGATATCCCTGCATCTTCCTTTTCCCATCAACTGTGTTTCCTTGTTCTTCTCTTCTATGCCCAAGTAGCTGCTTCATCTGCAAACTGGCAGATTCACAGAGCTCCCTTGGCTCTTCTTCAGCAGCACATGGCACTTGTCTCTAGCTGCAAAGACCTTCTTTTATTTTGCCAGGGACACATTCCAGCATTATTAACTGTGGGGGTTTCAACAGAAGTTTTAACCTTGCAAGACTTTTCCAAATCTACAGCAGCAACCCTGGAAAGTACACACACGTGGATCATCCCTTAGCCCCCCACTTGGGAGACCAGGGCTGGAACAAGAAAGTGAGGAAGAAACTCGGAAATGTAACAACAAACAAATCAGACTGGACATTATTAAAGCCTGTCCTAAAAATTTACTTATTTTGCCTTGTCCATTTGTTTTTGCAATGTGCATTATAATCCTATTCCTTACATCACAGCATACAAAAACCTGTAAGAATTACAGATATTAAAATGTGGCTTGTTCTCTTTCCCTGCCTGCTTCAGTTACTGTTTAAGCAATTAGTTCTACTTCTGTGAAGGATGCTGAAAATACAAATTTGGCACGTGCATGCTAAATACCTGATGCCACAATGATCAGAGTTCCCTAACCCTGTCACCAGAGGCATTGCGTAAAACAATTGCAAAAAAAATTGCATTGCAATTCAGCTAGCAGAGAAAGAGTGCAGGTACACGCTTAACAGCTAGACCTGGACAGTTACTGATTTTATGCAAACCTGTAATCTTACAGAAAACCACAAAATGTCCTCATCTCATTTAACTGCTGCCTCAGTTGAACACTGTCTGTGCTTAGGGATGTGCCTGTGCTAGAAAAGTGGTATTTATTTTCCATCCCTTGTCCGGTTGCAAGTTTCACCATGGAGCCCTGCAAATGCCTGGAGTACTGAAACCACGCACGGGCCAAGTACCTGCTGCTGGACCACACTTCAGAATAGGCAAGACCTGAGACCTGAGAAAGGCCCAGTATCTCCAAGCCCTTCTCCTGACCACAGAGGGGGTATAGACTCAGTCGGTCAGGGAACAAGTGCCTTCCAACCCCGTTCCACCTTCAGCCTCACCTCTGGGAGTCAATGGGCCCAAGGAGGTGTCCTCCCAAGTGCTTTACCTCAGCAGCTCAAATACACGTCTAGTTCTTCACTCAAGGACTTTGGTGCACTTAAAATTGAGGGAAAATCCTCCACCGATATTTTTGCAGAGGAAAACGGGGCAGAGCATTAACTTGCTCAAGATAACCACAGTGAGATCCAGAGCCAGACCAGAGATTTATTCAGCACCAGGCCTGCACAGCACCCTCGGGGTCATGGGCTGCAGCCTGTGCATGGTGCCCAAGGGGGCATTGCTGACCTCCACCCCAGCCCCCTGGCTCTTCAGGACAATGAGCCACCCAGAGGGAGATAAAAAGGGAAGAACTGAATGAATATTGGTGTGTCAGCTTCAGGAGGGTTGGGGGTGTACTTAGACCCCTCAAAAATACTGTGCCTAAAGCATGCTTAGATACGTGCTAGGGCACAGCCAGGGGGACACGTACAGAGATATACAGAGCTCAGGACAGAAACACAGCCAGTAAGTGAAAACAAAGATGAATATACAATGGGTCTGTTTATCATTTCAAAATACTGTCATAGAAAAAGAAACCCAGAAGAAGACAGGTATTATTTGTCCCCATCATTCCTCCCCCCCTGCAAAAAAAGGGAAATGTTGCCTGTCAATCAGTATCTTTCAGATTTAGATAGTTGGGTTTGGGGTTGGTTTTTTTTTGGGGGGGGGGGTCAGCAAACCAAACCACAAACAAATACAAATTTTAATTTGGTTGGCGATCCAGTTTTATGTCCCATAATACTTTCCATCAACCTTAAAGTCAAAAAATTGATGATAAAATAAGAGCTGCTGGGATTGCTAGGAAGAATTTTGTGACAGGTGACTTCCTGCTAATAGCCCCTTACACACAATGTTGTGGAAGAGAAAGAGGTGAAAAAACACTGCTATAAGCACTATGGCCATTTAATCCTTAACATGGGAATGTATTTCTGCTCTTTTTCCCTCCCTAGATTCATTTTATGTTCCCATCAGAAGGTTAACTGTGTTAACAGGAGTTACGGCCACAGGGGAAAGATGTGATTGAATGCTGAGTGCAGTTTTAGCTGATAACCTCCGAGTGAGTGAAAGGGCACAAAAAGGGGTTGATCTCCTCTAAAGGGGTTGTCAGTCATTCAGGAAAAAATGCAGCTGTGGGAGAAACAGCCTTATCTCCCAGGACACGAAGAAGAGAAGCTATCAAAATAATCTTGAAGCTACACTCATCCCAGGCTCCGTGTCTGTGCCTGTGGCTCTGACAGCAGAGTTAAATGCGAATGACTGGCTTTTTTGTGTGCATGAACAAGCAGACTCTGACTTGATGCACATTCTTGAAGACCAATTAGATTGCATGAAAATGTGTAATTAACAACAATAGACCCCAAATAATTATACCTCTAAAAAGCTGGCATGAAATCTTGACGTCTTTTAGCTTGACGGCACAACTCCTGTTTGCTGAATTGGGGACATGATTGCATGCCAAGGTTTTAGGTAAGACTAGCAGTGAAATCTTTCCCATATATTTAAACTTAATCAAAAATGCCTATAGAGGGTTTGCATGAAAAACAAGGACTTCCCTCTCCATTGATCATTTTGGCTCATGTCTGAACTCATCCTGCAAAATTACATAGGATTTATGGTAAGTAGCTTGGAGAAGAAGGGTTGGGGTTTTTTTAATATTAAATATTTCCGTAAGCTGCAGTTGATGAGAGTGGGTATTTGTGGAAATGTCTGCACCCACAGAGACAGGGCAAAGGACCAAGGTATATTTCAGTGCTAGAGTACGAGCAGTCAAGTTTGCGTCTGGTTTGTCTCAAAGGTGCACTGCAAACTCCAGAAACAGAAAGCCTTCTCCTCCCTTGCGCTCCAAGACTACCTTAGAAATGTCTTGGGAGCACTCCAGAAATGGTTTTAGGCATTGTTACCAGCTGCATCGCAGTTATCCTTCTCTACCTTGTCAATGGAAGGCGTGCTAAACCTCCAGAAACTGGCAGACCCTTCCTGTCCAGACTCTGGTTCTGCTGCCTTTACAATGAAGATCCTTTTCTCACATGCAGAGCTAAAAATACATATGCTTGTCCAGTTATAGCCGTAATATAACAATGCAGAAAAACAAGTAGATGGAAGAACAAAATGTTTAGACTTCTGCTTTAAAATGCCCAAATATAAACCTGGCTATCTTTTTCCCCAAAGCTTCTAAGTGCAAAAAAGTTCTGTAATATAAACATCAACAGTACAACTTGAACAAAACAACTAAAATGCTTATTGACTCGGTAGCAGGGAAAGCCAGTTTGAAATATTTGATCCTAACACCAGCTAAGCAAGTATGTGTAAAGTGTAAAGCCTGCACTTGTTGATTTCTGAGATAAAAATCAATAAAACTGTCCATAACCTATAACTCTTTGGTTTACCTCTCCATAGAGATCAAAAGAGAGTAATTAGATTTCTGCCTGACTAGCAGGGGTAGAAAACTGTTTCATTTTGGATCAAAACCTTCCCAGTGGATTACACCTTCTATCCACTGCCTATCAACACTTAACAATTGCTTCTGTATTTGACTTTGACAGAACTACCAGAATGTTACTATCTAATTTTCAGTGTAGTTGATACAGGGTTTTGAAGCTTTATTCTAGTGTCAGATTTTAAAATTAATTCTTCCCACTTCGTATTTTACATTTTTACTCTGCCCGGTGTTTTGTAACAGCCAGCCTTGCTAATGCGATAAATAACTAAAAAACAAAACGACAATACCTATCCGACCTCTAATTTACAACAAGCAAAAAAACCCTTAATCTATTATTGATGATCCAGCCTTTGGATTCAGATATCACTCTAAACAAGCAGTTGTCTGCCTTGGATTGTCTTTGCATTTCATATTCAAATGAGGTTGATGCTGTTGCATATATTTTCATCTGATGACATTTTAATATCACCAGATGCTATTGCCTGCCTAGGAGATAACTGCTTCAAATACAGCCTCCTTCCCCCTCTAAGCACAGCGATATTAAGGGACAGGCAGAAAGCAGGTCATGTTTTAAAATAACAGTTTTATAACACTCGCTACTATCACTGTATTCTCACATTTCAACAATCCCAGAGTCTTTCTGTAATAATGGCTTTTTAAAGAGAAATGTCACTCTGCATTTTGATCTTCCTTAACTCAGCAGCTTTTTGAACAGGCTGAGAGCATGAAATATCAAATAACAAATAGCGCTCGCCACAACTTCACATGCTAGATAGAGATTAATCTATCGGAAAATATGTGACAGCTTAAGTTCAGGTTCCATGTAATGAGCTGTGTTGATGGACAGATGCAATAAATTCACGTCCTGATGCAGAGGACTTTGTCAGATGAAGTCCAGATCACAGACAGCCACCCGCAGCCTCCCATCACCTCCTGCTGTACTCAGAGCAAGCATCTGGGGGCATTTTGCTTACTTAGTTGCTTACAGGATTAACAAACCTTCCCATTCTCACAACTCTGAGCATTTTAAAAATAAAAACTAACCTCATTTTTTAAAAAGAACTAAAACTTGCAATATTTGAACCTGGCCACAATGTATATTTGTGCAAATGTTTGTTTTACGTAAGATTTGAGCTTACCCTAAGTTTATGCATTCAGACTGAAACTCCCTGCGAGCTGGAACATCTTTCACTGTATCTTGGACAGGATAAAGCACCCTAATCTCTGAAAAGTAATGTGTCGCTATTGGTGATCGTTTTGGCTACCTGTGGTTCCCCTGCCCTGGCACAATGCCTACATACAGACAGAAGTGTGCAGTCTTGGAGGGCTTTATCTCTCTGGTACTATGTCCAGACACCAAGAAAACCTTCAAAGAGTGGCAGAAGGCTGGAGTTAAGGGTGGTGTGTTCTGCTCCTCTTCTCCCAGTGACCTCTACAGGGAAATCTATGACAACTTCCATGCAAACAGGCTGGTTAAGTACAGTCCACCCAGGCTGCAGTACCCCTCTCTCCTCTACGGAGGGAATGGAGGAGGGAGGTGGAGGCAACTAGATAGTCCAGGATATCCTGCAGTTTTCCAAGGCTGCCGGAACCTGGTCCTGGGCATGCCGCAAGACCTTCCCGTTTTGGATGATGACATCCTCCCTTGTTTGATCACAGCAGTCCAGAAGAGCAAGTGTCCCATTAGAGTTCATCAGACCAGGGCACAAGGCAGAGAGCCCCAAGCTTGAGACCACGAATCCACATGGCATGACAGCCTGGCATTGTGCTGCACGAGCTCATGCTGAGAAGCAAGATGGCCATTTTCCTCTCTCTGAAAGACGTACAAGCTAGAGAGACATGCCAACATGGATGTACTACTTCTGTGCTTCAGCTTATTCACATGGCCCCAGTGCTGGTTTTGGCACTGCACTCCCCAGTGTGGGATTAATAGATCCAGGACAGCTCCAGCATCTCTGCTTAGCCAGCTGTTTCCACTGGGAAAGTTTTGGGTGTCTCCACAGGGACAGTTTGGACGCATTCTCCCTGCCATGCCTGAAATGGGGACAAATGTCAGTGCTCACCCCCAAAGACAGAAAAGGGGCTCTGTGCTTGGTGATGATTGTGCTCAGCGTGCCCAGAAGTAACATCGCCAAGCAGCAGGGAAATGCTTTATTTTTGTAAATTCACATACAAGATGGTACAATTCGCCCCACTTCCCCGCTTGGTTTGTCCCTGCCCAGACTCACATCTGCGCTCCAAATCCCAACAGCATTTTCACTGCAGAGCCCGGCCACCGCAACGGCTGCTGTACATGCTGAAGCGCTGGGTTATACACCTGAGCAGCGTACGGGGATGTGATTGTGAAATGTGGCAGTAAATATTGTAAACTTAAATACACACTATTGAGAGCCATTTTTTTTAACCTCAGCACTATCAACTCCTTTCCCTACACTCTTCTCCATTTTAAATCAGATTCAATTCTGTCTGTGGTTTTATTCTTCCCCTAGTGAAACATCTCTTTGTCCAATCTTTATCCTTCATCAGTTTCTATTAAACCCTGCTCACAAGCATTAGCATTAAAAGAGAGGCAGTAAAGATTTTCTATGTTATATCCACTGAAGAGTTACACAGGTAGAAACAACTTTATGCTCAGGTCCACAGCACAATTTCCAAGTGGCAAAGCTGGTTTAAGATAGTCCCACCCTTCTTCACTGCAATTTACTGGTTCCACCCATGGGATTGATAAAACTACTTACAGAAACGTGCCCTAAATTGCACCAGTAAAAAAATGACATAGGTTCTCAAAAAAAAAAAAAAAATTTTTTAGGGAGTTACCGCACTGCCTTAAATTATTGTATTGTCATAATGGCTCAGGTGGCTAAACTGAATGTGGAACTCTTCAGCTACATTCACCACTCAAGAAATCATTACATGAAACAAACCTGCATTTTGCTGAGAGGTAGATGCAATCCATGCCTCAACTGCGCCCAAAAAATGAGTCTTCATTCTGACCTTTCAGAGGACAACAGATAGACACCCAGGGATGGGGGAAAGGCATCCGAGGGAACACAACTTAGCAAAGCACTTGTCCTCATGCCTACTTTTAAGCAGTGGCTTACATGTTTTGCTGATTTGGGACTAGTGACTTAATAGTGAAATTATTTGTATTTTGTCCTATGTGAGGAACCGTCATTTTATTAGGTAACCTTAGCACCTAAGGAGGACAGTTAAATCGTAAGTGGCACCGTCTTAGCACAAAGCCATTGTTCACCTGACATCTCTGGAAAGGCATTCGGGCACTTCATGTTCCCTCCATTGATTCCGATTTTCCTGGTGAGAGGACTGTTCTGGTCTCCATCACTGCCCCCCGTTCCGCCCCCGCCTCGTTCTTCTTTCTGCTCTGTGAAGGAGGAAGCTTTCTGTCTTTATTAAAGTCACACCAGTCAAGAAGTACTCCCTTGACATGTAACAGGCTGAAACATAACAGACTTAGAAGAGTTGGCAATTGCACCTTGTTCTACGGCGCGCCTTGCTCTCCAGTCTCCCTTTGGACAGCGGGTGGTGGTGTGATAGATACATACAGTTCCTTTTCCATGGGCACACGGGGTTGTACGACTGTCTGTCCACCTCAGCCTCGCAGGCATAGGAATTGCACACAAGCTATTTCCAGGCAGGCAGTGTTCTTAGACCTTTCTCTATAGATGCCAATTAGAAGATTAGCGTCTTTTCTCTCCCCCTTTGCTATTAAATAGTCACACAAAAGCTGAGCTGACAAATTGCTCTCTCTATGGTGTGGGACAGAGACAGACAATAGATCAACATCATTTACTATACTCAAATCCTATTAATCACAGATTAATGAGAACATGTCTGGGGGGGCAGAAGTTACCAGAATGTGGGCATATTGGCTTGTTACTCATGTAACAGCTGCTGTAGCTTTACCTTTAGTGTCATGTCATCTTTTATCACATTGAAATAATGTTTGCTCCAGAAACATAATTAAGATAATGGGTCCTTCCTTTAACAATTACTGAGGTACAGTAGGATTATATTTCTTAGCCATTTGGTTTTAAAAAAATCTCTCTTAACTACTTTCTGAATGTTTCTATTAGTCATTATGTGATTAATGAAGATGTATTTATAGGCATCAACAGAAACTTGTTATTATCTTTATTATTATTAATTATAGTTTTAGTCATTACTTCTCTGACAAATTACACGTGCAGAAGTAAAACTAGAGTTTAGCTTTTAGTTTTTAAGCTTAAAATTCTTTCTCTTTTGGGAGTAACTTACTAATTTTTCACCAGTTCACATTACAACAGTATTGGAGCAAGGAGTTTGTTTTGATAAACGTGCACTTCTCGAACGGTCTCCTTAAAATAATTCTATAGCTGAATTGCTTATCAATTTGTTCCCCCATTTGCTTGTCTGCCGTTGCCATTGGTAAGGAATATTGTTCGGGTCAGCAGCCTAGCACGCATATTGCCTGAGTGCATTTAACCATCTACCCGGGCTCGAATCTCCTTTTTTAATTAATTCCTTCGTTTGCCTTTAAGACCTGAAATTTGAAGTTCTGGGCTTAAGTAATTAGTATTCTTCACGAGGCCTCTTGATGCAGTTATCCTCAGTATGGGGGAAGCTGCTCCACGGATAAATAGCAAAGCAATTACAGCTATAATCAGCCGACAAATAAAGAGGGACTGCAGTCTGCACGTGGGACCGTGTGTTTTAGAAAACTAATTGGCCCTCGCTCTTCACGTCCCGACCACTCACGGGTCCCTGCGGGAGAGCGGCAGCCATTAGGGCGGGGGCCGGGCCGGGGTCAGCCGCCACCCGGCCGCTTCAGCACCGCGGGGCGGGACAGCTCCGCCGGGCGCGGCCCGGGCTGCCGCCGCGCCCCCGGCCCCGCCCCCGGCCCCGCCCCGCCCCGCCCCGCCCCGCCCCGCCCCGCCCCGTCCTGTCCCTTCCCGTCCCGTCCCGCTTCCCCCGCGTTCCTCTCGCCTCCCCGGCAAGCCCGGCGGCGCGGGTCCCTCCGCTCTTGTTATTTCCCCTCCGTTAATCAGGGGGCTGGAGAACGGGGCAGGCCCCGGCGGGCGGGCCCGCCATCCCACTAGATGTCTTATCTCTGTCTTGAAGTGCCGAAATGCCATTTAAATCTGCTTGATAATCTCACTGCACCCAGGAAAGGATCTTGCCACCACTGTGCTGGCTTAGTGCTGCAGCGCCTAGCCCGCAGGTGCCAGTTTCCCCTAGCAGGTAGCACAGCCCTCGCCTGAGCGCCCAGCATCTCCTGGAGAGCCGAGGACAATTCGCAGGTAGGTTCACGGCTGCCGTCGCAGGAGCAGGGAAACACGTAAGGTGGCCAATGGGCAATGTTATGGCTGCTACATCTCAATTTCCAACCTTCCTTAGGACTTGGGCACTCCGGCTCAGCATTGCACTTAAGTGCCTCTGCTCACTTGGGATTCGGAGACCTGCACCCTCTTCCTAAGGTAGGCATGTTAGCTATGTGTTTGGAAAACCAAAGAAGGGATTATGTATTTCTGTAATGTGTTACCCCGTGTTTTACACCCTCATACAACAGTTCAGCACGCTCACCCAAGACACAGGAAACCAGACTCAATGCTTTTATCTGTCCAAGGAGAGTCCACCCTTCCCCTTTCTAGGAGAATGTCCCCCACCATCTGATAAGAGAGTTAGCTGTATTGGGGCACTCTCCACTCCTTCTGTAGAAATGAGGTCACTGTTCTTGAATTATTTAAACACTCATGGAGAAGGGGGGAAGAGGGACAACCACTCTGTTTCTTGGTGGCTAAGACAACCAGAGGAAAATCTAGCCGTCTGTTCCAGTCCCTGCTCCAAGAATGGCTCATACTTCTTCATCCAACGGTTGTTTTATATAGTACCTTATAGCAGGGCTGCCTACAGGAATATTTTGCCCAGACCACAAGGAGTCTAGCACGAAATCCCGTATTTCTTATCCATCTCTGAGGAAACAAGTTCAGCACAGTGGCCTGGTTCTGCCTGAGATGATGGCATGCAGTGAGGGAGATGGTGCACTGCATCTTCTTCACCAGGCCTCAGTGAGATTAGTGGATCTCAGTAAATTGGGAAGTCCTACTTTTTAGCCTTGGCTTGGGCAGTTCACTGGAAGCACGCACAGACAGATCCGAATTCTCCCAAACAGAGGGTCTGCTGCTATCTCACCTACATTCCACATGTGTGAGCTACTCATCTAACTACGGGATACAAGATCAGCGATTTGACGTGAGAGCTCTTTGTAGCTGCAAAAAAGGAAGAAGAAAAAAAAAGAAAGGAAAGTGATTCCACTGGTGTTAAGTGTGAAATCCGGCTTGAGGATTTCAGCACACTCAGAGCACGTGGTGGCAGATTCACCCTCCAGAAGAAACAGGGACAATCCTGCTGAGGCTACAGGCTCTGAGGGGAAAGCTTAGACATGCAGCTGCTATGCCCTGACAAGACTTAGGTCCTTCAAGGTATGGCCAGAAAGAAATCTTCAGGTATGTGGAACTTTAATGTCCAAAATAGAGGCACCTTCAAAGTAGGGAGACTTGGGTAGCAGCTGCACAAAGTGGTCTTGAGGATTAGATTTAGATTTAGGCACCTCATTTCTGCCTAAATTCTGCATCCTTTTGTGGCTTTGGTCTGTAAAATGGGGATATATAGCCTTTCCAAGTGACTGTGAGGATAAAAGTATTCATGGTTTTGAGGTAATGGTGCTAAAATTCTGGTAATGGGGAGCCAGAGATAGCTGAGGGCTGCTTACTCACACTGTGCTTCCTTTCTCAATAACTAATAGCATGTCTAGGCTTTGATGTTGATGGGTAGGCAGAAGAGTGGTCTTGATTAAAAGCATTAATTTACCTCTCTCAGATAACAGATTCATATACACAGGTCTGAATCAGGAGTAACTCCATCAAAATAAACAGCCCTCGGGTAAAACAGGTGTAAAAGAGAAGAGAACCAGACCCTGCATCTAGCAGATATATGACAAGGTAAATGGGCGAACACAAGAAAAGTGAATTATTGTTATTATAGGTGCACGTTACATTCAGTACCATTAAAATCTAATGCTACAAAGAAAATACCTTTCAAGCTTGCAAAGTATATACGATAGGGGCTGTCAAGAACTCATCAGAACCTGTGAATGTTTCCTTTGTATATGTTGCCTTCATTGCAGTATTGACGTAAATCAGGAGTACCGTCATTGGCAGAAAACTGACAGGATAAAAAAAGTCAGGTCTGTTAGCTCTAAGGAGATTAACTGAGACCCATTGACTCAAGAAAACCTTTAGAAAATTTGAATTACATCTTAAATGAACATTTAATTTCATAATTTGTCACCTTAGATAATAATGTTAAGAGATCTATGCTGGTACAAACCATTGCATTAATTACAGTAAAAGCCATCAAATTAAATTCAATTTCTGGAATCAATAGCATTTCTCCAAGTACCATCCCTAATGACGGCCATACCTTTCATTTGGAGTTTTATTAATGCATGTGTTATATCTGTCACCTTCTTCAGTTGCGAGCAAACTCACTATATGTTAATTCACACCTGATAACAATCGTTTTTCTTGTACTTACCTTCTAAACCTGATGATAGGATGTGTCAACACCTATAGGGTTTTTTGTTTTGTTTGGGGACTTTGTGTAAGTTTTGTTCTTTTTATTTTAAATTTGCTGTTAAATGACGGTTTCCAGTGATTTTAATTGTAAGAACAGACAATAAAAATGACGAGTAAAAAACTTCACTCTTTGCTGCAGTTCTCCACTGTAAACTCTAGACATGTTGGGAAGTAACAAAATCTGAGCAGGTAATCTTTCAGAAGTTTTATTTTAGAAATTTCTCACTTCAAGGGGAAGTTCTCTCATGCTTCCACACAGATAAACCATGCCAATAGTTATTTACACACACTTGCCCCCCACCTAATAATCTGCTTACATTAAGTTTAGACCTAATACTCCAGAAAATTCCCCATCACACCAGCCTTCCTGTTTATGGCATGTTTTCACGCTGCGTATCACAGTCAAAGCATCACCTCCTTCAATAGACACTCTCATGACAAACTGCCAGGAGACGCGAACGATTGCTGTGAGTGCATAACACCTCATACTAATTTCCAGCACATTTCACCTCTGCAGTCTTGCCTCCCTCTACCCACCACATCATCAATGAACTTTTCCAAAGCAACGTAACCTTAATTACATTTTAACTTCATCACAGAGGGAAGCGGTAACTTCATTTACTGTTGGGAGGCAATTTTCGGGTTGAGTTGCAGGTGTGTTTTTTCACGGAGACTTTTTTTTTTCAGGCAAGGCACAACTATGGCAACGTATTAGAAAAATACATTCTTTTCCTTAGCTTTCAGTCATCCTTTAATAGGTTATGAAACTGGCTGGGTTTTTTGGTTTTCGTCACACCTTTCATGTGACAATAACTGACTCTAGGAACATAAGGTCAAGATGTCCTTCCTCAAGTCACTAAATGTTAGCCACTTAAAAAATAGGTGTGTAATCTAAATCAGTTGGTTAAACACCTTCCACACTCAGTGGAGAGACAGACACCTTCAGGGGCATCTCACCATAGCCTAAACCAGACCTTCTGGACAGCCTTTTTGGTCTCTCTGCGGCACAGTTTGGGCCACAGGCAACTCAGTCCAGGCTTGATGAACCCACCTTTAATCTCCATGTTTTCTTCCACGTCACAGGTGTCCCAAAGGAAACTCCCCCTAGTTTTACTGCAGACCAAGAAGCCCGTACAGGCACGAGTGACATTTGGCGTTAGCAACCCGCTCCTGAACCCTAACCTCACCCCAAAGACCAGGAGTGCCACCAGTGAGGAAAGCCTCCCCAAGCAGAAGAGAGGAAGGTGGGGAAAGCTGACAAATGTGACCCTGAAAGATAACAAATGTGACCCTGAAAGATAACAAAAAGATGTTACATTTGAGGCGGGAAGGCAACAATTAAGGTAAGCGGAAGTGTTACCAGGCTCAAACAAGGAACTGAAAATATACAGGAACAAAGAACCTTTGTTGACATGTGAAAAACAGGGGGTTAAGGGAGCAGAATCCCCTTTCAGGTGCCAGAGGCTGCCAGGACATCTGCCCAGCAGGCTGGGGAGCTCCTGGGCAGAGGGGCTACCCATTGCTGCTTCACTTTGCAGCATTAGACACTGCAAATAGTGCTTGTCTGCCAGAGGACAGACCGTCTTCGTATCAGTTGCTGTCTGCTCAGATTTATCAGGCTGGCAACATGACAAGCTACCTGTATAAGCACATCTGATAACAGCAAAAGAATGATTATACCAAAACATCCAATTTTGGAAGGAAGCCCTTTACATGTATTTACATGTAAAGTATTAGACAACATTCTGGCTACCAGTTCTGTCGCCATCAAAACACTTCCTCTCATGTTATTTTTGTATTAAAGTACCAAATTATAAATGACTGCATGGACACTGCTATAAACAAAGATACATCCTTCAAAGCACATACTTATATATACTGTGAGGCAATCCTGTTTCCTGTGAAAAAGAAATTTAGAATCGGGCCCTGAAGTGGAAATTTCACTAGATAATAAGTGGAGCTGTCAGCCACGCACAGCTTTAGCTGACCTGAGGTGTGCTGCGGACAAACATTTCTACAACTGAGCACCAGGTGCCCTCAGTTAGCACCCAGAAACGAGGAGCCGCCACCTATGCCCTCGGTTGAACATTGTGGTCTCACTCAAGCCATCCAGCATTGCCCCGGCACGCTCTCGGGCAGGGTCTGACGGCACTCGGCAGCCGTCCTCAGTGTTCACCAGCAGCTCCCTTCCCTGCCCACGAGCTCCTGCCTTGCCCGTCTGTGCTTGCAGGCAGTAGGAGGAAGAGGTAGGACTCTGCAGGCTACCCTCTCCTTCACCCTGTGCTCCTCATTCGACTCTAGTTACCCCCACCCTGTGATACGAACAAGGGAGGGACCCTATGAGAAAAACAGAGTATTACTGTGTAAAGCAAGTCTATCTCCTAGTACACACAGGAGGGCATCAGATTGGGAGTCTTCAACAAGTTACAATCCTAAGATCATTACAAGCCCCCTTATTTTGACATTTTCTTCCCCCTAAGTGCTTAACTTTGCAACCTTAATGCTGTTATTCTCATTTTTGTTACTTTATTATCGGGCGAATTTGTTGCTCTCTGATACAACTAGAATCACTGCCAAAGGCTCATTCACAAAAAACTTGGGATTTTGTGACACGCCACCAAGAAGGCAGCAGAGAAAGGCCTGTGTAGCTTTATCTGTCCTAAAAATATTCTGTTTGCTTGCTGAAAGCCCATCTAGCCTAGTATTTTGTCTCCTCCAGTGGCCAAAAGCAGGTGCTTGGGGAAAAGTATAGGAACAGAAAAGCATAAAGTGGGAGTTCCCCTGAATATCCCCTCAACAGCCAGCGATCTTTGGCTCAGGCAATTCCCTAGTGATGTCTTTGTATTTAATAGATGTAATAGATTGGCTTTTCCATCCATTCACTTTTGACCTCTTGTAAACATTCAGCATCCTCAGGAGATTGCGAGAGATGGAGAAGAAATGGGAGCGCTCACCTGGGGAGAGGGGTGTCCAGGGCTTCAGGCCATGCTCCAGCGAGAGCTTGTGTTTCCCATTAAATAGTCACTGGGTAGCCGTGCAGGGACTGGAGCTGACACCACCTCTTCTGCGTAAATGTTTTCCCAGTTGCTCTTTTTTCCACAACAAAAGAATTTTTGAAGAGTCTACGGGAAGCGGCACCGTGCCGAAGGTGAGCCATGGGAGACCCACTGGCCTGGGCGCTCTCCCAGGACACAGTGGGAAGAAGGGATGCAACCCAGGTCCCCGGTGTGTTAACCACTGACCTGGTGAAAAAAGAGAGCAGAGGTTGTCTCCAAAGAAAGCACCAGCTGCCCCTGGTGTACCAAGCCCACTCCAGCAAGGCTCTGCAGGGTAATGGGTTGAGGATCTCGGAGGACCTTGGGTCTGCGTGGGGGCTGAAGCATCGGACTCTTAGCAGCTGAAGTCCTTTGCCACATGAAGTGTGGCATTCATAGACCTCAGGCCGGGGTCAGACAGCCGCTGGGAGGCAGTTCTCATCATCACAGCTTTGAATCGAAGCATCTGAGTTCTGCCCGAGTCCCGCGATTGCATCCCTCCTAGAGCTGGATGCTGCCAGTCATTGCTCTGCTGTTCCCAGTGCTGCTGCTTTGCCCAAGTAAAAGCTAATTAAGAACCTTTAAAGCTGTTCCTACAAGACTTAATATAATAACAATAATATTTAAAAGATATAACATTAATGAACATGCATTAATCAATATTATTTAACTATTAACATTACTACTTAAACATACTAATAGCATTTTAAAGTACCCATAATAGCTTTTTAATTTTAAGAGAAATAATCAGAAAAATCACCTGCTTTCCCCACCAGATGTTGAGGAACAAAACAGTGTTTCCTTTGCTCACCAGGAGACCCACGTAATCTTTTCACATATTCATCTGCCCAAATCAATGAAGTATGCCACATACTCTCCCCCAGCTGAGGTCTTTCTGAAGGGGAAGAGGAAAACCAGATGTCAAGAAGGATGCTCTATGCTGAGGGAGCTTTACTAGGGAGAGCTTTTGACAATCCTTGCAAAATGCCATTTTCATGATGGCACAAATGCATGAATATCAAAAAGAGGGTTTGCAATTCAGCAGTTGGTGCAGCTTGTGGTTTAGGGAGCTGGAGCTGCACCAAGACACTGATGAGTGCAGCCATTCAATGGCTTCGAGCAGCTGCTGCTGAAGGGACTGAGAGAGAGGGAGGTGGCAGGTTAGCGGGAGAGTAGTACATGGAGGAAGCGAGGACAAGGGCAGTACTGGAGAACCTAAGTAACATTGCCAGCATGAGGGTCCCAAGATGGTCAAATGTGGATCAGCAACAAGTGGCACCCCCTCAACCTCTACCCTGCCCACAGTCTTGCTTGTCTGAGAAGAGACCGTGCAGTCAGACTGAGCAAGGGGAGAGAGGTTTACTCTGAGACACAGTGACACAGTGGCACAGGGCAATGATCTAATGCAACCAGACCTAGAGGCTGGGGTCTGCAGATCCTGCACCTTGCTCCTCCCAAGTCTTTGATTTGGTTAATGTTGCACAGGACAGGTTACAAACACCTGTATCGGGCTTCCTAGCATTCACAGTCAATAGGCAGCGAGCAGCAGGGGTGTAATGACGCATGCCCAGAGTAACTCCAAATTGCTCAGGAAGGTGGGGCACAGGGCACCCCGTCCTTGGGCAGGACACCGTACAGGCAGGGCTCCCCCACCTTTGGGCTCAAGCCAGCGTGCTCTATACTGCACCGAGCTCTTGCCATTAAGGATCTCTGCAATACACTCATTGACGGCATTTTCATCAGATCTAAGAGGAGCTGGAGGATTTAGCTACCCACTTCCAACTGCCTTGAGGCGTGGGATATTTTCCAAAGGGTGTGAAAATCCCCTGACCCAGAACATCTCTAGAAAGCTTGAAGGCCCTGCAAGTAGCTGTGGAGAAGGAACTTACTAGAAGGTTTCTGTAGTGGCTAAAGAACATCTTTGGTTGTTATTTGTGAAGAGTTTCTTGTCCGTACAAGGTTTTTTACCTCAGTTCCGATATGTTTAATGCTTTGTTCCCTGGAGATTTAAAGTATGCTCATTTTCACCAGTTCTCCTCAGTTTCTCCCTGTTGCTTGTAATACTAGGTAACGGCAAATCAGCGAGAGGGTCACACAGCCTGACATGGACTTCCCCAAAGATGCATCAGGTTACCGCAAATAACCTTGATGCTTCAGCATCCTAACTCATCCAAATACAGATTCCTGGAAAGAGGCTTTTCAGCTGTGCCGCAAATGCTGTGCCAAATGCCGGCGGACTTGGGCTGCGCCAAAGAGTGCTGTTATCGAACCAGAACGCAACAACGAATGATGACTTCACGTGTACAAGGAGAGATCAAGGGTACTTCATAAAGACATACCTGGGGAGTCTAATGAAGGAAACATATTTTTGCTGTAAAGCCACAGCTGTTCGCCTGGAGACATGCTGCCATCTCCGTGGGTTGGTCACGGAAGGAAAGGTGAACTTTGCGAGCTCTGAAAGAAACCCAGCCATTCCCGCAAGGCAGCGCCAGCCTCTTGGCGGGGACGCTTCATTTTTCTGCGGGGCTGAGGCACCACTAGGGGGAAACACAGCACCACCCTCGGCAGGTCCCCGCCGGCTGCCGTAAGAGGAGAGGGGCGAGCGCCGGGGACAGCCCGCGGGCTGCGCCGGGAGGCCGGGCTGCTCCCGGCGGGGCTGCGGGGGACCCGCCCCCGCCCCCGCCCCTGCACCGGCACTGCGGGGGGAGCGGGACGGAGCGGGGGTGCCGCACCAAACGTGCAGTAGGAGCAAACGGGAAAGGACGAGGGGGAAGTAATGATAAAAAAATAAAATTAAATAAATAAATAAATAAAATAAAATAAAATAAAATAAAAATACTATTATTATTAAAATTAAAACCCCAATAAACTGACGAGCAACTGCTGGGAGGCACGCTAAAGTTTCTGAAGGTACACGGGTACTCCTCTCTCTCAGACCAGTGGGCACAGCTCTTAATTTTAATTTAATTATTAGCCAGAAACAGCTTCCTCCTGGTTCTCTTCATCTCACCAGCACAGAAATCTCCCCGGCTGGCAGGAAACCCTTGACCCATTTAGCTCCTAAAAAGACAGTACTGTTCCAAACAGCTACTGAATTGTTTGTTACTAACAAGATAGCTATCAAAGGACAGAGCAGTGACACAAAAGTTCATGAGAATTATCATTATCATCATTATAACATACTACACTTAGCTTGTATAATAGACATGTTTCCTCCCCCAGATTTTGTCTTTAAAGAAAACAATGCCCAGTTCTTTACCATATCCATAAATTATCTGGTAAAGGGAGTGAAGAGCAAAGTAGCAAAGGCTGCAGCTGATACAGAATTATTCAGAAAAGACTAAACTACAGCTGAGAAGAAGTGCAGAAATATTTCATAATGTGATGTAGCAGAGCAATAAGAAGTCGGATTTTGCATTAAATTCCACATCAACAAATGCACTATACAGCACCTGAGGGGAAAAATCTATTTATACATGTCATGGGCTTTAAATTAACTGTTTTTACTAGGAAACTAATCTCGGAGCCATGGTGGATACTTGAGATCAGGGCTCCATGGTGGGCAAAACAGCAGAAAGAATTATCAGAATTAATAGGAATAAATAGAGAAAAAAGCAGAAAACATCATTTTATCTTTCTATAAATCCTTCTTAAATATAGTTTGCACCCGGTATCAAAGAGATAGCCAGAAAAAAATAGGTTCTGTGAAAGGTGACCGGGTATGGAAAGGCTCCCATATGAGAAAAAACTAACCGGGTTAGAAGCAGGACTAGCTGAAGCTTGGAAAGGAGACAGCAGAGGGTGGTGACAGCTCAGTCACATCACAGGTGGCCTAAAAAGGTGAAGAACAAATCTCATTCCCTGTTTCACATAACACGACTATTCCTTTTTCTCAATTAAAATACCATCTAGTAGTTTTAAAACAAACATCAGGAAGTTTTGGTGGAGTTTTCTTTTCAGCGCATGTATAATTAAATCTCATTGTCGCAGGATGTTGTGGAGACCAAAGATGTGGAGAAGCCCACCAAGGGATTAGATAAATTCACTGCAGCTAAATCCACAAGTGGGTGCTAAACACAGGTGCACGGGAAGCTGTTAAAGCTCCGAAAGCTGGATGCGCAGTCCAGGAGCAGGACCATTACATTTGTCTACTTATATTTTTTCTTCCCTAGGTGCCTTCAGTTGGCCAGCGTCAGAGATAGGGTGCTGGACGACGTGGCATGGCATGGCGTAGCCAAATGGGAAAGCTGGATCACAGCAAGGCTGTGATTTTCTGAAGTTCATATGAAACTCAGGATGGAGCTGGGAACTGACTTCACACCTACAAAGCATCCTATCAGGGATACAGCAATGCATAACCACAGGAGCAGTTTTCCTGCACAACTGTGTGCCAGAGTTTCACTTGCTGGTCTGGAAATGAACCAGGCAGTAAAAGCGATTAGCAGTGGAAAGACACTAGACAGCTGTAATTATCTAAATGCCTTCCTATTAACCATGTGAGAAACTAAATCCTCACAATCACATTCGTTAGTAAATGCTAATGACAAACTAACTACATGAAGTTTCATTTGATTAGGTAGAAGAATTCTACTCCAATATGATTATGTTACACAGAATGACCTAAAAAAAAAAGAAAACCAGCCTGCCTCAGAGAGCAAATGAATGTTAATACTAGCAGACAGGCAGAGAAGCCCTGTCTTTGCAGTACAAGGGCTGCTCCTGCTGCCCCCGTGCGCTACCAACAGCATGGCCAGGCTCCCTCAGCTGATGGCAAAATGTTCCCAGCTCCCTGGGGCAGCTCCTGCCCCCGCTGCCAGACCTGCTGCGGATGCCGAGTGCAAGCAGGATGGAGCCGGTCCTGCTGTGGCACATCGTGGTGATTCACTGTGTATTAGCCTCATTTAGAAAACCCTGCAACGTCATAGTGAGAACAGATAGCAGGCAGTGGGAGAAATTTGCCTTGTTGATGCTTGCGCTGTTTTTCACCCGAGGAGAACAACGTGGTTCAACGGATGGGGCATTGGCATGAGAAGCGTGAGCGCAGCCTGATGGCCGCTGACCTCAGAGGTGCCAGGTTTTCGCCATCCCTGGCATCCCACGTTGCGAAAGTGCGTCACCGGTCCCTACACCAGACATGCTCACTCCTTCCTGCGTTTGCAGAGCACGAGGAGAGCTAAACATAACAATTTCTACAGAGATGTGAAAATACCACGGCAGACATCAGTTTTCAGGGCAAGCTGCCTTCTTGGTACCTTTGCTGATTTTCTTCTTGAAATACTGATAAAACCCAAGCCTTCCCGAGTTCCTCTCTTCAGAGCACCCACAGATATTAGCTAAGAAGAGCAGGTCTCTTGGCAGTGGGGATGGAGGACCTCACTGCGCCTTTGCAGGAAAACTGAGGGCAATTCCAGCACCAAGCTGAATCCCACTGGATCTATAACGTCCATCATTTCTAGATATACAGGTACTGTAGTGGCAAGCATGATGCCAATGTCCAGACACAACAAAATAACACCCATATATAACAAAATGGACCGTATATCACAGTCCATCCATAGCATGAAGCACTTCAGAGAAGACCTGTGTGCATCCAGAGCCGAGGTACCACAAGGACATGAGGAGAGAGCAAATGCCTGCACCAGAGGGTCCGTTTCCAACATGGGTACGTGCTCTTTGCTGAAACTGTAATCTAATTTTTAAGCATGAGTTCCCTCCGTACCCCTTATTCTCAAGCAGATGATATGGATTTCTGGTGTCTGTGTGATTTTGCCCAGTCGTCCAGCTGAGGAGATTCAGACCCCCACAAGACCCTTCAGGCAAAGAGGCAGGAAGGAGAACGTAGCCTTTCCTGAGAGGCCACACCACATTTCTGTGTGGGCACAAGTCCCTCCCAAGCCCGTGAAAGCCACTGCCTGCACAGTCGAAGGGCCCCTAGACCATTTCACCACTCTTCCGCTCCCCAGCCTGACTGGTGGACACTGCCTGTGCTGTTGGCAGCCCAGGGACAACACCTGCACGGAGGCCACAGGGCAGGCAGGTGCCCCAGCACCCACCTGCTCCGCAGCCCCATCCTGTCACAATATAGCAGGTGAATCCTTTATACATAATCAAATAAACCAGAAGGTTATTAGATTTGAATTAGCATTCACTAACACAATTGATTGTGTGGATTTAGTCATCTAAATGGTCAATGCTAGGACATTTGGATAATTATTACTGTTTAGTGATATTTCTTCAGCTAATTGTTTTTATTGAATGACTCACTTTGATGATGCAGCTGAAGCTAGTGTGCAGCTGGGCTTCCGAGGACAGGATTTTAGCTGCCCAATCCACCTCCCAGAGGTTCCATCATTCCTGTAAGACAATGCATTTGGGTCCCTCTGGATGGTCCTTAGGAAAGGAACCATTTGGGAACTGTTCCTGCCTCTGCCAATGCATGCTTGATCATATGTGGGATTATTTCTCACAGCAGCTCACCCCATCACGGTTAAATAAAACTAAGCTAAACTAAGCTGAAGTGGGGTTTTTCCAAACTCTGCTTGAGTGGGTGCCACCTGTGAGGGCAGCAGTGCAACAGCCCACATAAGCTGAGATATTTCCTCCTCCACCCTCTTAAGCATACCCCCACCCTCGTCCCCACGAGAAAAGACCCCACTTATGCTGCCCTCCTGCCCCCCCCTCCACAGAAGGGCTCAGCCCCCACTGCCCCAAACCCAGCCTGAGCCCCAGCCCTGAGCCCCAGACCCACAGCAGTGCCTGCCTACATGGGAGGGCTCGTGTGGTAGTCGAGCTCTCAGCATCTCCCTGCAGGCAAGCGCAAGGGGAAAGGGACTGCATACACCCGCCCCCCATAACCCCTGCCCGCATTCGGAGGGACACAGGTAAGAAGGCTCTGCCTGCACAGCACCATGCCAATGTAAAAGGCAGAGCTGATGTTAAAATTTTCCCACCTGCAGCTGTCTGGAAAAGCCCAAATGAGCAGACCGTTGCTCCAGCAGCAAGAGCGTACCTGTGCCTGCTTCCCTGCAATCAGCAGCTTCCTCCAGGTACGAGGTCGCCCTGGACCACTGTTGTGCTCCCCAGGATTGGTAGCATCAAAGCAATGTTTATCAGAGACCTCTAGATGCAGCTCAGGGAAGGTACTAAGGGATACACAAGTGTGACTAGGTCTCACAGTCATGCTGTGCCTGAAACTGCGTGATCTGGCTTGGTTTTCATTCTACTATATGTTGCCATTTGAGATCAGCTAAGCCAAACATATGGAAGGAGTCACAGAAACCTGCAGGTAGTTCCCAACCCAAAGGGCAGCAGGGGGGACTGCACCCCCAGTCCAGAGAGCGGGGAGCTGCTGCTTAGCCCCATGCAGGAGGGCTCAGGCTTCTCCATGGTCAGACAGCCTGGGTGACCTCGAGGTGACAGCGACTTGACACTGCTTGCTAGGAAGGTTGGGAGAGGGCATCTCATGCACACAATTGACAGACGCCCTTTTGCTGTTCATCTGTCCCAGATGTCTTACAGAAGTGTGGGATTGCACAGGCACATGGCTTTGCCAAGCAGTGCCAGGAGGCTGTTCTGGGCAGAGCTCAGAGCACAGACATGCCAGTGGGACAGACGGACATACCGAGTGACGCCACCACAACAGGAACAGCAGACAGTGTGGGCGAGTGAGGAATCTCCTTAGAAGGGAACATACGAATATAACGTGATGGACAGGGTGTTGCTGTATACACAGAGGATGAGACACAAGGTAATGGTACAGCCAGATGAGTCCTGCAAGGAGTCGGGTGCCTGTAGGCTCCTGAGAGATAAGGATACTTTGACTGTGATGTCTTCTACCTCCCAGGTCTGCAGGGGCAAAGACCTGCCAGCTAGTGAGGATACAGGAGGTAGCTGTGACGGCCACAGCGGGATGCTGGGCTTCGGGAGGCAGGGGATGCAGCCAAGAAAAGGGTTCGTGTCTGTGGATGCAAGCAAAAGAAGAATTAAATACTGCGACTGTCAAACACTCGTTTCAAAGAGGGACCGACATGGCTTCTCTGCAGTGCTCTGGGGAAAATCACCCCCTCCCATCTCACTTCCCTCACTGGCTTTCCCACAAATGTGTTTCAGAGCCTGCATGAACCTTCCTGTCTCAAGCATAAAACCAATCCCCTGGGCCCTAAGTCTGTGTTGCCAGAGGTCAGGGTTTTCCCAAGCAAGTTATATTTTTCCCTGCTCAGAAATCTGGTCTGGGAAGAACTCGAGGATTACCTTTTCCCCATTTGTCCAGGGTTCCTGGACATCTAGGGAAGGCCGGCACTGTGTGTTGCCAGGGCTATGCCGTGTGCAGGCCCTCCAGACGTCACCACGGCTCACGCACAGGACAGGGAGTTCACAGAAGAACTGAATTTACTGCCTGTGTACAAACCATCTGTCCAAGAAAGGCAGAAGCTTATCCCAGAGAGATATTTCTGTCTGGGAAACACCACAGCCATAAGTTAGTAAACAACACCCACGAAATCTGAAGAAATCAGAGCCCTAAAAGGCATAAGCTAAATGGGAAATCATCCCAGGAACGGACGCAGCCTTGGAGAGGGATAAATTTAAACTCCGTCCAGGCTGGAAAATCTGCGTGCCGTCTCCATCTGCTCCCTCTTCCTCCCCAACGCGGCTCCAGTAATGAATCACTGGCCTCTGAAAGATGCACTGTTGCTTCCAGTTCCCCTTTACTACAGGCAGCTCGGGTATTGCAGGACCAGCAGGAATGGCCACCCTCCGACCGCCAGCCCAGGTGGCAGAGGTGAAGCAGCCCCGCAGGCCAGCACTGCTCGTCCCCTGGCTCCCACAAGTGGTGGTGGCCCCGAACTCACTGCCAGCCATCACCTGCCCTGGGAGAGGTCATGCTCAGCGTAAGCAGTTGGCTGCATGAAAATAAATGGGAATACGAGGGAATGAGAGCTGTGTGAGGAAATGAAGGTTTTATTATAACCTGGTCTGGAGAACCTGCGTCCTGGGAGCGCAGGCAATACCCGGAGCATGCAGAGCATGGGATGTCAGGAGTTTGGAAGAATCTGCATTTAACCCCCCTGAGCCTGCCTTTAGCCTCTCTCAGTCTGTAAATCAGAGCTCACCTAACACCCCTATAAATGCAGCCTTGCTCTTTGCTGTCCCTTGGAGCTCTTCTCCCAGCTTGCTATCCTGCAGAGAATAACTGAGCTGCAGCCAGGCGCTGCAGCCTTGCTCTCATCAACAGCCATTTGTATAGGTAGAGGAAGGATGGGCTGGACTAGGACATGGCACCAGAAGCACATCCAGCCCTTGGCAATGCTGTGCACACTCAGCCCACAGCCACTGCAGAAAAAACTGCGGTTAAAACCTTAGGAACTTCCCAAGCACAGCCCCAGAGCACCTTGATGGGCATTTTGCACTGAGATACTTAAAGCCAAGTCCCCCCTTAGCACTATCTCAGCAGCAGCTGCTGCTGACACCCATTGCCAGCTTCAGGCAATTTGTGGGTGGCAGATCGGGGTTACCCCTCCCAGAGCCATGCGATCTGCTGAGCTTCGGGCCTCCAAGGACTTTCACCAGGAGAAGGAGCAGAGAGCAGAGAGCCTGCCCGCCTCCAAAGAGGGTGTGCACAGGAGGAACAGACCTTGAGACAGTCCCTCAGCTGGCAGTCCCAGGGCTTTTTCAGGAAACACCCAACCCAAAGTTCATCTTCTGTTGTTTTTTTTTTTTTTTTTCCTCTCAGGGTTATGCTCTTAGTATTGTCTAGTATTTCCTGCTTCCTCCCCTGGCAGCTCCCCTGCTAGCTCAGACACACAGCTACAGCACTCAGTGCATTAGCCCCTGTGTTTGCCACATCCGTCCCCAGGGAAATCCCTGGGCCCACACGCAGTTCAGCTTCTAATTAAGGCCTGCCGTGTGCCTGTCTGCTGCGGCGGGCTCCCACTGCTCACAGAGAAGCAGTGTACTGGCTTTTTATGTTTATCCAGGATGATTTGCACCCACCAGCTTTAGGCACAAGAGTTGCACAGGAGCAGGAGGAGGCTCAGAGCAAACTATGTGCTGAGGCAGACGGCTCTCACTGCCTGTGCTCAGCCTCCTGCTTGGACAGCCCAGCGTAACTCAGCTCAGGTCTTTACTTTGCTCAAAATATCATCTAGTACCACAGGGAAATTTGTATCCAGATCCAGTTTTGACCTTCTGGATCCGTAATCCAAACAGAAAGGAAAGCAGCTCCCTCCTTGGCACGGCCCCGCTGGCTGCCCGTGCTCACCCTCTGCCAGGCAGAACTCCACCTCCCGAATTCTCACCGGGTTGGTTTTCTGCACGGTCCCACCATGCCGCTCTCTCCACCTTTGCAAGATTCCTCCTTGCTGGGAAGAACTAGAGACCATAACATTACCAAATGTCACAGCTGCCTGCATGGGGAAAGTCCCTTTTTAATTATTAGCATGCTCCCAGTTCATATTTTCCCCGTCAGGTGCTTCCACTCTGTCTGCAACCACAGAGGGGGCTGTACTGATGGGGAGCAACGTTATTCATGTTGCTGAAGGGAAAGTTGTACTACAAGCTCAAGAGACCTGCCTCTGCTTCTCTTCTCTTCCCCCAGCCTGAGACTCTTCTTTCCTACATGAAACACATGTGGCAGCAAGCTTTGCTGCATCAGGCAGCGAGCATCAGCTTAAAGCTTTGCAAGCAACATTCTTCAACAAAACTTCCATGTGAGAAATGGGAATGACACCACAGGAAACTTGTTTTCCAAGTGGTAGCCAATTTCAAATGACTTGACCTATATTTACCCTTAAGGCATAACAATAAAAGCAGTTTAAATTGATATAGTACATTTCATCCCTAAGGATCCCCAGAAATGCAACCAATTTATATATAAACAGCCCACAGTTCACACAGAGAAATGCAGATCTTCCTGGGGACGCAATACATCAGTTTAAGAGATACCAAAAATAAGCTGCAGTCTAAAAATAAAAACAGAGACCAGTGTGGCCAGCCAGAAATCTAGGGCCATTAGACTCTGGCCAGGACACCCTAGTCAACTCCATTTCTGTATCTGTGGGACATGGGTAGGATTTTAAACGCCCTAATTTGGACCTTGGTTTTACATGCCAAAAATTACCCCCCACACTGTTTGCTTGGATAGTATATCAGCTCAAATAAGGTGGAGAAATGCTTCTTACTGCATCCACCACACTGCTTTTTGGAGTATCTGACTGTCCCATAACAGCCTCTGATGAAAAAGTTTGAGGAGGTAGGGATACAGGCCACATGGCACGTGTAACACCATCAGCCCTCATCCTGCCTGACCAGAATGGACTTTGCTTAAGTTTCCTTCTTCTCATTTGGCCATTTTTTTAAAGCTTTCAAATTATTAGAAAGCAGGAAGGAAATATGTTTTCCTTGTTTAGCACTGGACTAATTGTTTGGAGCTGCCTGGTTCTTATCTCTACAGCAGCTGTAAATGGGAGCCCAAGATATGTTGATTTTAGTTGCAAAATGTTATCAGAATGATGTTAGGTGTTCCCTGGCTTCCATTGCACTAGCAAAGTCCATAGACTTTTGGAACAATAAACCGGAGTCCTGTTGTAAAGGGGTATGTGCATGTGCGTGTACACATGCAGACAGCAGGTTTACTTGTGCGCGTACACATGCAGACGACAGCAGGTTTACTTCACCGATTTGCTTTGCTTTTGGTTTTAACAGCCTGGGCCAAGATCTTGCTGGATGTTGTGAACTGCCTTTCCTGATACGTTTACTGTGAGCCATGCATAAGTCCTCGAGATTAAATGGGAGGAAACAGTTAATAGGTATCTGCAGCAGCAATCACAGAAGGATGAAGTTGAGGGACCAACTCTGGTAAATCAACAGCACCACAGCGACAGCACTAGACGGTTCTCATGATTAATATGGCAATCAGGAAATTACAGTTTAATGTGTTTGCTGGAGGAAGCAGCACGAGAATCTTTCATGTACTTTAAAAACTGATTAAAACCGTACTGCCCCTTTTCAGTATTCAGGCACGCAAGGCTGCTTCTCGGACCCCTGCCAGCTGCTTTCTGCAAGGTAGAAGAAAAACAAACATCTCATCCTGGCAGCCCCACAGCCCTGCCAATTGAGTGCTCAGGGCACCCAGAGTGGAGGAGGCTTTCGCAAAATCTAGCCCTTATGGATCAGGTGCAAAACCACCTCTTAGATCACAGCCGTTTACATTGTTAAAGTGACTTTTAGGTAGTCCCTTGGTCTTGAAGTGCCCGCTGGACCAGGCAGCAGAGACTGCTAACATAATCCCAAATAAAAAAATGCAGAGAACCTTAATCTCCTCTCAAGCTGATGAGCATAAAAACCACTCCTGCGAAATTAACGCAGACACAGCAGAGGTATTAAACCAGAATATGCAAGAAGACAAAGAGGGTTCAGTTTGGCACAAATGACTGCAGCGTTCATGAAGTTTTGCTCCTGTTTCAGCAGGGCTAACCCCTGTCCCTGGATAGGTACGGCTGCTCCGTCCCCTGGGGGCATGTCTGAGCCTCCCAGAACTGCAACACCTAGGTGAGAGGCCACATAGGAAATCAGAGTTGTGATAGGCTCCATCCTATATCCAAAAACTGCATATCCAAAAGCTGAGTTTGTTTCTTTCTATCCTTTTTCTCTTGCGGACCATGTAGAAAATCAAATAGAAGAACTGCTGGAATGTGTTAATTTTCAAAAAAAAGGACAGTACCTCAGTAGCACAAAAGGAGCATCAATGACCTTCACCAGCGCTTCAAAACCTTTGCTTTATACTATCTTCTATATGCCGTCCCTTTAGGCAAATATCGTACGATGACCTTGTTAGCGGTGAGGAGTTACAGAGAAGACAGCAGCTTTATTTGTTTTAATGTTAACAAGGGTTCTGCTTGCCCCTGCATCTGCAGCTGGCTACTATTTTACATGTGGGTCGGGGTTCAGCGCTGAATCCCTTCTCAATCAGTGCTTTTGGCTGCCTAATACCCAGGGGTGCTGGCCCACCTCTGGGACCCCCTGCGACGCCCGGGGCCAGGCTGCAGAGCGGCTGTGGGGCGGCAGCGTCTCCCTGGGGCAGGAAGTGGGCTGGCCTCAGCACGACTTTCCATCCAGAAAACATTTTCCATCTCCTTTCCGCCACCTACAACTGGCTGCAGTACAGCCGAGTTAAAACGCACACAAAATAAAAGCATCTCGCGTGCCTCTGAAAAGAGGTTTCTGCTGGCAAATGCTCGCTAAAAATAGCCCTGCGTTTGCCTGTGAGAGCAGCTGGAGGTCACTTATAGAAGGAGGCAAAGAACTCGCTTTGCTGAACTCGGTTTCCAGCCATCGCAGCAAGGACAAGAAGTTTTAAAATTTAATTTCTGCGTGGTTCTAGCAAAACCCCAACTGGAGGCAGCGTGGTCCTGGTTGGGCTTGATACCCCTGTTAGTCAGAGCAGGAGCTTGCTTTCCAACTCCCATCCTCCCTTTTTTGCAGGGAAGCAGGTAGGAGGAGATTCATTTGTTAATTAAATTTCCCCTGCCAATTTACATTAAAAAGGGGAAACTGTTTCAAGAAGCTCACAAAACTTTCATAACCCTTAGACTATAAAAGAAAGAGTTGTATGGCTTTTTTCTAAACCTGCCCAAAAGCACCACCGGGTTGTCCCAGGCCAAGTGATGAATAATGAAAAAAAGTCCAGGAATGGCACAGCTGGGCTGAAAATCAGGAACATCTGCTCACAGAAAGTCAGGCATTCGCCCTCTCGTCTGGCTCCCCCTTTCATCTTTCGATTTTCTCATAAATTCTTGTTCAAAGGGATGCCATCCCATGGGAAAATTACAAAAGGAAAAAAGCGCAGATGCTGTTACTCAGTGAGGCCAGCAATAGTTGCAAGAAAAGAAAAATTCTTCATGGGAATCCCCCACATCTGAGAAGTAGAAACAAAACTTCACCAGGGAAAAATTCAGCGCTGTCAGCCCCGCAGACAATGCCTTTTATCCATGTGGGAGCCTGCATTTATCCAGTTTTCACTACCCGCCGATGGCATGACAGCAGTAAAAAGGAGCAGAGAAGAATCATTAGGAATGGCCAGAGAAAGTAAGAATAACGGCAGAAGATGTAATTTCTTCTTTAAAAGGCTTGTTCCATTATGGGTATGTACCTCTCAAAAGAGGCCTGTTTAGTCCTGGACCAGAACAGAATGTACAGGAGTGGCGTGGAATTCTCCTGTTCATTCCTGGTCCCATTGCACTGAAACAAAGTGAAAACTTCCACAGCAGAGATGTGAAATCCTCTAAACGCCGAGGCAGCACCTGCACACGTGCAGCTATCATGACAGCGTAACACCAGTCCTGTGCAGTACTACCTGAATCTCTCCAAAAAGCGATACCCCCCTCCAAGCAACAGCAGGGCAGACGTGCAGCGTGCTGATGCAGTTGCAGCCTCAGCATTGCTCTGGCTGGTGTTTGGTTTCCTGAACTTTTAGCATGACCTCGCTACCCTGGGCTGGCTACGAAGCCTGTTCCTGCTCGTCAGACGAGCGCTGGTTAATGACTCCTAAGGGGGTCCCTCTCACCAGCCCTCAAAACGATCCTCGCAGGGTCAGGGATCTGCCGCTGTGCAGATGAGGGCCGTGGAGGAGAGCTGTCGTGCTACACTGCACCTCACGGGTGGTGGAGCTTCTCCGAGTGTGATGACCACCACTTTGCACGCTTACAGGCTGGCCTTCTGGCCCGAGACATCCCGCAGCTCCTCTTATCAAACAGCAAGCTGGTGGAAAGTCGAGGGGGGATGCGGTGTGCAATCAAGGCCGGCAGTGCCCAGCACGTGCGGGCGGTCCTCAGCATGCAAGGGACCCCCACAGGGAGCAAGGACCCCCCACAGCACGCAATGGGACCCCGCAGCGGTGCGCACACCCGCTGCCCTGCCGGTGAGGGGGCACCGGGAGCCCCGCGACCGGGCAGGGCAGGGAAAGCCCCCCGGGAAAGCCGGCAAGGGGCAGCTGCCCGGGGCGCAGCAGGGAAGTACCGACGGGGACGCCGGGGAGGTGAGTACTTCCCCCCCGACGTGGAAAAACGCCAAGTCCCCTCCCGGGCCGACCTCTTCCCTCCCCTGCGCCGCCCCTCCCTGCCACCGCCCGCGGCGCCGAGCAGGACCAGACCCGTCGGTCGGGCTTTGACTGGCTGGAAATTCCCGTCCTCGGCGGCTCCTCCCCCGCAGAAATCCCCTTGCCGGGGTGTATATGCGAAGCGCCGCCGCCGCCGCCGCTCACTCGCCGCTAAGCCGGAGCTCCGCCGCCATGATCAGCGCCCGCCGCCCCGTCGAGCCGCCGGTTATGGAGGGCTACGAGCAACCGAAGAAAGAGCGTCAAGGCGGGTTCCCGCTCGACGATCGCCACGACAGCGGCTTGGACTCCATGAAGGAAGAGGACTACCGGCAGCTGGTGAAGGAGCTGGAGGACATACGCCTGCAGCCCCGCGAACCGCCCGCCTGGACACAGCAGCTGACGGAGGACGGGGACACGTAAGTGGGGGTCGGGGGGGACGACACACACGTACCCGGGGAGGGGGACACATGGCACGGAGAGGACGGGACAGGATGCGCTGGCGGCGGGGAGGCGCCCGGCCGGGCCGGGCCGGGCCGCGGCGGGGAGGGGAGGGCGGAAAGTCCCTGGAGGGGCGCCAGGGAGAGGCGGCTCCCGCGGCCGGCGGAAAGCCCCGGCCGCCGAAAGCCCCGGCTTGCGACACCCGCGCATGACCCTGCCCCGGGCCCGCCTCGCCTCTCTGCCCGCCTGGGGGATTTTGGGGTTTTTAATGTGGGATTTGGGGATTTTAACGTGGGTCGTTCAATTTTTTTTCTTTTTTTTTTTCCCTGCAGTTTTCTCCACTTGGCGATTATTCACGAGGAAAAAGCCCTGAGCCTGGAGGTGATCCGGCAGACGGCCGGGGACCGTGCTTTCCTGAACTTCCAAAACAACCTCAGCCAGGTACTTTCACCTCTGCAGCCCCAAATCCGGATCAGCCCCTGCCACCCCCACAAAAGCCCTCTGGGAAATTCCTCCCAAAAAAGTCCTTTTTAATTTTTTTTTTTAACTGATGGATATTAAATCAAAGCCTACATTCAGGAAAGTCCCCAGCTGGCTCCAGCCAGTGTTAGTACAACGCTTCCTCTCCCCTGAGAGTGGCATTTAACGCCCGCATTTTTCAAATATGACACAATGGGTTGCATCCCTCTTTATTGGGATGTTAATGATACCCTTCATATGGATTGACTGTTCGGTATCCAGAGAGCCCTCAGTTCATCACTTCCAGACTAGAGGAACTATACAATATGTCAGGAAGCATAAAGAAACCCCAGTTTCTGGGGTGTGTTTTTAATTGGGGGCACAGATCTCCAAGCGGTCGAGGGTTCTGTCCAGACGTTGCTGCCAAGTTTGCGGTATAACTTACAGGTCTGCGTTTTCTCTCTTGCCTGCAGACTCCTCTTCACCTGGCAGTGATCACGGATCAGCCTGAAATTGCCGAGCATCTTCTGAAGGCCGGATGTGACCTGGAAATCAGGGACTTCCGAGGAAACACCCCCCTGCACATTGCCTGCCAGCAGGGCTCCCTCAGGAGCGTCAGCGTCCTCACGCAGTACTGCCAGCCGCACCATCTCCTCGCTGTCCTGCAGGCAACCAACTACAATGGTATGGGCACGCTGCTGTACATAGATGTCGGTGTGCTGTACCAAGGGTAGAGTTGTTGTCCCGTAGAGCTCAAAGATCTCTGGAGAGGTGGAGAAGGATTGTTATGCCCATTTGAGAGTTGAGGAGTCACTGTCTTGTAGGCCTCCTCACTGTTGATTATTGGCTCTCGTGGCTTTGAATTTTGCATTTTTAGTGAGTACTTCTGCAGTGCTCCTTTTTTTTTGGTTAAAATAAGTTACAGTCAAACACTGGAATAAAGCCTCTAAGAAATCTTTCCAAAATCCAACCCTGTTATTCATACTTACTGGAAGCTGGAAAGGTCTTCTGGAAAACACCCTTTTGCCGTGGATTAATTGCAAACTTAGATATCCTATCATCTTGACTTTAACTGAATGATAGGGCATTAGGTTAGACTTACTCAAATTTTACCTTCATTTGTGTTTTGCAGGACATACGTGTCTCCATTTGGCATCTATTCAAGGATACCTGGCTATTGTCGAATACTTGCTGTTCTTGGGAGCAGATGTAAATGCTCAGGTATGTAATGTATACCGTGAATTTAACTGAGCAGGGCTGTGTATTCATAAGAATCAATAGGTCTGGCACCAGCTCTGGCTCTCCTAACATGCCAAACCTTGTGTTATTTTCACGCAGGAGCCATGCAATGGTAGAACGGCACTACATTTAGCTGTTGACCTGCAGAATTCAGACCTGGTGTCACTTCTGGTGAAACACGGGGCGGACGTGAACAAAGTGACCTACCAGGGCTATTCCCCCTATCAGCTCACGTGGGGAAGAGACAACTCCAGCATACGGGAACAGCTGAAGCAGCTGACCACAGCCGACCTGCAGATGTTGCCAGAGAGTGAGGATGAGGAGAGCAGTGAATCGGAGCCTGAATTCACAGAGGATGAAGTAAGTAGCTATTTGCACCTTTTCAAGAGAAAGGGAAAATCCTGCCCTTTGTAGTTTTTTTGTTAGTGCTGCTCTGATGACGTGCTCCAATGACCTCTTACCTATATAACTGACAGGTATAAATAGCCCATAAAGTAAGGTTACGCTGTCAGCCATTAGCAAGATGGCAGTTGGGGCAAGCATATAAATAGAATAAATTTAAGAATAAAATGTAAAAAATACGTGAGGGAACAGAGGTTACCTTCATGCAACGTGAGTTGCTGAACGTTGTTCTGTTGCTGACACCTACAGAACCTCGTGAGATAAAATTCAAGTTAATAGGTGGGTTTTCTTCTCCCCAGCATTTGTTTTTCTAACGTTCTCAGTGCTGTTAAATGGCAAACGTAACCATTTCGGTGCAGAAATTTTATACGCCGCCGAAGTCAGGGCATGCAGAATTTGGCAGTTATCCCAGAGTGAATACAATACTCCCAGTAAGAGTTTTGCATTAACAGCCTTTTGTTTTTTTCTTCCAGCTTATATATGATGACTGCCTTATTGGAGGACGACAGCTGGCATTTTAAAGCAGAGCTTTCTGTGAAAAGAAGTGACTGTGTACATATGTATAGAAAAAGGACTGACTTTCTTCATTTAAAAAGAAAGTCGCAACACGGAGGGAAAAACCAGGAGGGAAATACTACACTGCCCAGCAAGGAGCACGTAATTGTAACAGGATGGTTCCAGGTTCCGGCCTGTGTTTAAATACAGGAGCGGGATCTGTAACATCGGTACAGATCTGTGATTATTCACACCAACTGATAAAGAGCCACATGGCCAATCTTCTCAACCCTACGAAGGCAACAGACTACACACCCAACCTGCTAGTTACAGAGAGCTATCTTGTGGCATTAAGTACCACGAGGAACGCGTGTCCTCTCATGGGAAAGCAGGCTCATACCAACACCCCATCTTCTCGGAGACTGTATGTTAATTTGTGTTGGGCTGGTGGCAGTCCCTGGCCTTACTGACAGACCGCAGCTGCTCTCAGTGGGGTGTCCCAGGCGGAGGAGTCAAACCAAGGGACTGGTGACCTCCTGGCTGTTAGGAGAAAGGTAGCAATAATGTTAACTGTGGGCATTGGAAACTGTGTGTTTCACACCATGTGTGTCATAATTGCTACACTTTTTAGCAATTGTATATTGTGTAAATACTGTACATTTTTGTTTATAATTATTTTGGTACATGTGAGATATGTATTTATTAAAAAAAGATTACTGTACCTGGTCTGTGAAATGGTTCATTGCCCACCTCTTTGTCTTGAGATACATGGGAATCCACCTGGTTTGCTTTTTAAGAAACATTTAACACCTAGTAGACCGATGGGGTCACAGGCTCAGGGGTTTTGGGTGGTTCACCTTGGCAGCGGTAAGACATCTAAGCAGCTTGCAGCTCTCAGCCCTTCTGCTGCAGCTAATTTTGGAAGCAGACGTAGGTGTCATTTCCTGCGCCCATTGCGGCAGGCAGGTCAGGGGGCTGGGATTCCCCCTCTGTCACCCAAGCACCAGGCCGCCCGGCCGCTAGAGAGGGATTTTGAGGCCGTCTGTGACAGCACCCACCCGCCTGCTCTCGTGGCACCTTTTGTTCCAGCTCCAATACTCGGCAGCTCTTGTCGGGGCTTGCCGGGGGAGGCTAGAGGTTTGCAGCACAGCCCCACGCCCGCCCACCCTCTTGTTTATCACCCGGCCCGGCTCCGGTTTGAACTCGGACACGTTTGGATTTTCCAAAGGGGATTTCCATGGGAAAAGGGAGCACATGCCTGGAAACACATGCTGCTGCCTTCCACCCCTGAAATTCAGGCACGGGGCTTACCCCCCTCCCCGCTGCAGGAGCTACAGCTCTCCTTGACCAAATCACAGCAGCGGAGGATGTGGCTTTAACCCGCTTCAGTTATTCCTGCGTGTTTCTTTCCAGCAATCAATCAGGCAGACAGAATCACTTTGCTCAAATCCTTACCTGCACCTGATTATCTGTTGGCAGCGTGTTGCAGCACAGGACTAATTTTAGCCACAGATTAAAATCTGTGTGACCACGTAAAGGATGGGTTGTGTGAAAGGTGACCGTGCCCCGTTCCTCCTGTGCCGTAACCCCCTGGACGGGGACGGGGTGCAGCAGAGCTGCTGACGCAGGACCGAGCTCTGCCAAGAGTATTGGCCAGGGGACTTCTGTGCTGCTGGCACCTGGCCCGGCTCAGGCCACCAGAGAAGGCCATGGCTCCAGGCTGCACAGGGACACCCATTCCCTTTTCCACCCTGCTCTTCCCGAGGGGTTCCTGACACACCACCTGCTCTAAGGAGGGCTCTCTGGTATGAGGAAGAGCACCACAGCTGGCTGGGTGCTTCCTAATTTGCATGGGAGCCAAAGGCCGTTGTGGAAAGGATTATATAAAATTGTCATCCTGAGTCATTTTTATTTCCCTTCCACTCTCATAGCCCAGGTGTATGCGCTGAAACTTCCTTCTGGCAGACAAGGCCATGCCTGCATTGCAAACCTGCAAAGGTTTCCAGTTATGGGGCTGGGTGAGAATCTGCCAAACCCTTCTTCTCGGGCCCTCACCCTGCACTCCGAACGACCGCTAAATCTGAGCTGCAGATGGGGACTGGGGGGGGTTATCCACCTGCTGCTACAGGTTTTTCACCAGCAAAGAATCCCGAGTGACTTTCAGCCTTTCTTGACTAAACACGACGTTGCCACGGCTGGAAATAGAAAAGGCAATGTTCCTCTCACTAGCTATGCTTCAGCTTCCCCCTTGCAAAACAGGAGCTGGACGTGCTGTCAAGGCCCTGCGGAGGCATTCACCAGCTATAGATATCAGTGTTCTGGAGTGCTCGATATGGCTGGACCTGGTATGCAAATATTTAAATAGATACCATCTGAATGCAAATACTTTTTATTCAAAGGCCAGAGAGGGGGAGGAAAGTGCAGTTATCAGTAGTACCAGGTTGGCCGAGGAGTTTTGGAGGCAGCAGTACGTTCTCTGCTGCCCATTGCAACATTTAGACAAACAGTATCTTAGGAAGGTGCTGCTATAATCTTGCAAGAATTCTATAATGACTTAATAAATTAAGCAAATGCTTTACTGTACAAGGAAGTTTTGCAGCTAAAGAAATCATTGCGCAGGTACTGCATGCTGGTTACGCTACAGTTTGCCTCCGCCAGTCGTGCAAAAGTAATCAAGTATCGTATGTGGAGGAACTGCAGGTGAAGCAAGTAGGATGGAGATTAATGTGAGCATGTGTTTGTTAGCAAAATCAGTTGGGGCATGTCGTGTATTTGTGCATTGCTAACATGGGGCTATTCAGTGCAGAGCTTTGCCTGTTCACTTGACGATATAATGAGATTGTCCACCGTAGGTCACCCCCCGCACCCCCCAGTTTCGAACACGTGCCCTTAACTACTGCACGTCCACCCTGTCTCTGGCTTTTCCACACCTATGCCTTTAGAAAGATCTTCTGAGAGTGGTTTTGGTGATAACCTGCCTTCACACTACCTTCTTGGCACTCTGGCAGATATGTTGCACAGTCGCATTTGTAGGACTCGGAGCAAGAACTGCTTATGCATTTATTCTGCCAGCATCACTTTTTCCTTATTCAGCCGCCACGGCTGCTATTAGCAGAGCATGCCAGCTTCTTCTTGCTCATCTGCGTCCTCACCTCAGCTCCTGCTGGTGCTTCCCTGTGCTGGCCCAGGGTTCAAAATTCTCTCCCAGCACCTTCACCACCTGCCGTGGGTGGCTCAGCAAGCTTCAAGAGCAGCCATGCAGCTGCAGATGAAGGTCCTGTGAAGTTCAGTTTTAGTTTCCTGACTCTGACCCTCTCTCCATTAGCCTCCTTCCTTTCCTCAGCTCCTGCCATGCCTGTGTCCTCCGCTCTTACTGCCCTCGGCACCCGTATCTGCCTCTGCCTGCTCTTTTCTCCCTTCCAGGGTGAGCACCTTTCCGCAGGTCCCCCCTCCCTCTTCTCCTGCAACACCAGCTCACCATGAACTCATTCATCCATCATGACATTGCACAGCATGAGGCTGCATTTTTGTTTCCAACCTTTCCCCTCTGCCCATTCTTGTAAATCTCTCTGATAATCCCGCAGGGATATTCCCATACTTCCTTATATTGCGCACAAAGAGCTGAACTCCCCATTTCCTCCCACACCCTCCTCTTCCTCCTCGCACTCCAGCTCCCTGCAGGCCTCCCTTGCCCCAATCCCAACCCAGGGGCCACCTTCAGTCCCTGCTCTCCTGCCTTTCCGCTCTCTCAGCATCAGCCCTGGACTGCTCAAGAACCTTACAGGGGTGACAGACAGAATGCAATGGGACAGCAATAGTGGAGAGCAGAGCCCAGGTCCTGGTTGTCCCACAGTAAACTGGGACTCCTCTTCTTGCATCTACTGCAGCTTTGGAAAGTGTAAAAGCAAGGGCAAAAGGCAACCTTGCACCCAGGGACATGTGCAGGGAGGCTGCGTCCTCCCACTGGCTCCAGTGCCAGCCTGACCTTCGCAGTCGAGAGCAAAAACCTTTCACCGCCCTCCCCACCTGCTCACTCTGCTGTTCTTGGGTTATGGTGCAGCGTGCTCCTCTTGCACAGCTTGGGCTGTGCGGGCTGTTTGATGCATAGGTGTGTCTCAGCTGAGACAGGCGGGACGGGCAGCCCCAGGAGCTGCCTGCTGGCCTGCCTGCCGATGGGCTTGGACATCATGAGGGGCCACAGTCCTAACCTGGAGGCCTTAACTCCTGCTCTCCTCATCATCATCCTTCAGCCCTTTGACATGAGGAAGGGGGTCCCTATTGACTACTTGGCATTTTACACACTATAACTACAGGGCCAGACCAGGGCCAACAGACAGGGTTTACCAACCCTGCGCCCCACATCCACCTGGTGGACACATCTACCTTCCTGCCCCAGCAGGACTCGATGCACCAGAAGGCAGTGAGGCCACCAGGACCCTTAATCTATCCGCAAAAGTGGCAGCCCCACTGCTGCTGGCTTTGCCCCACACCTTCGGTTCAGATGTGGATGAGCAAGACAGTTGGGTGAGGAATGGAAAAGGTGTGGCCAGCAATGAATCCTCAGGAAAGACACCATGATCTCCGAGGTGGAGGACAAGTATCATTTGTGACTTTTTAAAATGGAAATTCTTCAGTGATGATGGACTCTGGGCCGGGCAGGGGCCCAGCACATTTTTCTGCAGAAGCTGAGCTGTGGAAATAATTAAGCATCTGGTTGTTCCTAGAAGAAAGAATAGCAGAACAGAGTGCAGGGATGGAAGGGAGGACCCTCTCCCTGGAAGAAAGCCCGCTCTCACTTCAAGGGGGTGGGGGAAGGGCTTTTCCAGCATTGCTGTGCTCCCAGCGCCGGCTCTCTGCTGGAGAGCAAGAGCTGTGCAGGATCCCGTGGGGCGAGGGAGCAGGAAAGTCCCCTCCCCTGCCACCAGCCAGGACGGCACACGCCACCCGGACGGCCGCTGCATAGCCTGTCCCTATCTCCAGCAAGCGCTCTGGCACCTCTTGCCTTCCCGTCCCTTCAGACAGCTCTCTGAAGCATTAACATCAGGGCCAAAAGGCTCCCTTTAAAAGTCGACACATTTATCAGGCCATAATGTAAGAAGCCAAAGTCCAGAGGGGTTGAAACAAAAACTCCCCCCAACAGCCCGGAGGTTTGACTGCCCTCCCTCCCTCCCTCCCCTTGCTCCAGCGCTCAGATTTTCCCAGGACTGTCTCCTTGTCCAATTTTCCAAACAGGACTTTCCAGTCCCTGTCAGAAGAGAGCTGGGGTTTTCCCCGCTCACTCCTTTCTGCAGTTTTACCCCTTTACAGCAGCCGCGAGCCATGGCACTGGGCTCCATTGCCTCTCCAGCAGCGGGAGTGCAGCCTCCTGCCTGCCCACTGCCAGGCCAGGGGCTTCCCTGCTCTGAAGGAACAGGCCTGCACCCCTTTAATTTAAATCCTTTTCCCACTGCCAGTTTCAGCTAATTCGGATTTATTTTCCTGTGTATCTTTCAAGGGAAGCTCTTCATCCCTCCAGCTTAAAGCAAAATATGAGCAAATGTGTGCAAAGTGCTGCAAGAAAGAGCCTTAAAACTCAAATATTTTTAACATGCACGCACGCCGTGAAGAGCACACAGCTACAATTACAGTTCAACACTTAACTCAGTTAATTATTACCCCTGGATTTTCAGTAGCTTGGAGGAGGGAGTTTCCCAAGGCCATACAGAAGATCTCTGTGAGCGCTGCTGCTCCACTTCAGCAATGCTCCTTGTTTGCACTGGGGAGTGCCCAGGGGTCGAGCAAGACACAGCCCCCCCGGAGGAGCACTGGCCGCTGTTAAACGAGAGCCCGTGGTGTTCGCTGACGCAGCGTGGGAGGACCCACGTGGCATTTTTCCTCTCTGCGTGGGAAAAGGACATGCCATGTGTTAGTCAAAGCTCTGCATGTGTGCTGAGCTGAGGACTGAGAGTCGGTAAGGATGGCTGCCCGGCCTGTGCAGCACACAGAACGAAACCACCCTCTTCTTTCAGTTTTTTCTAAGTGGATGAGTTTCCATTCCGGCGTGCGTCAAGGCTGATGTTTCTGGATTTCATCTAAAAACTTAGATCTGACTCCTAGCAGCAGCTTCTCTGAGACATTTTGCCCCAGCAAACAAACAAACAAGCCCTCCCCCAAGCTGCATGCAGCCTCCTTATCCTGAGCTGTGCTGAACATGGCTTGGGGAAAACCCTCCCGAGGAGGGGGATTCACACCACCCACTCGCCCCCAAGCACACTTGACCTCCACCTCCTCTCAAACAGCCTATGAAATTTCCTGAGCTATAGTAAAGCATCCAACATCGTCTGTCTGTCCATCTGCCCCAGACCTCTCCACGCTCCTGTCCTTGCAGCCCTGACCCCCAGCAGCAGCAGGCTGAAACGTGTGGTGCCAAGCTGCTGGACTACTCCACTGCGGTGAGGGAAAGCTTGCAAACTGCCATGTCTCCTGCCTTGACAATCACTCTTGCAGGGCAGAGCTCAAACCTGTGGAAACTGAAATAATTAGGTAGAAACTGGGTTAGCTGGCAGCAGCGTGGGAGGCTGGCAGGCTTCGCCTGCAGTCAGCCGGGTTTAAACAGATGATCAAACAGCACGAGGGCACGTACAACAACTGTGAAATGGCAAGAAGGCAGAGGGGATAATGGCAGCAGTGCCACCCGGGTGCAAAAGCTAGGTGAGACACCACCGGCAGCAGACACGGGTCCAGCAGGTCCCCCAGATCCACTGCTGAGGTGGTCTCGTCCCCTTCTCAGCCCAGTGGTAGCACTTTTCTCACAGACATGCTTAAGCTTTCCCCACGGCATCCTCCCCTCTGGCTCTGTCCCAGGGGAAGGGAGGTGAGCAGGTCCAAGAAAGGCCGGGACTTCTGGCCAGGATTGCCTTCTGCCCCTGGGTAATGGCACCAAAGCCAGTTTCCCTTCTCCACGCAGCTGACTCTCAAGGCGATCCGATCACCCGCTTCCCTCTGCAAGCCGCTCTTGTATATGAGGGACTTGTGGAGTAAGGAACTGATAACGCTTCGTTTCCTTTTTCAGAGAAGTCCGGGCAAGGCGGGAAAGGGAAGCCGCGCAGGTTACTTGGCAGTTGGCTTCCTTCCATGAGAAGTTCCAGGCACACGGCATGATGACGAAGTCTCCCTAGGCATGGTGCTCTGGGAAGCCTCTTCCTAAAAACAGCCGTGCTGAGGGGCAGAAGACAAGAGGACCGAGCTGCATCCATGCACTGCACAAAATTAGAGAAGAGCAACTCAGTAGAGCACATGGCAGCTCCATGCCACAAGTAGGACCACAGACATTTCTCACAAAGACTTGTGTGCGCAGAAGGTGTGAGCCCAGCAGCATCCTGGGAATGAGTGCCAGTATCTCCAAATTTTCTGCTTCAAATTTAAGAACAAATGGAATAATTCAAAATAGCCAGTTTTTTCCATTTTGCAAAGGAAATGTTTTGCTCTGCTTTCAGTTAGAAACAAGGTATTGCTTAAAAAAATCGTATGATTAAAATCATATTGAGAACTTCCCAACTGAAACAGATTACTTCTGTAGACTCAGAAAACAATTATTTATTTCATTTTTTCTTACTCATTGGAAACTTCAGGTGTTTGTTTTCTCACTCACCTGAAAAAAATTTTCTCCTAAGCTTCTGCGGTTGTGACATAGCAGAATTTCCTCTCCCACTCTTCTCCTGAGTCATGTGAACTGGGCATACCTCCGACCTGGGCCCTATCATACCGTCTCTGAAAAGCCAACCCCCAAATTTGCATCCAGTTGCCATCTATATAATAGCTATTAAACTCCTCGTGCTCACGTAGGGGCTAGTCTTCAGTTAGCCTTACAGCCAGCAGCCTTCCATCAGGTCTGCTCGGCTGCCTCTCGCCGTCACAGCATCCACCCCCCTCACACGTGTACATCCTATTCCCTCTACCTACTGACTCCATCTTTTGGCTGCTCTAAATATACCAAGAAGAAAACTCAGCTCATGGGAGGTGATATTTTCAAAATTGATCCTGAGGGCACTCTTGTGCTGAAAGTTTTGGAGCTGCAAATCAATCCGTAGCAAGCGTACGGCTTATGGCAGGTAAACTGGTGCTGATTCTGACACCAACCAGTGTCCTGCTGCTGGACATTTTGCCCATGACTTAGACCATGTCTGGAGCCTGATTCAACCCAAGGCGTGAAGCCAACGCACATGACCCAGGGAGCGTTAGGTATTCCCCACGCAGATGCTTTCATTCAGCAATAAAGCAAACACAGCTCGGTGTGTCCTCTTCCTGGAGGCAAGTCCCTTGTGTCGTAAGCACGTTCGTCATGAAACGCCACCGCACATGGCTTCTCAATATCACCATAAGAAAAATGTTATCTCGGCAGCCATTCCGCTTCACTGAGTTTACAGCTGGGCCCTTGAATGCTGTCAATAGAAATTGCATATTCCTTGTAAGCACAGGATAAAGACAGCTCCGTGTAGCCTTATTAATCATTTTGCTTAATGGCACATGAAATATCTTCATCTCCAATTGCCAGAGCATCTGAGCCCTGTCTCTGAGGACAGCAAAGAAATGATTTGGGAGCAGCCTCCCTTTAGGCGGTGGCAAGCCTCCCGCCTGAGCTGGGGTGCGCAGGCAAATGCTGCATCGGTGAAGATGCTGCTGCTGCGCAGGGTGCTGGCACAGCACAAGTGATCCGGTCCCTCAGTGTCCCTTCCCCCACGTCTGCCCGCTGGCACCACAGGGAGACCGAGAGCTTTTGCTTCAGGCTGGGTGTGACCCTGGCCCAGCTGAGAGGTGAAGAAGGATGCAGCACGGCTCGGCCCCATCACAAAGGGGGCTTTTAAGGGTCAACTAAAAGGCAAGTGTGCCCTAATGATAGGGCAGACTTTTTAATCACGTTTCATCATCGCTTAGCCCGAAGAGCAGTGCTGTGACACATGCAAAGCGGTTGCTGTTTGCTCCTGGTGGCAGCTCAGTCCCCGTCCGGGGCCGGTCATCGGGCACAAGTGCTCCTGACGTCAGAGCCCACAGTCGGAGCAGGAGGTGTCCCCGTCCCTGCAGCACTCCAGCGCCTGGCCCCCAAGCCCTATTCCATTAGCTGTCGGGGACCTGCTTCAGCAAACCACAGGAGGAAGTCGAAGATGAGATGTGTGAGATCAGTGAAGCGTGCAGAGCATGGTCCTGCTTAACCTCATCGGTCTGCCACTGGTGTGTGGAGATCCAGAGTTCAGGGCATAACTCACCAACAGTGGATATAAACAGTCATGAGAATCAGAAGAAAGCAAGCTTTGAAAAGAGAGCAAGCACTGCAAATATCACCCTTTAAAGGGTTAAAGCAGAGAGGCACCATATGCTTTCAACCTCCACTGAAGCGAGCAGGAGCTCACCACCTCTGAACTGAGCCTCCAGGAGCTCTTCAGAAAGGAAAGTGCAAGCTGGCTCTGAGTGACTGAGCTGCTTTGCATGGGATTTCATTTTACCTTTTTTTATGAAGCGGTGGTGAGAAAAAGAGGCAGTGACGGTAAATGCAAATATCTGCAAGACATCAAGGCCTCAGCAGGGAACCTGCTCAGCTCTGTGGTCCCTGAGCACAGGGATAAGGGAGCTGCGTGGTTGTGACTTGTGATTGTCATGGATCTTGCTGCAATGACTGACTGCTCTCCTGGCTGGGAAGTAAGTCCCTTTATCCCATCAACATCAACTGGGGGGTTTTTTGGCTCCAACTCAGACGTGATTGAAATACCTACCAAAGATCTGCTCTTAAAAGTGAGAGCTCGACACGCACAGCTGCCTTTGGCATTACAAGAAATGTAGAAGAAAGAGGAAACTATTTGAACTGCATGCATGCGGCATGAGCTGCATCAAGCTGCAGATAGGATGATTCTTCTCAGATGTAGTGCGGCAGCTACATCGGCATCTCTCTCCCTCTTACTGCTGACAGCTAAATTATTTCTTGCACAGCTGTAATCATACACAATGAACTTGCCCCTGCATAAACCCAGAGCATCTCCCTTTTGCTAACTGGCAACCTGTTGGGCCCTCTGTCCCTGCACAGCACCTCACAGATCTCATGTGCAATGTCAGATACGCTGCTGGCACGGTTTTGAGTCTCCAGGAAGGGCCTCTGGGAGAGCTGTGTGCTTCCAGCATCTGCCAACTGGGGCTGCAGATGTCCCAGGAGAAAACCTCTGTGCGAGAAGCCAGGACAGAACAGGCTGATCAATACCAAAGGAATGAGGGAGAGGGAAGGAAATGTTTTTGCTAGCAAACAGCCAGCAATTTAAATTAGGAATTGCAGTAACACCAGTGAGCCTGCCCGAATGTGGTATTAGCCTCTCAAAATACTTGTACGAATGCTTTAAGTCCCCAGCAGGGAAAACTGAGGTACAGATAGTCGGTGGTTTATGCTGCAGCATAGGAGGGCTCAGCCTGCTCCTTAAAAACACTACGACAATGAGAAAGTAAAACATCACCTCTCCTTAAAAGTACTTTCTGGTAACAACGGTGGCACGGGCTGGCAAGGGCCAGTTCTGGCTCCGTCTCTGCCTCTCACTGCACGTGTGACTGGGGCAAAGCCACTGCCACCCCATGCATCTCTGCTGCTCCTCGCCCGGGCAGGCTGCACGCGCACCTTAGGGCACCGCAAACCAGCAGATGCAAAGTGCTGCCATAGGACATGGAGTCACAGCTTGGACCGGGCTTGTGGCGCGCAGCATCTCTGCCCCGGCTTTGGGCTGTGAGCTCCCCGGGGCAGGGACTGCTTTTAAATAGGTGTTTGCGGAGCTGCCTGGAGAGTATGTGCTACCAGTCCCCTCCTCTGCGGAGCCACAACCAATATGAACTGGTAAAACCAGGACCTACAGTGTTAAAGGAGCTTATGCTTCCAGCTGCAAATGTACCCACTTTGATGTCTGCTGGGACAGCCAAGATTTGGGCTGTTGCCTGTGCACCGGGCCTCCCTCGGGTGCTTTAGGCTCTACTAAATTAGCAGACTTCCATCGCTGATTTGCAATACGGTGAGGTGAAAGGCTGTGGACTTCAGTAACCAGAGCCACATGGAAATTCAGGAGGATTTCTTGCTGCGCAGGCCCTGCCATGCCGGCGGGTTTCACCTCTGCTCAGCCCTGCTGGCAGAGACACTCTATGCAAATGCCATTTTCTAAGCTTTCACACACGGGACTTTCAAAAGGTTCACGCTCTTCAGAAAAAAATTTATAGGATCAGATTTTCCTATGGCCCCTCAAGTCATTTTATTAATCACCAGGACCATTCTCAAACATCTTTCAACATTGAGAAATTCCACTTAATCACAGCCTGCCCTGCTACCACCTTCTCAGCATCAGATGGAGAAAGAAATGATGCAGTGACGACCTTAGTCACACTAACGCTGCTTCAAGGCTGAGCCGGGGAATGGGACATGAATCATCTTTGCCTTTTCTTTCTTTTAAGGGAAATAGAGATGACTGCTGCTCTGAGAGTAAAATGCATAAAGCAGTGACAGGTCTTCCTGTTTCCTTCCCATCTCAGGTCCCCACTGCGTGCTCCTTCCCTGTACTTAACTGTATCTACTGAAAAAGCCCGTCTCTCTTTCAAGCTACTCCTTGAAGATTTGTTTACCACATCTCAGTGAGTGCAGAGCCATTTTTCCAGGACCGGCTGGCAGAGTGAATCGCAGGATATTTTCCAAACAAGTTCCTCTTACTTGCTGGGGTCTCTCTCAGTCCAGAGGACTTTTCTGTGTGTACAGATGCATAAGGACAGCGGGATGTTGTGCTGGGGGATAAAAGACCAGCTCCTTGGAAAGGCGTAAGTGTGGCAATGATAGGCATTGCATCGCCTCACTTTTACAAGCCTGCCTGCTTGCTGGAGTCCACTGAGCACGTCCGGTGCCCAGGACACGGAGCAAGGAGCCACCTACGCAAGCAAAGGGGAATGCCAAGGCCAGAGGTGCACCTCCAGCCTCAGGCCAGCCAGCACGGTGGGGAGAAGGAGGTGAATCAGGATCAGAGGTCATGGCAGATCTGTGCTGTGAATAGTGCTCTCCGTGGCCTCTGTGTCCTCTCCTTTCGTCCCCCTCATCTGAGGCACGCAGAAAGGAGCACACCCTGGGATAGCACTGGGCTCTGCAGACTGTCCCTTTCCCGTAATGGGATAACTGAGCGAGGATTGCTCCGAGGCACTGTAATACTGGGTAGCAGAAACCCTCCCTGCGCAGAAGGAGAGGGGATGGGGGGAAACAGCTGAAATATTTTGCCCCCCTCCCTTCTACTGGAAAATGCATAACCACTAGTCCCCATGGGTGCAGCCCTCAGGAGACGAATAGATATCTTGCTAGAAGAATACAGCATTTTTTATCTAGACATACTTTGAGCAAGTCTTAGGTAACACTCAGCTGAAGAGCCGGGAGCTGAACTCCGTGCTAATGCTCCCTCCACCGCTTCAGCCTGCTCCTGCCTGACTAAATGCTAAGATCTTCTGGGGCAGGCAGCCCAGAGCGTCAGCCATTGCTCCCTGCCAAAGCAACCGAGAGCTGCAGCCCTTGCACCTGTAGCCGGCAGCTGGGCACACTGTGGTGCCTGCCTCTGCAAGCTGCCCAAAAGGGCTGGGTCTGAGCAGTAGGCTTCGGCTTTGCGGCGAGGAAAAGCATGCAACTTGTTACAAGCAGGCTGGGTAATGGTTTGCTGCAAAAAAAACCCCAGCGTATTGCTAGGGAGAAATCCCAGCAAGCTGCTTGGGTAGGCAGGGGTTGCCCTATTTCTGTTTGGGGTTTCCTGGCCTAAAATAAAGGTGCTTGTGCTGAGAGAAGCTGCGTGCATGCGGTGAGCTCAGCAGGTTGCACACGTGGGATCTCCAGCACACAAGGCGACGATCTGCGCAGTACAGCCGGGGCACTTCAGCTGCACTTGTGCAATCAAGAGTCCAGGATTTCCAAACACTCAGGTTACTGGTCACAGCTGCTCTTCTGCCGGGGTTGCTCAGTGTCAGTCAGCCAAAGTCCTCAGCTTCAGCACAGACAAAATTTCCAAGGGTGAAAAGTGCGCATGTCCAGGGAGGCTGCAGATACGGGGTGACTGCTCTGTGCTTGGCAGATCTCCCCTAGGGAAAAGGTCAGAGGAATCCTCCCCTGCAGATTGCTCGTCAAGGATGGAGCTGTGCACTGCCCTGTTGGCCCTTTCTATGTTCCCACACACATAAGCCGGCAGGCTGTTAGCGTTCCTGGCTGGTCTGAGCCCTGGTTTGGACAGAAATTTGCCATTAATTCAGCAGCCAGGGCTGCACATTGAGTAGCTTGTTATTAATTTTGGTACAGCTTGCTTTTTTTGTTGCCACGAGTTTGCAGCCATCCAAACTCAACTGACATGTAAAGCTGGGAATCCCCCCGCCCCCAAACCTTTCTGTCACCTGAATAAGGTCACCTCCCTAAACCATGGGCCATCAACCTAGTTCCAGCTCTTGGCAGGACCCCTGCAGGGACATGCTCCAGCCACGTAGTAATGCCAGTGCTCAGAGACAGGCACCCACCCAGGCTGCAGAGCTACCTACAAGGAGACACAGCTTCCAGGGTTTGCTTTTGCTGTTTCGATCCCAATGCTCTCCCTCTTTCTCCCAGCTCACTACTACCCTGGAGCTGCCAGCCATGGCCAGTCCTGGCTTCCGACAGCCAGTACCCTGGTCATACAAGCTCCTGTGCAGAGTAGGTTTTTCAGCTCACTGAACTCGTGTTTTGTTTGATTAGATTTAGCAGCTTGAAGGGGATATACAAGTCCATTCCTAGAAGCTTTGCTGCAGGAAAAGCTTTTTGGCAACCTCTGTTGGCCACCAGAGACAACTCTGCAGGAAGGTGATGCCAGAAGTTACATGAGCAGGGAAGCCCCCGGCAAGCTATTTTGCAACAATATCCTGAGCATCCAGGATGTCATGACAGCTTCCAAGGTCGCTTTTCTCCATCAGCCCCAGCATGTCTCTTTGGCAGGCGCTGCAGTAGCTGCACGCGCTTGCTGAGTGCTTGTGCAACGTGAGAATCAAAGCTGTGCTTGGGGCAATCTGAGCTCATATTTTCTTATACTTCTACTGCAAAACAGAGGCCTTGTCCTTGGAGTTGAGCAAACCCATAATTTATGCCAGGGATGATCAGCCTTGGGCGCATGCGGAGCCACTGAGGGAGCTGCTCATGTTGCTCGCCGCGCTGCAATTTATTTGCTAGCCAGGCTATTTCAAGCTGTGTCAGGGACACTGGGTTACATGAAGAAAACAGCTCGTTGAGCAACAGACTGAGTTTGACACTTAATAAGGCCACCGCAATCCCCAACCCAGAGGTCTTTCCAGTCCGGTGTGTTGTCTTCAGCCATGACCAATGCTGGAAATGCCGGGGTATAACCTCACCATCACTTGGCCTCCTAGGCAACGCGTAGTGCAGACTGATGCAGGGAGATGCTTCTGCCCATGTCGGCGACTATCTTAACTACCCAGCAGCAGGAGAACTAAGAGCAGTATAATCCAATCCCAGCTGGAGCTGATGCTGCAGCGCCTACAGAAGTGTCGTTCTGAAGTGCCACAGAAATACAGCAGCTATTATGTCCCAGCTTCAGGAAAAACTACTTGTTCTCCAGTAGCATAGCGGAAGTCAGCATTTGGGCATGGATCCCAGAAGAGATTTAAGACCCTAAATCAGGATGCTGGTAGGCTGTGAAAGCCTTTATCTAAACCCGCCATCTGGAAAGCCTGTGCTCAGCAGCTCCCTACCTCCTGCAGCATGCACAACTCACTAGTGACTTCTCTCTGCTTGCCTTGGAAGTCCCCGAGCAGCTGGAGGTCTGCGTGGGTGGGTGCCTCACCCGAGGCCCTTCGATGGACAACGCATGCACCCTTCTGGGAGGAAGGACTGCTAGATCTTCCCTCCCTCCTGGCCAAGCAACCTAATCCCACAGTCAGCCCCATCATGCACACTCTGCTCCTGACCCTACGCCACCGCCCTGAATCACTGGCATTAGGGAAGGAGAGGAGGCAACGTGTCCCCTCTTCTCGCTCTCTCTCCTGCCTGGGGGCGAGGGCTCATCTATGGACGTGTGCCCGGCTGTCCTCAGACAGAGGGGCAAGAAACCCATTTCTTGGGTGGGTGCCCTAGCTGGAATTACATTACATTCACCTAGGAGACTGCTACCTTTGGCATATTTCAGGAGGAAAAGAGACAGGCTGTGAAAGAGCAGCAGTGTTCACACCAGACCCTAGGAAACAGCCAGCCCCCGCTGGGTCGAGAGCCTGAGTGTTAAGAGAGGCAGATCTTCAGGCAGACCTTGTTCTCAGTGTTTCCAGCTAGTGGCTCCATTTAGCATGGGGCTGCTTGGCTGTTTTCGGTCCCTCCTGGTGAAGCACGACACCGGGACAGGACTTGCTTCAGCCCCAGCTTTTCTGGTGGAAGAGCTGATGACCCTGGTCTGCCCAGCCACTGCAGTACCTGCATCACGGCTAGCAGAGAGGATTGCATGAGCTTTCCCCTAGTTCAGTTCAGACAGAACCAGCCAGGGCAGCTTAGACGAGTTTAAATTAACCTATATAATTTTGCCCAAAGCAAACACAGGGAACTGCTCTCTAATTACTCCACCAGCCATCTGAGGGGGAGCAACCTCCAGTGGGAGGGGTAGGTGAGACCAGGGAGACTGAAAAACCTCTTCCAGAGCTGGGTCTGGAGGAAGAAAAGTCCTTGTGGCCCAATGCATGCAGGAAACCCCTCCTAGAAATCCACCAAATCACCAGGGTGGGCAGCAGCAGCATCCCTTCCTAGCAGCAGGCAAAGAGGCTTTCACTGAGCCCAGAGGCATGGAGAGGTGAAGTTTTTGCACTTTCTGTATAAAAAGATAGAGAGAGCCCTGAAGGCTTATCATGGGAACGAGCAGGAGAAGCCAGTAGGACTGCCTGCAAATGCCTGGGAGCACAGAGCAGGTCAGAGGTAGGAGAGGGCACCCCTAAAGAGAGCAGCCAAGGCCAGGAGGACACCAGGGAGATGGCTATCAATCAGACACACTGGGAGATGGGGCTGCCATGAGAAACTGCCAGGCAAAATGGCAACTTGCACAACCAAGTGTCTGCCTTATCAAAATTGAGAAAAATAGAGAAAACCAGGAGACGAGTCCTCTAGCTCTCAGTGCTTCACCACGGTGACTGGCACCATCAATCTCAAGCCCGCGCAGCCCCCTGAGCCACCGTGCAGGAGGTGAGACGAGCGGCACGGCTGTCACAGTAAGCAGGTGTTGCCTTTGCTCACGTACGAGGGCTCACCTTGAAAACAGGCCTGGCACCAGGTAGATGGGCCCTGAGCTCCAGGACTGGAGCCGGAGCCGGAGCCAGAGCCCTTCTCAGCCTGCAGGGAGGCTGGGGAGGCTGAGATCGGGTGCTGGAAAGGATGCCGGCTGCTCGATGGAAACAAAATGAGTTAAATCCACTGCTCTCACCTTGGGAAATTCCAGGTTCCTTCCACAAATGAAATGTTCCTTTTACAAACTTGTTATGGTGGGGCTCCTGCCTACACCCAGGCTGTATCAAAAAAAAACCAGTGCTGAAAGTAAAAGCATCCGTACTGTGCTATATGCAGGACTCCCTTCACTTCTTGTGTTAATCGTGGTGTGACGGCCACCCTCTCTCACCTCAGTAACATGTTCAGTTAAATCTGATCTCTTTGAACATCTGCAATGTGAGCAGCACGTGCCATCACATGTGCGAGTCCTCTGAGAGATGACTGACATTTCCCAAATCACCTGCTGACAGATAGGTGTCTCGGTGACTCAGCTCGCGTGACCTGCTGCAGCTCATCAAGGAGGGTTTTGCCACTTCCACCCTAATTAGCTAAGCCAGCAAGGCACATGTTTGAGCTGATCTATCTTCTCTGCTTCATGGATGCTTTATGTTGTAGCTGAGCTGTCAGTGCCCTTCTTTCTTCCATTTCCTTAGAAGGCAGAGAGCTACAGGGTGGATTTGCCTTGAAGCCACCGTAACCGATGACGTGCTGCACTGAGCATGGGCACTGCAGAAGAGAACTGCGAAGGAAAGATTCAAACCCTGAAGTGGGAAAGGATGTGCCTTTGGAGGAGCAAAAAGCAGATGCCAGTGTGGAATTGCCGTGGGGCAGCCAGACAAACCCTGGTTGGGATGGTAACTATATGATGTTACCCACAACATCTGTGAGAGCATAGGAAAACTTCTCAGCAAGGGCCAGGGCTGGGGGCAGAAACAGAGAAACTCGCAGAAACTCTGAGCAATGGGGGAAGGCAATTGTCGGGCGGCCAAAGCAGATCAGGGCAGAGAGGTACAGATGAAGACATTGCCTGAAATCACTATTCTCAAAGCAAAATTACGCCTGCATCAAGCTGATGCAATTTCTAGTTGGATGTACTGGATTTCAGTGGCAAATGGGTGTGCCACGTAGATGCTTTTTTTTAGTGTTTTTGCTCAGAAAGCGGAGTGTTTCCTGTGGTAACTTGCAAAGACAGACTCTTGTTCTCAGGTTTGGAAGGAAGATGCTTTTCCATGCCCCCCCAGGGAGAGTGCCTGATGGGACACGCTGGGGAAATGGGAGGGCTTTCTGGTGGGCTTGGGAGCAGCCAGCAGGATCATCTTTCTGTCCTCACACTCTTTTCTTCCTTTAGGGGTGCCTGGCTGCCGCAGAAGTGAGGGGAGAGGCTGCTGTCGTGGCTCCCATGGAAGGCTGTGGTGGTGGAGCTGTGCCAGGGCCGGCATGGAGCCACCCGTTTGGCCTGGACTGTGGTTTTCTGGGGAATCACCCAGACCAAGGCAAACACGGTGCGCACCTGACAGGTCTTATTAAAGCGTTTCTCACTTCCCTAACACAGGCAGGCAGTGTCCTCTGCCGCTTTTGGGTCCAAGCCGGGATCAAGCTGCCCGGCCACGGCAGGGATGCTCCCGTGGCTCACCATGCCAAGGTGTCCCCAGGCAGGTGGGGGGAAAATCCAGCACAGCACAATAAGGCACATAAAGTGCCTTATGCCATTTTCTGGTTAATACCCATTTCCCTAGGATTCTTCTCACCCATTTTCATAGTGATTCAAGTGGAAAACACTGTCGGGGCCTGATTTCCACCGAGTGTACAGACTCAGAGGGCCACACGCTGGTCAGTGACAGTCAGTTGTATTCCCCAATGTATTCCCCATCCTAGTCCCATTTATACGCCCCCACTTAACCCCCCTGTAGCATGCTGCTGCTCCGAAACACTGCAGAATCAGAAGGTTTGGTCCATGAGTTGAGACGCCTTCCCCTAATCTAAGTGTCACTTGGGGTCTCCCCCACTCCTGCTGATTATTTGCCCGGAGGAGGCAATGCTTGAGGATGTTTCCAGCAAGCCTGCAGGACCGGGGCGGAAAACACACACATCTAAAAGTCAGATTGGTTAGTTAGGAAAAAAGGATGAAAACCAAGCCCACAGGAACTGCAGGACAGATGCGCCGCAGTCCTTATGTGAAAAAAAGGCACATTCCTCCCAATTTTTCAGCCAGCTTTGGCTTGCAGCTGAACACAGCAAGAGACCTGTATGGTGACAGAACATTTCCCTGGGCACATTTTCCCTCCCTTCCTTTTTTCCATGTTTTTTTGTTTGGTTGCTTGTCTTTTTTTCTTTTTTTTTCTTCTGCTTGGTCATACGTGGCTACAGCTGCTTTAGGAGGAAAGCATTGCTCTGGCCTCAGCATCCACTGGTTCAGCTTACTCAGCTTCTCCTCAGGGGGATTTCTAGAGGAAGGTAATCAGCACTGTGGCTAAACCAGCTTCCCTTCAGCAGCCAGTAAATAATCCCTGACCTCCAGAAGAGGAGCAAATGCACTTCACAGGGTGAGCTGTTTCACGCAGTCCATGGTAATGCCTAGTCTCTGTCCCACTGATAGCAGGGGGAGGAGAATCAAGGCTTGCAGTCCCATGTGTGCATAGCCCCCAACTCTCCAGACCCCGTTACTGACTAACCAGGCTTGAGGGATCTGAAGGGATTTTCCTCTTTGTGAAAAATATATTTCTACTAAAAAGTTAAAAACTCTGTTAGTGCTGGTTGTACAGCATGTCTTCTGTGTTTGCATGCTGAGTCTGTTTTCCCTTGCTCCTTATCTGCTTAAAGTCAGGAACATTTTGGCCAAAAAAGGTAGAAAGTTTGTGGTTTTTAAAAGCTGCCTGTGCCTGGAGGCACTGTCTATTCTCCTGACAAAATGGTTGAGGATAAAAGGAGGATCCCTCCCTCCTCCTCCTCCTAGAAGGGTCTCCCGGGCAGGTGAGTCTGCAGAGACTGTCATGAATGGAGCAGCACCCAGCGCTCGCTCTGGCTGGGATGTTCCCTCCTTTCGTTGCTCAGAGGACACTGTGTGGTTGTGTAATGGCAAAGCCACTGCATTTTAGGAAGAAGAAAAGAGGAAGGAAACTGTGCAAGACAGAGGTTTCCCGGACTGCAACACTGTCTTTATACACGGTACTTTTGAATGGAGGAGAAGTCTGGGAACAGGGAAACCAGGAGGGGTTTTTGGTAGCTTTACTTCTCCTTGCTGAGCCAGTAACTCAGATCCCAGTTGTAGCTGTGGCAGTTTCCCCACCCCAGGCAGCCCATGGCAATCATCTGGCAGGCCCACGCAAACCAGGCGGGACGCTGTAAGCTGCGAGACGCACACAAAGCGCACAAACGACCTCCTGCCTCATTTACTGGTGGACCTGCTGACGCTACAAAATGCTGCTGGCAGGGCTAGGACTGACGCGTGACCCTGGGGAAGGTGGGACTGACCCACGAGCTCCGTCCGCACCCTGCCGGGCTGCAGCTGCTCCCCAGCAGCAAGCATCGCACCCACCGGTCCTTCCCAGCGTCTCTGATCCCGCTGCGCTGCAGGGCAGCTGGGATCGTTGAGCACCCTCCCATCCCACGTCCCTGCGGGGCGGTGGGAGTGTGTCACGCTCCACGGCATGGAGGGGAGTGTGGGGTGGAGTGCGTACGTGCCTGGGCACAGATAAGCCGCACCATCCACACACAGCCTGCAACACTTTGCCACTCCGACTCTAATTTGTCTTTTAATTTGGTCCTAGCAGGCCTTTTTACAAAGCTTGTTGAAGAGGCCAACCCCCAAATTTAAGCACTCATCTTAGGTGCAGGAGCTAACTCAGCAGGGAATTTTGCTGTGAAGCCGTTATCTGCATTGTAGTATTTCAAACACAATTAGGTTTGACCTACACCCCCTAGGTGGAAAGATGTCACTGGCCATCTGACCACAAGAGATAAAAGCATAGACCAGACCACTCTGGTCCTAGCAGACAAAAACCCATTATTCACTGTCTGTAAAAAAAAAAAAAAAAAGATAAAAAAAAGTGAAAACAGAAAAACCGCACTGCCCCAGCTGCAGAGGCCATGATACGTCTCTCTGCACTGAGCAGATACCGTTTGGCTTAGCTGCAGGAGATTCAAAGGCACTAGCAGAGAAAAACTTCAGAGGGGGGAAGGACTCTGAAGAGGCTGTGCACATTCATGAAGATTTCTACTTTATTTACAGGATCTGCAATCAAGTTCGGTCCTGGGATTGTTGAATGTTTGGCAGTACTGCTGCGGTGCAATTACCGAGCGTGGGAATTCCCTCCAGGGTGGAGCCCTGTGCTGTAGGTGTGGTACCAACAAAAACAAGCACAGGTTTTCGCTACTTCTTTCAGGGTGGGCCTCGGAGCAGCTGGGGGCGGGGAAAAGTGCCTTGAAATTTTTCTGCTGTTTACAGTTTAGTAGAGGAGTAATTAACTGCTAAGTGTATGGAAGTTGGAGGGGACAGGACTAGGACAAGCACTGATTTGACAAATTTCAAACTATCCTTATCCTGGTATTTTATAACTTACTTCCTGCAGAACTTCTTGTCATTTTTGTCTCCAAAAAAGGATGCTGGTCCCTTCTCTCAAATCAAAGTATGCCTGTGATCTGGGCATAAGAGGTTTTAAAGACACCTGAAAACGAGAGCAGTTTATAGAAGTTGGTCGGTTTGCATGAGACCGCTCTCTAATCATGTTAAAAATGGTTGGAATAATCGTACCTTACAATTAAGGGGAAGGAAAGAAGAAGGGTGGTAATATTTCTCACTGTTAAGAGTGGCAGAGGGCCCCTCAGAAGCCACCCGTGGTGTAACGCTGTAGCTGTACAGGAGCTAACCACCGTGCCCTGCAGAACCGCCTGCAGCAGGGTTAGCAGGCAGCACTCAAAGCCTGGTGGAGATGTGTCCGCCCTGCTGCTATCGTTGGCGAGACTGCACCACGCAAGGATATTTTTAATCAAAATTTTAAAGCACAGATCTAGCACAAACAAGCCAAGCAGGTTCTGCTGCAACTATATTTAATCGCTGTTCTGAATCTTCTCCCACAGCCGGTGGCACAAGGCTCGCGAGAGCTCGGCAGTGCTTGGGTTGGCTTCCTTTCTAGCTCAGCTATCCTCACATGACCCTGCTTACTGAGGACAATGCCGTTTTCTTTCCCAGCTCTAAAAATCAACGGATGTGCAAAACCCAGTGCCCAGGTTTTGTTCACAGTTATTGCACGTACTCAAGCTGTGTTAAACACGTATCTTTCAGCATAGATGTACTTTAAGATTTTTGCTTTATTTTATTTATTTTCAACAGACCTTCCAAAGGCAAATTAGAGGCAGAACATTATGGGAGAACAGGCAACAACATACTAGCCAGCACAGCTAACCTGCCTCAGCAGCTCCACAGTATTTGTCAAGAGCAGAGGGAGGGAGCTCGAGCCTTTCACCAGCAGGAACGATTCCAGGCAGTAACCGCAGCTCTTAAATCCAGCCCTTTCAACCACCCGTTTTACGCAAAACTGAAAGAAGCACATGCATAAAGAGTTTCACATGCTTTGTATGGCTGTGAATGAGAAGGTACCTGCAGGGTGGGCTGAAGTACCATCTGGAGGATTGTACTTTTACTGCTGGATAGTGCCACGAGCTAGCGATGTGCGTGAAGTTGGCAAAGAGCAATTGTTTATTCTCCTAGGTAACTATCCATCTCAAAATGGTTTAAAATACCAACACAATACAACCATGGCAACCTGCAGTATGTAGCACAACCAAATCGAGGGGTGTGCTTTTTGCACTCTGACAGGATAAAACATCAGCCTGCGCTAAACTGGGTCCTACCCTCCCTGTTTCCACAAGATCTTATCCTCTCCCTTTTACAAACACTGGAGCTCATGCAGCTGCATGGTGAGCCAGTGAGCTGAGCCAGACAAAAGGTAATCCTGCAGTGAAGAAGGGACAAGTACTGGCCCAGATGGACTCCCTGAACTGGGTCTGCTTGCAATCCCATGGCTGCCATTGCTGGCACAAGGGATGGCATGGGACCACGCAGCGACTGAAGGCAGCCGTTTCCAACTTAGATCTGGTAAAGATGCTGTGGACCTATGCCCTTGCCTGTTCACACCAAGAGCCAAACGTCATGAACCTGAGCCTAGAAGCTGAAACAAGCCCCTTTGCCCGCTCTGCTCTTACAGCACACCTTGGCCTTGCCAGCCCTTTTGAAAGCTCCACACTCCCGGCAGAGCTGGATTACAGCACGTATCCATCCACACATGTTGATTCTTGTTACAAAGCACAAGTGTTCATGTATTGTGATGGTATGTGTTTTGATTTGCTACCAAAGTGGGAAAGCATCACATACTTGTTCTTATCTGCATCTGAAATAAAGGCTGTAACCTCATTTTGCAAATATGCGCTTCATCAACAGAAGCAGTTTCTCAATCGTCCTCCTGCTGAATGCATTGCACGTGCTGTCATCTGTCGATAGGTCTAGCATCAGAGAGCAGAAAAAAATCCATTTTATCCTCTTTTTCTCTATTAATAACTAAATCCCCCTCTTAAAATCAAAGGGGAAGGACCTTTGCTACTTCATTCCTGTAATACAGACCACTTGTCATGCTACTTATCACTAATTCTTTTTATCTTCCTTTTCTGGACAACCTTATGCCCTTTTTCAGACCATCAAAACCCTCACCTGGATGCCAGGACATTCACAACATCTGGGTTCCCCCCCACACCTCCAGACTTATTTTGCAGTCCGTCTCTGTAACTCTTGCCTTTGAATTTGTGGACCATTACTGCACTTGAGGCAGATATCCCCCGCTGAACTACCTACACAAGAGCTCAGGTCTGTTTCCTGTGTTGGAGTGAGAAAGGTGTAGGTGTCAGTGCTAAGTACTCAAAGTAGGAAAAGAAGTTTAAAAAAATTACTTCCTGGTGAGTACTGTTGTCACCCAAGGGATATAACTATTTTTGCACTTACAAAGCTAATTTTACACTATTCTATACTGTATTTACTTGATTTGTTACTAGGTAAGAGAGGTTAGTAATGGAAACTTCTCCTGGAGATAAGAACAGGGAATATCATCACCTAATCTTCTAACAAGTATTCAATAAACATCTCATGCGCGCAGACAGCCACAAGGCAGAGCAACCGGGAGCTACAGGCTGAGAAATCCACTGGAGACGGAGGGTTCAGGCAACTCGCCGCTACCTCGTGGCAACTCAGGTAGCCTTCCTGGTCATCGCTGAAAATCCTCCTTTCTCTCCCATCCCTTCTGCTAACAGCCTCGAAAGCAACCCTCCAGCCTTCTTGCAGGCACATCCTATTACCTTCGGGGGTAGTGAGTAACTAAGCTAACCTGGTAGCCTATTTTCAAGGTTCACCACATCCTTAGGTGAGAAATGTTTTTTTCTGTCAGCCAGGCATTTCCAAATACTGCTAACTGAAACTAGGGTAACATTCAATGCAAATACATTTCTTCACAACATCCTAAAGGTATGCGCAGCTACAAGTGGTTTAAGGGATGCAGATGGAAAAGGGAAGGAAAGAAACACTACCCATCCCACTTTTGCTAAAACCCAATCCCAGGCGGCTGTCCCCTTTGGCAGCCAACTTGCTGTAGGTTTTCTCGACACCTTGTTGGAAGTTCTACCTTCCTAAACACCCTAAAGCTGCACTGCCCAGGCAGACCCCCTGCCTGGCCGGCCACACCAGCCTCCAGTTAGATTCCAGAAAGGAGGCTTCGACAGATTCAGAGAACTGATATCCCCACTCTCCCTGAGGAAAAACATTTGCTTACAAGGGAGGATTTTGACTACCACTCCTACCAGATGCACCACTAGTTTAACTGGACCCTGCTTATGGATCCTGTCCTGCACTGCCCCCTGTGCTGGTACTACTATTGCAGGACCAGGATCGAGGTTAAACCAGTATCCAAACTGAGTTCATGCTACTTCTCTGGATGGATTTTCTAATTTAATTTTATTTTTTTAAAACATAGACTCTTTCCAAATCAGGTTTCCCAGGTAGCCCTGGAAATGGCTGGGCTACACAATGGGTATAGGAGCAGAGGAACCGGGGAGGCGCTGCTGTAACAGCGCTGTCTCCAAAGAAACCTTCAGACTAGATCCTGCCTAGTCAAGGGGTATTCTTGATGCTGCTCAAATGAAGGCTTGTGTCACCTGCTGACCTCTTTGGTGGACCAGGTATCACCATATAGGTTTAAGTCAAAGAATAGTCAAGGGGATAATGAGCTATGGCTACTCCTGTTCCTTTGGTGATGCAGGCTGTGGTTTCCACAGCAGCTTAAACCAGAGGCAGTGCAATCCCATTTCCCTCTTCCCTCCTTTACACCAGCACTATGGCCGATTTGATCCTATAGTGAGCCGATTCAGGTCACTAATCCAACAGAGAACTGAAGCGAACTAAACAATGTTTTCCATCGGTTTAGTAAACAGAACAGCTCATTACAAAATGTAAATGAGCACCAGTGCTGGCTGAAGGGAGAGGGCGGACACAGCTGGGATCAAAACAGGGATGAGGACGAGCGTACCTGCAGACATCACAGCAACATCAGATGTCACGCAAAGAAATTCCCATTCCTGACCACGCAATCCCAGTCCATGGACATTCATGCCATGTTTCTCCATCCACAACTGCCAAGTTTGACTCTCTAACTTGAGAGAGGGTTGCTTTCTAGTCTAAGGAATCCCATAAAGGATTAAATACCTTATGTTCACAACTCTCTATGCCAGTGGGTGTCACAAGAGGCAGTTTTCTGGGAGAGAAAACAAACAGATATAATTTGCTGGCAAAAAAAAAAAAATCACAGCTTGGCTTGTATGTCCTAATCTGCACTGCATACTATGCCGCTAAAGCCTTAGCTAGGAAACTGTACTCCAGAGGCTTGTGGTCCAACATATATATCAGCTAAGCCACGATGAGTTGCACAGCAAGGCCGTGTAGTGCATCTGCAGCGCTGAGAAGCTCAGCTACGGCTGACAGGTTCTAAAAAGGACCAGGAGAAAAATACTAACCCAAAAATTGGAAGCACACACTTCTTTGTAGATGACTCAATTCTGCCAAACAGAGTTAGCTGGATTTTAACGTAGTGGTATGCTGGGTCTATTTATTCACCAGGTTTACAGTCAAGTACTTTACAGTTCCCATATTTAACATTGTAGCACAGAATTCTCATAGATGATGGTGACACAGGTAAGACTACTACTAGACAAAAGATTACTATGCTAAATAAAACCTTGGTGAACAGCAGCAAATACTGCTATTAACTGAGGTTTTTGACAGTAATTTAAGAAATGCAAGTTTATCTGTACAGACATAGTACAAAGGACAGGAGAAAGTGTTTTGTTTTTTTTTTTAAATGTGAGAATCATGATAAACAGAATCCAGACACTATTTTAAGCAGCTTTGCATAAGCATGTGACGATCCTTGTTTTAGTTTGGGTATGAGAGGTTTAAGTTCACTGTTCCAACGGATCCTGAACAACAGGATGTCTTGCATTGTTTCCAAATAGTTTAGGTTACAGCAAAACAAGAGGACAGAACAAATTGTTACTGGCAAGAACCGACTGGAACAAGCTATGACAATTTAAGAACTTCCCATCTGAAAAAAAATCACTGATTACAAAATGAAAAGCAACGCCCCTACTGTTATTACCCTGGTAGTGTAGGTTTTTTTCCTAGAAGAAAACATGAATACTGTCATGGATATGCTTCACAAAACTTGATCTCATGAGCCAAAAAGGCTGCTGTTTTGCAGAACTCAAAATAGCAGGCTTTGCTTCTGCGTCAGGGAAAAAAAAAATAATGGGAAAGTTGTATTTTTTTCTTCAGATGCCAGCAAGCTACAGATCTAGTTCTTTCATCTTACTTCCAACAATGTGCACTGAACCAAAATATTTCTTATTTGGTACACCTGGACATTGGCTTAATGAGAAACAGGACAGAGAAGGTAGAGAAGAATGCAGCATATTATTCCATGTCATTAAAATTGCTGTAATGTATCTACACGTACTCGCTCCACCTGAACTCCCCATCTACCTCTCTGTGCTTAGACTGTCACCACTGGAGGCTTTACAGTGAAAAGGTATGGTCGAACATTGTGCATTACAGGTTGATTCAGTACCACATGCTGCACTTAAGAAGCATCTGAAATCCTAGAGAGGTTCATTACTGCCTGCCTTAACATCTCTTGTTTCCAGGATGAACACACAGACAGCTCCTGATGACCCACACTATTTATGTTAAGATTCCCTATTAAGCTATTTCTGTCTTTAATCATGCCATTACTGCTTCTGGGCCCTCCTTGGAGGGTGGGGGGGTTGCTCATAAGAAATCCAGATGCTTTTCACAGAGTCCAAGAAATACTGATTTACCTGAGCTGACTGCATGTACTTGTCATTTTGCATCCTTACACTCTACACCACAAATAAAGAGCACTGGGAATGTAACGTCGACACAGTTGTAAGGCTGTGTAGAGCCAGCCCGAGTTCAGTACAGCTAACACTGATCTGGGTCTAGTATGCGAATAAGACTTGATCCTATTCCCGCTTAACTACTTGCGCATTCACACTGTAACTGCATCTACCAGAGTTTTCAGCACTGGCACAACAAACCACAAATACATGGAGCGAGCCCAAGTCTGGTATCACTCTTGATAAGCTCTGCCCAAACCAGAAGTGTTAGGATCATATTGTGCATACTCTAGTATCTCTGCGAGTGCCAGGTTTGGAACCGCAGGTGATACCAGCTACAGCTCAACACCAGCCATGGCTGATACAGTTTGGTTGCAGGTGCTATCTGCTTCAGGGTGTGAGGAATGTGATTGTATGTGTAATACATGGGGTTTTCCCATTAGGTCCCGTGTGTAGCTGCCTTATCTTAAACAACAAAAAGCTTTAACTGAAAAAGGAAAATCCCCATCATTAGTATGAAAGGAAAACCATGAATTTTCACTACAGGCCAAAATACTAGCAAAAATGGCATTTCAGTTGCTGCAATTTTAACTTTGCTTATTAAAAAAAAGATGCAACATTCCCAGTTAATATATTGTAGACAGCTTATTTCATCATCTCTGAACACAAGATGGAATGTTCTGCATTGCAAAAGCATAAGGTATGAACAAACACCCATTGCTCTCGGAACCACCACCCAAGTTATACAATCGCATACAAGCTCCAAAATTTAGAATTAAAGGTGTTGCGGGGAGTTTTAAAAATAAATACTATGCAAATGTGCGGTAGTCATATGGCTCCCCGATTGTCATCATCTTTTTATTTGTTTTGTTCAAGAAGTCATTAGTGAAGTTTTATATACATAATTAAAGCTGATCAAGAACAAAGTGTCAGTGGATTATATTTTATGGCAGAGTAAATTATGACTTAAGTCTGCTCAAATTCCAGGTTGTTACACAACTGGAGTATTAGGAAGAAAGGTCCTAGGAAGTTTCAGAAACTCAGCTGTCACTTGAAATGACACAGACATTTCCAAATGTGCCAACAGTATTTGTTCTGCCAATTGTTGCACAAAACCACACAGAATTCTCAGATAACCAACCCAAAACCAGAAGCAAGGGTGGCTTCATCTTACCATCTATGCTACACTATCTGATGTGAGGGAAGCTGAAATTTGGAGGCACTAATGGAAATCCAGGAAGCTTTGTAAAGTCACAGTACATTTGAATCTCCTCAACTCAGTTATCACGTAACGTTAGCAGTATCTTTTATTAAAACCACCAAACACAGAATTGCATCTCCTTTACTACAATGAACTTGAAAAATACACATTCAAGGGGCTTTAACTGTAAAGCAAAAAGAAAAAAATTAAGCAATCCCAGTTTCTGATGACTTACGAGGCCTTCCCCAAAGGTCTCAAAAAAAATCAAAGAGAATTTTGGAGTAATTAAAGCCAATATAGGAACAGCACAGCAGAGGAATGAAGCTAAGGAGCTCTCATGTCTACCCAACAGCTAAAAATGCCTGGTAATGTTCCCTTTCTCCCCAGTGTCTCCTCCCTCACAGCTTCATCATCTCCTTTTTTGCTGCTGAGGCTGAAACCTCTTCAATTGCAGCAAAACAAGAATGCATGTTTCTTCACCTTGACTCAAGTTTTTGCAGTCTTCTCTTTTCTCCTAACCCAGAACCTTTGAAGGAGCAAGGGGAATTGCTTCCCAGAGACATTCTTATTAATGCACTTTGTCTATTGGCCTCATCCAGCCCCAACACTGTTTCTGGCACTGCCCAAAGCCTCAAAACCGGGTAGGTGACAAACAGCCAAAATCCCAAAGTACACTGCATATAGAATCTGTTCCCCTAAATAAATGTTAGCTTCAGAGCTGGTTAATTATAGCAGATGTCCGTTAAATTCACTACCTGCACCCCAAATAAATCCGTCTAAAGGAATGCACTGGGAATCGCAGCTCAAGTTTTTTCCTTCAACTTTTGTCCTATATCCTCATACAAACCTGAGCAAATATTAAGATCTTCTTAATTTTCCCACAGTTAAACCAGTAATGTTATAAGCCTTTCAACACCAGGGCAAGAAGAGAACGCATGTAAATGTAAGAATTATCTCAAGACACACACACCACATAATCTGGTAGAAAACTTTACACTAGGAGCCAAGTAGCTCAGATGAAAAATACAGCGCACAGTATAAAATTTCTCTTAAAATACAACTAAAAGGCAGGCAATCATCACAGAAACATTCAAAGTGATCAAGCATTTTGATGAGAACTTCATAGAATTGAAAGTTAAAAAAATTACATTAAAAGGAGACACCAAGTATTTCAAAAACCTCTGTTTTATTTGTACAGAGTAAAATACATCATATAGTGAACATTGTTTTCCATCCATAATCTAAAGCCATTAATAAGTGTTTTCTTTTCACCAAATATCCTGGCCAGAAGCACAGACAATGGAAATGGGAGTGCTAATCAGTCTCTCTCTGCCAGAGCTACAAGGTGCACATCAATCTCTGCTTCTGTAAGGATCCTGAAAGAACAAAAAGAAATCTTATATAGCTTAAATGATTTTTTCCCTTAAGCTCCAATATTACAACCTAATATCTACACAAATAAGTTTTATACAATGCATCTTTCAGCCCTTTAAAGCCCTGCTGCCAGGGCCACAGGCCGACATTCCAATTCTTTTTGAAAAGTAAAGGAAGAATCAAAGGCACTAGAGAGCAAAGAGGTAACACATGGTAGAAAAAGAACAGGTAATTCCTCGTAAGTAATATATTTGCAAGCTGGGACCCGGTGAGAAGAATGGGTATGGTAATGAGTACGATTACTCCAAGGGGGACACAGGTTTTCATAGCCTTCTCCCTCTGCTTGTTATCCATCCTTTCTGAAAAGGACATAAGATCAGTAAATGAAGTTTGCCAGAAAGCTAGCACCTGACCCTTGAGCAGCAGTAGAAAAGGGGTAATGCAGATCCTGCATGCTTTCTCAAAAATGCTGTGCTATTCTGTTGTCCTAAACACACATCACCAAATGCAAAACCACCCATCATCACCATGTCAACTTTAAACACTTTAGGAAGCACTCAAAAGACTGCACCTGTAGGACCCAAAGGTTTGAAGCCTCTCTCCAATCCCCACCTACCAAGCAGCTAGACTAAAGCAGGAGAGGACTTTTCTTTCCCACCTAGCTGTTCCTCTCTTTTTTTTTAAATTAGAAAAAGTAATGAAAGACTAAGGCAGAAATAACTGAACTCCTCTGCAGCAAGCCAGCCTTAACTAAATTTTAGGTAAGACATACCTAGAGGGTCCTTTTGCATTAACAAAAAAGCCCCAAAACTTATTCTCCCACATTTCATGCATGCTTCCACAGCTATACATTGTGTTGTCAGAAGGCTGTCAAGGACACTGTATCTGATGTGAGGTATAGCTCTCAGCAGGAAGATTTCCAGGTGGTGTCTCAATAGATTGACCAAGTAACCTTGCTGCGCACAGTGCGCTGTGCTCAGGTTCAGGCAATAACAGGGGAGGGAGGAAATTGCAGGTGTCTTGCTTTCATGCTAGGTGGGAATGCAGTGTACTCAGCCAGTTCCAAATCACTGCAGTGATTTTTAAATCCAGGGTCTTTTAATCTTGTCAAATTTAAATATTACAAATCATACAAATTCATAATCTATTAACTATATAACGGAGAAGTTAAAAACTGCTACAATTACAAGATGAGCAAGAGTCATTTAAAGATCCCATTTCAAAAAGGATTGAAAAAATTAAGGGACTTGCAAAATTTTCCCTAATATAAAACAGACTTCACTGCGTTAGATGTCATGACTATGATTTGGAAGTAGACTCCAGATACTAGCACAAAGAAAAATTTTTATTCTTTTAAGCATGAAAAATCATCTAGACCAGATGTAACTATATTTTAATCATCACATAAAGCAATACCCTTTTAAGAAACAAAGACAACACTTTTCTCTACTGGATCCCTTAAACCATGTCAAACATTTTAAAACTGTGGTGGTGTTGTTTTTTAAAAGTGTCTTTTACCCCTACGTATTTTGAAGTTACAAGTTAAAAAAAAACCCTCCAAAACATCAACTTCTGACATTTACCTCTTCTTCTCGACTTACCATTACACAAGAAGTTAAAACTAATTGCACATAACCAGAGAAACACACCAAGTTTTATCAACACTGATCACTTACCTGAATTTAGGATTTTCCACTGTAACTACACCAACTTCTATTTCTGAAGGTTTGAAATCAATGGATAGTACAGTAGACAGGCATGTTATTGCTGTCTGAAAGATGACAAAAAACCCTATCATTAAACAGAAAGCACTTTTTTTTTTTTAAATAGATATAGCATTAACAACTACCCTTCCTTCTAGTTTTAAGTTATTTCCCTCCACCTCAAAACCGCAGCTGAAAAGTTTCAAACAGTTTCCCCTTGTTACAGAATACAGTCCCTCTCTGGTCCTCTCCCTAAAAAGCCCAATCTACAAAAACCAAAGGGACATCTCATTTTCGTAGCAGAAAAAAAACCCACAACTAAACCAAAACCTTTTATCATGCAAAGATTAAAACCCCAGGTCCCAAGGACAGAACATGTTTCATTAGTGGCAAACAAGACAGACCAACATCATTACAATCCAAGATTACTCAAAGCACGTCACTTGCATAGCTTCCATTTTGGCTTTTCTTCTGGTAATTAAAATTACCTTGGCTGTTTTTAAAAGCTGCATTTCATCATGGCTTATTTTTTTTCCACCTTAATCATCACCTGTTCTAAAAGGTGTTCTTTGCAACCTCACTCATACTTAACCCTGCAGTAGGGTCATAATAATGCTGAAGATGTATTCCTAAAATGATGATTGAGCACAAAAGAAATTCCATAAAACAGCTATGTAGCCAGATGCTTATCAAATCAGTTATTCTGGCATGCTGGCATTTAATTCTGATTAGTAATGTGTTAGAAAGTGTAGAACACCAGACAAGACTTTTCTAAAGTTTATTTTCAATATGTTGATAATACATTGATTCTGCAATAATTCCGTAAGACTACATAGATGTCTTATCAGAAGACTGCCAAGTTGTAAAAAAAAAAAAAAAGACCAACAAAAAAAATCCCAACAAAAACCCCCAAAACTCTAATCCATGGAGCATTACCTCTAACACACCACAAGCTTTTAAAAAAAGACAATGTGTGTGTGTGTGTGTGAAGAACATTACAAAAACATGATTCTTGCTTTTGCTTGCCAGATGTGCTTCTCCCTGTCACTGCCGACTTTTAGAGTAACAGTGTCTAATCTACATTCACAATCTCAGCATTTTAACAAAGACAACAAAAAGGTATAGAAGCACATTCAGGATTTGACTGGCAAATTAATTACCAATTAAGTATTTGCACCATACCATGGAAGTTTCATGAATCAAAAACAAGAATGTGAAAAGACAGTTTCATCTACCTCCAACTGCTCAACTAAGAGACAAGCACAGTATAATCAAGCAGTAATAGAAAAATACATTTAATGTGAAAATTATTTAGCCAGGATAAAAAAGGGTCTCTGAGGGAATTTCAAATACATTCAATTTCAGTATGCTATGATTATTCAACCCTCTCAGGATCTTCTCTTTAAAGGAATCACATATTAAGGAAATCAGTACTTATTAAGATACACATATAAAACTTATTAATTTCTGCTGAAGAACTTTCTGTTTAAATGGTACTTTCACAGTAACGCAGACTTCAGAAGTAATTTAGCTGAAGATCTGAATCTGCATAGCATTCACATGGATCTTAATACAGTACTCCGTTGAATGTTACAGAGGGGTCAATTGCTTAGGTTATTATTCCTCATTTCAACTGCTGATCTCCTGATGCAGGAAACACAACATTATGGGAGAAGAACAAGGCCTGGCAGGAGAAACAGGCGGGCCATGGAAGAGGGCTGTTTAGACAGATCTCTACAGTGTAAGTGAAAAAGTAAGGATGATTACAAAATAAGTTCATTGACCTATTTTATAAATAGGATACATTTTTATAATGGGCCTTGAACAACAGTTTTCACAGTAGGCATAACAGCTGGTGTTATATTTACTAAACCGACAGGATGGGGTAGTGCTTGTCTGTTTGAAATGCTTTCTAACATAAAGATTGTTTTAAGTGTCACTAAAAGAAAGTTGTACTGGTATCCCCAGAATCAAGCGCTGTAGTAACCAACCACCAGCTACAGTGGGAGTGCTACAATTATAGATTCTGCTTCAGCTAATGGAAAGCAGAAAAAGCAGATTAGATTACTATTTAAACACTTGCAAAATAAAACCATTTTCTGGTTGGAATAGCCATACTTGCTCTGGGAGCAATACAGAACTGTAAGAAAACAGGAAATGCCTAACTGCATTCCTCTATATCACAAGCCTACATACACCATATTCATTAAAAATACTTCAACAAATCTTTATTTCCCTCTGCTGGCCTACCTCTACTGTTTGTTCATATGTCCAATCAAATTTCTTCTTTACTTTCTTTTCAAGAAAACTGGTTGACTCTGTTTGTTTAACTCCTGCAGCTGTGGCCTTGAATCCACAATAGTAACCTGCCGGATCACACTTGTACACCTGAGGGCCGTGTTCTTCATCAATACCAATCAAAATCATACCTTGAAGAGAAAATGTGTTAATTTTTTTCTTTCCCCAATTTTAGCAATTTCGTTCAACTGAAGAATAGGATAGATACTCCCCTCCCATGAAACACATGCATGCACAGCAGTACATTTTTGGGAACCAGTCCAATACCTAAAGCTGTGATTTCCTCTTTATCTCTAATTTGCCATTTCTTACCAGCATCTCATTACCAGGTGTGCAACTCAGTTTAGTGCAAACTGTATTTCTATCATTCCCAAAGAAGGCTACTCATTAAACATAGAAACATTTTTGCCACGCTCAGTGCGCAGAGAACCACAAAGTCAGGACATAACAAAAGTTTAATCCCGATACAAAGTTAACCCTGCCACAGTTCATTTCCTGTGTATTGTATGACACTTTAAAAGTGTAAACAACAGTTCTATTAACATGTGCCTTTTACCAGAAAGCAACTCTACAAATATGTTGACATTAATGGAAATATTAAAAGATCAGCTCTAGATTTCTCGACTGTAATCCCGAAAAGCACTTCGTTACATCCCTTTTCCTCTCTTCTTTAAAGGAAAAATAAATCTGAAATGAAATGTGGAAATATCAGAACATAAAACTGAGTCTTTGAAGACCATTTGACTAAATGCTTTCAAGTTGGACAGACTTCAAATAACACAAACTGGTCACATCACTGAAACGCATCTGTGTTCACCCACACTTCTAGATTTACAGTTGTATAGTCTCAATATGCATATTAAAAATAACTCAAAAGCAATACTTGCAAAAAAAAACCCCCACAACCCCAAAGCAGAACAAGGTCAAGGTTTTAAATTATTTTCTCTTTACAGTTGCATAACTTTTAACTACCAGTTATAGCTGATAAGCTTCTGAGCAGCTATTACTACAACATAAAGAAAATTTCCCATCATCTTTTCAAAAAAAGGTTAAGGAAAGTTAAGAAAAATACATTTTTATTCATGAATTTAAAAAAAAAAAAATCACTTTCCAGTAGTATCAAGGCATGGGAAATACCAAGGGAAGAAAGAAACAATCATTCCTGAACATTGCAGCATAGGAAAATAGCCCCATCATGGAAACTGTGGTGCAACCCTGAATGTTACTTCTTTAGTGAGAAGTGTTAGTGCCTACTATGATTACGAGAAGTGATTCATCAATTCTGAAACTATTCTCCTTAAAAGAAGAAAAAAAAAAAAAAAAACAACACACAAGCAAACAAAAAGAAACCCAGAAAGAATGTTTAATGAAAAAGTAATTGAGGAAACATCAAGTCTTTGATCTCAGTTCCCGGACAGCCTAACAGTACGGTTATAATTTGCTCACAGCCAAATGCAGGAGAAAAAACAAGTCAGAAACCACCTCAGAACACACAGATGATCAGGAACACCTACAAACAACAACTTTACACACATCTTTTTTTACTTAAGCTGCATTTGCTGTTATAAAACAGGACTGGTGTAGAAATGTTTGCAAGTGAAATATTTTTAAGCACTTCTTCTCTACATTATATATATATTTCATGGTTAAGTTAAGAGCAAAAATTATGCAGATTTTTGTCCTATACATACTACTTAGATAAAAAAGCTACAAAATCTGCACAAGCATAATTGCACTCTCCATATGTCTGTTTTAACAGTGATATTTACCCAGACACAGACACCGGTAAAAAGAACATCTCCCATTCACAGACATCACTGTGCAGTGCAAACAGCCTAGGCCCCCAAAACTGAAGTGAAATAGCATCACACGTTTTAAAGAGGCTAAATCATTCACTCCAATTCAAATGCTGAGTCAATGGTAAAATCACGGCCCCAGTTCAAGACTTCCAACACTGCTCTCATTTGCCTGTTCATTCCTCTTACTCCTTCAGTTACATCCATATCTCACACAATTTGAAAATGGGTGAGAATTTCTTATACTTGAAGTTGCAAGCTTAGACAAGAAATGGGAAAGAGTAATTTCATACGCTATACTTACAGCAACCAAGAGGCCTCATTTCAGCATTCTGCGTATAGACCTGAGAAATATCTGCAATCCTTTTACACAGCATATCCACAGGGATGTCATAGCCATACTTGTACTTCCAGTTAGCAGCCTCATAGCGGGCTCTCTGCACCTGGGATCTGCTGTCAGCTAGACAGAAAGAACTAATATTAATTTCACTGAACATGTACCACATTTATTCCTAGCATTGCTTGAGAATGCAAATTCCAGGCCCAATTAAGTTGTCTTTAAATACACACATTAGAACTACACAAGTTCTCCAAAACCACACTAAGTGGAACAAATCTCCTAGAACACTTATTTATTTTATGTGATGCAAAATTGGTGAACTACATACAAATCTGACACCCTTCAGATACTTAAAAAGATGGTGAATTAAATACCTGTCATTCCTGTCATCACACAGCCAATATTTTCAGTAATTCTGAATAAATGAGTCACTGTGTTGGAATCCAGTAACTTGTCCTAAAGAGAAAACAGAAATAATCTAACAGAAAACACTGTCCTTCAAGTACAAAAGAAAGATAAGACTCTGGATGCTCTGGTATCTATAGAAGAGCCCAAAAGAATCAACTAACAGCTAAAAATTGTCTCTCAGGCTCTCCACTATTTACTGCTACAGGCACGCAAAGGAAGAAATAGGAGAATAGGGAAGATAAAGAACCGCAGTAAATGGAAAAGGAGCATGACAGCTAGAGCAGGACCAACATCAAAGTCCTATTCCCTCTGACAAAACAGAACACACATACAAAAACTTGCGCTCTTATTGCATGCTGCCCTTCAGACACAAGGGTTTTCCCCCTTTGTCAACAGTACATTACCACTGTGCTGAAACACTCATGAAAATCTGTTCTGCATGCTATTGGTGTAACATTTTCTGAGTAGGAATTAAAGAAATCAAGAAACCGATTATGGACAACTCAGCCCTTACAAGCCAGAGTAATGTATGCATGCTGAAGTACAGCAGGACCAACTTCGTATTTTAGCATTATCCCTTTGACAACTACAGAGAAAACCAATATTACAGCACTTGGTGAGGAAATGTACAACTGAGCACTAAACGGAGCTAGAACTCACAATAAGCAGAACGATCGTAAGATACTAAATTCAAACAGCAATATACGTCAATGCTAATAAATATAATATCAATGTTGCAGAGTCTCACCCCCACCTTTTTTCTCATCTCCTTCCAGCCTCCCCCTCAAAAACAGACTACTTACAGGTACTTTCTTCTGTGTTACAATTACTGCAGAATCTTTCCCACGAACAGCTACAGATGTAAGTCCGCCTTGGTTTATGGCCTTAAAAGCATATTCTAGAAAAATATGTAAATGTTAATAAAAAACAATGTTAGAGATATTAGTACTAATAACTGACACACCTCCTCCAACACAGAAATCTCACCAAGTTCTCACCCTTTTAATACTTTAATATTTCTGCAATACTTTGTGTCTTTAAGGTCTTTAGTACAATGCACACAAGAACTTTCTGATGGGAATTAAGTCATTGACTCTCTTCACAAAACCACGATCACTGCTTCCTTCAAATATTTCTAAGAATTTGCCTTTTTGTTCAGTTCGAATGCTTAACAGCAACAGAATTTGTTTTAAAACAAGAAGGCTGTTCTGCACTTGACCAAAGTGGCACAACCTTAACCTACAGTAACTGTAAATCCTTAAATAAGATTTTTTAACATGCAGAAGTTTAGTATCTCAAGCATTATCATCACTGCAAGGATGTAATTTTATTTTGTAGACTTTAACCAATACAGATGAAAACTTAAATGATGGACCAGGCACAGATGATGGTTTTTAACCTTACTATCACATTTTCTGACTTGACATTCAAACACCGTAATGCTTTTATTAACTTTTAAAAATGAAACCTATGCACATGCCAACTAAATAGCATCATTCAGATAAATGCAACAGACTAAGATTTACTTGATATGATCCATTAAAGAAATTTCCCTTGATTAATGGTTTCAAAAGCCTCAAGAACAACAACTTTAAAAATCGTTTATCTGACAATATGATAAACAACCAAAACTTCCTAATACCTGGTTGGGAGAGGGAAGTTTCAGACACTAGCTAAATGTAGATTAATTTTTTGTTAGCTATGCGATTAAGACTGGAATTTAGAACATGTCTAACCAACAGCACAACAAATTGCTAAAACTATCTTCTAAAATAATGGGAGCAAGAAACTCAGCTGTTTTAAAAGCTGCATTCAAATCTATGGAAGAGACTGCACAACAGGAGAGGAATAATCCGAAAATGAAAACACACATCTTGCAATACCAGGATCTTGATGTTCAATCTGCTGAGCCAGTGTTGTGGAAGGGCTGATTGCCATGTATTTATGGCACTGTATTTATTACTGTCAGGCATCAGAGCATTTACTGGTTATCCAAACATGCCATAAAGAATGTTCCCTCTTTCTCTGCGCTAGATGCACAACTTTGCTCACCTCTTCATTTACCTTCCCTGGGATGAACAGTGCTAGCCTGCAGCAAAGCACAGAACCCAGCGAGACATGAGCTAGCACTGCTCACAAACTGGTCACGTTTGAAGCCCCAGGCCAGAGCTCTGCAACACTTGTTTATTTATGCGTACAAATATCTGAAGGGAGGGTGTAAAGAAGATGGACAGAGCCAGGCTCTTTTCAGTGGTACCCAGTGACAAGACCAGAAGCAATGAGCACAAACTGAAACACGGGACGGTCCGTCTGAACATCGTGAAACACTTTTTTATTGTGAGGGTGATGGAGCACTGGCACAGGTTGCCCAGAGGGGTTGTGGAGTCTTCCTCCTTGGAGATATTCAAAAGCTGTCTGGACACAGTTCTGGGCAACCTGCGCTAGGTAGCCCTGCTTGAGCAGGGTGTTGGATCAGACGACCTCCAGAGGTTCCTTCCAACCTCAACCGTTCTGTGGCTCTGTGACATTTACATGGGAAAAGGAATAGGTGCCTTCGCAAACTGTTTTTGCTCACAAGTACTGACAACCAGGCTTGCTGAACTGCAGTCTCTTCTCGCCCTGTTCCTATTACCATCTGCAATACTCAGTTTTCAAAGAGACAAGCCAAAAAGTGTAGGGGCTCTTACAGTACAACAAATCCAAATACATATATTGCTAGTGGTGTTTGTCTGTTTTCTGCTATGCAAGTATTTCAGTAGTACTGCACACATTCTTACCGAAAACCATAGTCCCTTGCTGTTCCCCAAATATGTTAGAACAATCAGAAATTTGAACATAATCATTTTCTTCACCTCCCAAAATTCCACTTCGATGAAACATCACTTTTGAAGACTGGAGCTAATAGGTGGCAAGACAACACTGATAATCTGAAGGATTTTAACCACAGCAACAAGAAATATATACGAAATAATTATTATTTTTCTAATATAAGATTACTTCAAAGGCACAAGAGCTTTTTGAGCTTTGGAAGTAGAAGACAGACGTAAGGCAAGGCACAGGCATTTCAGTCCAGTATCACTACACTGGAAATCTCTGTTCAGTGTTTCCAGAAAACCTTCAAGAAAAACCTCAAGTCTTAAGGCAGCTTTAAAGCAACACATGTCCATACCCATCCTTGACAGGATGGAGAGGAGAGCGAGGGAAAAGGAGAGCGAGGGAAAAGGAGAGCGAGGGAAAAGGAGAGCGAGGGAAAAGGAGAGCGAGGGAAAAGGAGAGCGAGGGAAAAGGAGAGCGAGGGAAAAGGAGAGCGAGGGAAAAGGAGAGCGAGGGAAAAGGAGAGCGAGGGAAAAGGAGAGCGAGGGAAAAGGAGAGCGAGGGAAAAGGAGAGCGAGGGAAAAGGAGAGCGAGGGAAAAGGAGAGCGAGGGAAAAGGAGAGCGAGGGAAAAGGAGAGCGAGGGAAAAGGAGAGCGAGGGAAAAGGAGAGCGAGGGAAAAGGAGAGCGAGGGAAAAGGAGAGCGAGGGAAAAGGAGAGCGAGGGAAAAGGAGAGCGAGGGAAAAGGAGAGCGAGGGAAAAGGAGAGCGCGCGTGCGTGCGAAAGAGTGAGAGAAAGCTAGATTCAGGTATTTGACCACAAGCAAACATGAGCTTTCTGCCCACGCTGTGGCTAGATGCTGGCCAACAGAGACACTAATGTGGCACCATGCCTGAGTTATCAGCCTGTCCGCAGGTAGACTGAGCTCATATTTGCTTGAAATTAACTATGCACACCTACATATTTTTCTTCCCATAGCATATGGGTACTCAAAATATCTTCAAGACAGCTTCAGGCTGTGTGCAGAGGCTCTCAAATACACATGCAGATACTTGCTTCTAAGTCATGGGTAAAAGATATGGAGGTACTGCACATTTCTCACACATTAACCTAATGGTTGAATATACCCAGGAGGTAGAAAACCAAGGCTCAGTTTCCTCTTTGCTACAGGATGCAGAAACCATTCCCAGTAAGTAGTACTGCACCAGAGAAACAGCCAGAAAGGTGATGCAGACCAACCAGCCTGTTTTAATGGCAACAAAAGGTCAGAGCCACGACGCTTCCATCACAAAACCACTGACACCCTGTGTGAGGAAGTGCTGCCCCTACCATCCAGATGTGTAAGCCTTACTATGCAAGTTGCATACGAGCCTTATACATACTCCAGATATAAGACAGCACCCATATATAGGCATCTAGTACAGGTAACTTTGTACCCGTGTATAGACACTTACACACGGGCACTTTCCTAGTTGCTCCCTGGAGAAAGGACTGCTCAAGACTGGGCCACCTGCCCATGAAGCCTATTCCAAACAGCCTTCGTCCTGAGAAAAAGTCAAGGGGCAGACACAAAAGAAACTACTGGCTACCACGGACAATTAATGCAGTCTGGTCCCAGCAAACTCCTTTCCTGGAGAACAGATGGATGTGCAACCTTTCCTGGAGAACAGATGGATGTATGGACACGCCATGCAATGCACATGCAGTGAAGCCACTGCAGCTGGGGAAGAGCCACTAAGCTCCACTGGAAGATGGCATCAGGATGATGCTGCCAAAACAATTCATCTGGCCCTGTTGTGAGGATCCTTCAGGAGCACTCTCAATGAACTGTCCTGCCAGACTGCAAGCTGACTATGCTGTTACAGAGTATTCTGCAGAAGGAGCACCATGAGGCTCTTCTGCAGAATCTGGTGCACTGTCAAAATAAGAATAAAAGATTCAGTAGCCTACAGAAGAAGATGAAGCTAGGCTGCAGCTTAATTGCAGAATGTTTTAGTAGGGCCTGTTGTGATAGGACAAGGCGTAATGGTTTTAAACTAAAAGAGGGTGGATTCACACTACATCTAAGGAAGAAGTTTTTTATGATGAGGGTGGTGTAACCCTGGCACAGGCTGCCCAGAGAGGTGGTGGATGCCCCATCCCTGGCAACATTCAAGGTCAGGCTGGACGGGGCTCTGAGCAACCCAATCTAGTTGAAGATGTCCCTGCTCGTTGCAGGGGGGGTGGACTACATGACCTTTAAAGGTCCGTTCCAACCCAAACTATTCTATCATTCCATGAATTTATCCCTTCCAACCCAAACCGTTCTATGACTCTAAGCCTGTAAATAAAGGATGGTTGCTGCTGTCTCACAGGCCATGACGTACAGAACACATGGCATTCAGGTGTAACAAGAGAGAGCATGGGTTACCTCCAAAAACTGACTTTGTTACTCTGGTATGCAGTGTTTGAGGCAGTTCAAGTCCCATTTCAAACAGCTATTGTAGTTCTCAGATTCCAAAGCACAATGCTCCAAAGTTTGGCAAGATAAACTGAAAGAAACACTTCAGGGGGAATAAACAGCTCCCGAGTTAGCGTGGTCCTCAAGCATCTAAAATCAAACACTGGGAAATCATAGGAGGTGGCTCCCCGTGGCAGCGGACACTCGAGAGGGCCTACCCTGGCTCTAAGCTTTCCTTATCTCACGGGAGGCTCCCTTTCGCAGGCCCCCACGCCGGCAGGACCGGGACGGTAGCTGCTCCAGGCTTCTCTCCGCACACCGCGGGACCGGGCAGGGCGGGAACCGAGACTCCCCGGCCATGGGAGGCGCCACGTTTCCCCCCCGCCCCAAAGGCGGCCAGGCTCGGCGGAGGTTTTCCGAGCCGGCTGCAGCCCCGCTCGGCAGGAAGCAGCGGCGGCGCGGGCAGGCCGGGCCCGTGACGGGGCAATTCAGCGGCAGCATCCCCGGGGCCGGACACCCACCGACTTGGTAGAGGCGGCCCTCGGGCGAGAAGATGGTGATGTGGCGGTCGAAGCCGGCGCTGGAGCCTCGGGACATGGCGGGTGCGGGGCGGGGCGGCGCGGCCGAGGGGCTCACGGCGTGAAGAGCCCCACCGCTACGGCAGTCAGGGCGCCCGCCGGAGTACTTCCGGGTTACGTGCCCCACGCAGGCGCCGAAACACACACAGCTCGCGCACCGTCACGCTCCGCCTCCGCCACTGCGCATGCCCGAGCACGGCGGCGCTTTCCCCCCCCACCCCCACACGCCCCCCGCCCGCGTCCGCCGCTCCTCTGCCGAGCATGCGCACTAGGGCGGCCGGGCGCGGTGCGCGCCCCCTGACTGCGCAGGCGCCGCCCCCCGCCCGGCGGCTGAGGGGCGGTGCCGGCGGAGCCGCGGCCGGTGCGCAGCTGCCGGCTGTCATGTCGCGACATGTCACCCGCGTCGTGAGCGAAATGCGGTCTTTTCAGCACGGCAGCTGTAACGCGTTTAACCCGTGGGGCTGACAGCCCGCCCCCTGCGGCTGCGTGGCGAAAAGGCGGGTGGAAGCCCGGGGTCAGGCAGTCGGGCCCGCGGCTGGGGGGGAAGGTTGGGACGGTGCGGACTGTCAGGCTGATCAAACGGTTTCTGATTCATGGAAAACCTCAAACGTGTTCGACGTGCATTAGAGAGGACGCGCGGAAATACCAGAAAACTGGAGAAAAGTATCATCAGGAGCTATGCAGGCCGCCAGGGAAACAAAAACCCGCTTAATTTTCTAAAGGAAACATTTCCATGTGTTCTCTCCAGTGAGTGTAATTTTAAAGCAAAGAAATACACTAACCTCAAAAAAGATGTTTAGGATACTCATAATGAGTAATTGTTGCTGCAGCTGCATTGTAATGCGATGTTTAAAAGACGTACTTAGCACTTTATCAGTGTCCAGTACAAAGGGAAATTCCCCAAATTTGAAGTCATGAATATATGCTCTTTTTGCCTTTCAGCATCTTGGATTTCCCCTGCTCTTTGTGGGAAGGCTTTTTTTTAAAGTCGGTCGTTAAAAGAGTTGGAAAAGCTGTGTTTTGGTATCCACACCTCTCTTTTAAAAGATTATTATTAGATGAGCTTACTCTTTGTTGAAATGGCAGATTACAGGTGCATTTTGTGTATGCCGTACATTAAAAGTCTGCTTTCTTGAATTTTTCAATGTACTTGCTTATTAATACTATGGGAAAATGAAATGTCTCGCCGTGTATTACAAGACACAGAGTTTGTCCCCTTCATTAGGGAAGCACTTTGTGGGCGGACATGAAATGTTTAAAGCTGTGATGCAAGCACTGGAACACAGAGAACATGAAAATGTAAGAATGTCTCTGCTGGGTCAGACACAGAGTCTATCTAGCCCCATGCCCTGTCTCCAACTGCGGCCAAAAGTGGGTGCCCAAGGAAAAGCATTAAGACTACAGAGGGTCTTTAATGATACACTCCCTGAATCCTCTCCCAGCCTCCAACCGTCTGGAGGGACTTCCCAAGGCAGAGATAGTGTCTGGTTATTTAACAACCCTCACTGGTCTCCCCTTGAACTTACGTGAACTTCTTGCATCCATGACATGCGGTGGCAAAGAGTTGCTCGGCGTAACGGCGCGTTGTGTGGTTTCATCTTTTATCTGAACCTTCTATCTGCCAGCAGCATTTGATGCAGCTTTTGCACTGGAAGAGACAGCAAGCAATCGATCTCTGTGCATCCCCTCCACAACACTCATGATTCTTGCGACCTCTGTGTCTCTTGGGACCTGTTTCTCCAGGCTGAGGACTCCTACCCTCACGGTCCTTCCATGTACAAAGCTCTTCCATTCTATAACACTGGAGTTTAATGTCAGATTCTTTTTCAAGGGAATGGGAAAATGGAAGTAATTATCAAGTATTCAGCCAGATTGCCAAAAAGTAACTGAGAAAATACTTAAGTGTTTGGAATCAAAGATTCAGTATTTGACTTAGGCCAAGGGAAGAGTAATAGTTGCTCAATACCATGCACATGATGGCGTGGAAGTCATGCTACTTTCAGGATATAGTTTCCAGAAGTTTTCTCCACCTATGTAGCAATTTTGTCAGTTTCCAAAATATGGTTTTGTTTCAGAAGAGCAATCACGTATTTTTGGTTTAGTGTTCATCACGTCTGATCAACCATACGAGAGTCAAAGTCTGTGTTGCAGGATCCTGAGGAAGACTGTTCTCACTGACATGTTTTTAACATAGTAAACAGTAAGTGGGTGAGTTCGGAGATGAAGCTATTCACAAAATAGCTATAGCGCAGGCTGGATCAGTTCAGTCTTCCTCAAGTTCATCTTGCCAACGCGTCTCCATCTCCGTGGCACATGGCAGGCTAAGCTAGGCGTTAGTTCCTTCTGATTCCTGTTCTCCTCACTCAGTGTGCTAGCAAAGGGCAGTCAGTGTCATTTGCCATGGTTTCGGGGGTACGCATTGCTGCAACGTTTGGAGGACTTGCCTTTCTGGCATTCAGCGTGGACCCATCAATCTAATAAACTACTACCATACAGGCATTAAAAATCCTTGGACTTTTGCTATACTACTGTAAGCAGTAGTAGATGTCAAGTAGATCTGCTGGTAGCTGTCAGTAACCTTTGGTTTGGCTCTTGGGTTTATTGCCAATGAAACCCCCCAGAATTCCCTTTACATACTCACAAGCAAACCCTCATATTCATTGTTACCTCTAAATTCCCTGTTTCAGTAATCTGAAATTTGAAGACTTACAGCAACACAAAAGGCATGTTATTTCACAAATATCTTAAATAAAATGCAAATAATTAACCTCAGAACAGAGCCTCTGGAGACCGTGTACATCTATATGAACAGGTGGTTGGCAATTGAAAAAGTCTGTAGGTTGATCACTAATGTTTCCTCTCTAGTTTGAGAGAGAGGAAGCCATTAATTCCCTATAAGGGTCTACAGGAAAGTGTATTAGCAGCAAACATAAGGGAAAAAAAAAGCCACAATTCTCACACTAATGTTGGGACATCTTCCTGTTGTAAATTCCAGATTCTGTTCCATCTTCCCCTAAATACACTATGAATGTGTATTGAGGAAGTGTTACTATTTAGAAGGTATTATGGTATCTCTGTAAGAACAGTTTTTGAGATGAAACCCAAGTGATTGATTAGGGACACGTCTGTCCTCAGTCAAAAGGAAGTACAGGATGCATTTATTCCAGTTAGATGTTGATATTATGCATGTCTGTTAATGACCAGGGTGAGGTAGAATACTAACTTCAATAGATGAACATGTCTGGCAATGAAATGGATGACCTGAAGGTGCAATTTCTGGTCAGCTAAAGCTGACCTAAGGCAGAGCTGCAGGGGCCCACCTTCTGCAGCCTGACATTTCAGCCCCCCTCCCACACAGGTACCAGTACTTGTGCAATGGTGCTAGTTCCATATGCCGTCGCCAATTTTGACCTAGCCAAAACAAATTTTTAAAGGGTTTGCATTCAGCTGACTCAGCTCTGAATTGCTTAGGACTGCACGACCACCAGAGCTAATACCAAACTGGGACCGTAACAGCACTGATTCACATCACCTTGTGCTGTTGTGGAACTTCATACAGAGGGTAAGTAACCCTCATACAGAGCAACGGTTGCTTACTAAGCAGTCCTGTACAGGAGAAGACACTTACTTTAACAAAGCAGTATTTGCATTTTCAAGGAGATGTGGCAGTTCTCTGACTTACAGAATTGTAAAAACAATCTTCTGGCAAATCAGAAGTAAATCGGTTTGAGGAGCAAGAGGACAAGATCCAATCTCTCTGCTTTCCCTGGCAGACTCCAGAAAGGAGGTGACGTATAGGAGCTGGCATGTTCTGTCAGAAAATGGGTCTGTGATGAATGCTACCAACAACATGATGAATTTAAAACCAAGGTTCTAGGTTACCTTAAGAGGTATCCAGCTCCTCTACACTTTCTGCACAGTACCTGAAGGACATGACTGCATGCAAGTCACATCTGCTGGTTTACAAACCAGGAGTAGAAAAAGTGTCAGGATAGCTCTCTGATGTGAAAAAAAAAATAGCAGGGAACATACTTGAACGCTAAGAGACTCAAGGGAGCTTGTCATGGGACACTGCAAAAGCTCAGAACTGCAAATGCTATACAAAAAGATCTGTATGATTCAGCTCAGTTTCAAACAGAGGATTTTTCAGTGTGCAAGACAGACGTGACAAAAACATGATCTTTCATCTGAGATTAATGTGGCATTTCCATGTTTTTTTGGGGAGAAAAGTTTGCATTGAAGTGGTAAGTGCAATAAATGAACACGTTTACCATACAAACACTTATAAATAATAACAGAACACTTTTCCTGTAATACACACTATTTTTCTTGCTTTATTTATAACTTGGGATAGGTTTTATAAAAAATACCTGTACAAAATTCAGTTTTGTCCTATTACTGCCTGTAAGAATTTCTAGTTATGATCATTTTTTGTTTAGAAATTCATGCATTTCCATAAGCAAACTATTCCAGTGACATGAAGTCCTGTCAGAAGCAGCAAATTTAAGAGTGTGAAAGAGCCACACGATATCCCACTGGTTGTTTCCAATCAAAATCTTAATAGATGTTGCTACAACAAATCTTTTGCATTCTATGTGATCAAATGAATTCTAGTGAAGTGTGAGGAAGTATTAGGGCTATGTGTGTCTGGCAAACGGTAAACATACCATTTGGCCCTGTTAGCTCCATTTATTGGCTGTAGACACTGTGCGACGAGGTCAGCCGTGCCCATTTTGAAGGTATTTTGGAAGTTCTGCTTAATGTCTTTGAAGTACAGAGTTTATGAATTTCAGTGTAGATGAAAAGCTTGAGCAAAAAAAAAGATGAAAAAAATACAACCTGAAATTCCAAGAGGGAAAAACAAGTTTTAATTCAAATCACATTGAGAGGCTACAGAAATCGCCTGTAAAGATGGAAATAATGGACCTAATTCATCCCTGCTGGACCACCATTGATGTTAACTGATTTACTGCAGGAATGATTTTGACAAAATGCAGTTACTGAATTTTCTTTAGTTATAGGCCTCACACATTAATCCCATAATTGTACTGCTGAGTTCTCCTAGTCAGCAACAGTGATTAAAAAACCAACCAAACAAGCAGCTTCAGCTTGTGCAATTATATTCTTCTTCATTTCTGTTGAATGCAGAGCCATTTTCTTGGTACTCGATAGGAATATTTTTCCTCAAAAGTGTCTTTATAGGGGATATGCCATGTATCGCCTGTAGTCTGTACCACACAGTCATAACAGAAAGCAGGCTGTTGGATAAAGACAGATAAAAACATTTTTTTAGACTTTACACAATATATTACTAAAATACCAGTTATAGGAGTTATAACTTCCAACACTTACCTTAGCAATCTCCATAGATTCATCTCTGTAACAACTCTCATTTATTTCCTTACACCAAACAAATTCTAAATTTTAGTACCGGAGGAAAAACTAAAACATCTTTTAGTATTTTGTTGTCTAGGAGTCATTATAAATGGTTAAAATTCTGTCTTCAATCTCCACCAGATAATAATGATTTGAACATAATGCATTCAATTTCTAGAAATAGCAAAATGATTGTTTTTCTGTTCAGTTAAATGAAATCATATGGGAATTAACTCAGGATGTGGAGTTTATAGGCTTGAACTGATAGGATTTAATGACATTAATGACATCTTGTGTTTGTTCTTCCAGTGTACCTCCTTACAGAACTGACTTGCTCTGTGCTGAGGAGGATGTAAGAAAAGGGTTTATCACTAACACTTTCAAGAGCGTCTAGTTGAACAAATATAATAAACTATTTTTCTGGTCTATTATGTTACAGGTATACTAACTCAACACATATATAACAATATATAACACAAATACAAAAGAAACATTACTGGTTGGCAATTATGGTTCTCAGAACACGCTGTCACTCTGTATGTATCATCTTGGAAGTCTACTTTCCCGTGACAGCTTCCAGAATGACCTAGAAAACAGCTATGACTGGGAGTATCAATCATCCAAATCACTTGTATGGGAATTAAGACGTGAAAATTACTAGCCCTTTCATACAAAAGAAAGAAACAAGGTGTAGCTAAAGCAGCGTTACTCAGGTAACCCTACATTCAGTATTTGGTTCCATAAAAAGAAATGTATATATGGCAACACTGAATGAAAGGCTGTCGTTCTTATAAGCCTGTATCTCTAAGGTCTGTTTGTAATGATGAGGAGTATTTTACAATTTTAACCAGAGCAGCAAGAAAATGAATCTGCATAGGTGCAGTATTCCTTTAAGTAGGCAATAACAATGCAGACAAACCAGATAACAAAAAACTGCGTGATACGGAATGTCACATGATGACTTTTTCCCTAGAAAACTCTTAAAACAGCTGCACTCCTGTTGATGTACTGTTCATGGCTCACAAGGATGCACGTCTCCTAGACAATAACAGTAGTATTCTGCTATAAGATGATACTATGCTCGGAAGACTGTAATTTCTGCAGCTGAATACTGACTATAAACCTGACTGTTCTGGGCTTTCCTTCATGAAACTTTATACATATGTTAGGCTAATATTACAGTGAATACCGAAATACCTGTATTTTCCTCCTTCTTTAAGATGAAAGAAATTCTATTGTACAACTAGAAGCATGATATTTTATAATAGTGCTACAGAGGAGAATAAAGTATTTCAAAGTTTAAAATAAATGAAAAAATACTGGCAATTATGTTTTACAGCAACGGAAAGATTTGTATACACAAACGTGCATTTACATTTTAAACATTTAGGCAGCATTTCTTGTCTTCTTGACAGTTTCATGTTTGTGGCATGCTTTGAGAATACAGTGAATTTTCAGTAAGCATGGGAGTTCTGAGCCTATTGGTACAAATCAATTTCTTAGACTCCAACAAGAATCTTTTTGCTTCCAGAGTTTGAAATTGTCTGTCTTTAATGAATATGCTCTGTGTGGTTTCTGATTGCAGCAGAAAACTTACCAAAAAATTTATACGCTTTCCTTCTACAGAGGGGGAGAACACTATTTGGTGTCCACGCTGCCACTTACGGAACAGATGACGCGTCAGACTGTCAGCAAGACAAGCCTTGTGATCCCGGAGGAAGTCTCTAGTAACAAACTTGCAATGCTTGCCTGATCGAAGAGTGGCATATAACAAGAAGGCATCATCTTCAGAGCTTAACAAAACAAATGGAAAAGACAGACATCATTCACAAGGCAGTAAGTGGTTGCAGGAAATGAATCAAATGCTGATCTGAGATTTATCCATCAGCAACACTGAAAAGTCCCATCACTACTCTAGTTCCTTGGTAAAATAAAAGAACTTCTGCTTACCACAGGGCACCAAGAGTTAGAATGCAATAAAAATTAATTTCATGCTACACAGAGCATTCTTCCCTCCTATCACAATCTGGTAATACAACAATATAATCTTTTGCCACATAACAGTGCTGTGTGGAACAGAACTGCTAAAACTCATAACGGTACCCCCAAAACTTTGTTGGAATACAATCAATCATCAAAACTGATAATAATGTAGGCAACAGCACAAATCCGTGATTCTTTGTTTTTACATGGGTAAATATACTTCCAAAAGGTACTGTGATTATTTGGAAAATGTATTCAACATTAGCTGCTATTAAACTGAAACAATTTTAGGGAAAAATCTCTAAAAATACATTTATAGTGGGCATGAGATACCCTATACCTGGAGAAGCTGAGCTGAACTTTGCTTGAAACCACTTTTTGATTGCTGTGGGTTACTGTAATAGTAAGTGACAAGACACGAGATTAGTGAGGATTTCCAACCTGGGGTAACAGAGTCCCCTTTGTTGGTGCTCAGATAGCAGGAAAGCAAGCAATGTGATTCAACAGCAAAGAGAACAAGAGCCAGAACTGGAGAGGGGATGAGGGAGAACAGATCTGAAAGAAGGAGGCAGACAGAAGAGACTTGGACTGGCTGTTAGGACAAGGAACTTGGTCAGAAGTTCTGGGAACTGGGATCAGAGAAGAAACGGCACAGACAGGTGAAGGATCAACAGTGCCCAACTCAGATGGAGACTAGGTGGAGCTGGAACTGAAGGAAAACTGAGACTCATTATATAAGGAAAGCAGGGCAAGGAGACGGGACACTGAGGCGGAGGCAAGTACCTAGTTTAGAGACAAGGACAGGCTTGACTGGGCAAGAGCAAGGGGGTCGCGCTTCTTAAATTAGAGAGGCAGAGGGTCTATTTCCACTCACAGAAATACTCTCTTCTGGGAGCAGCAAGGAAGTCAGCGCTCCAGACTCTCCACGCTCCTGGGCTATCAAGCAACACTGGCCAGGCACGAACTTCATCTCCCCCCATGCAGGGCTAACACAGCAGACCACAACTGTATGCTGATGCTATCAGGTATTCTGTAAGTTCAGGCCACTGTGGTCTTGGCAGTGGTTTTAACAGTTATAAATCCTAATAAACCATACAGATGTCAACATGATTCTAAGTGATGAAATTCTTCATAATGCAACTTTTAATATGTTTTGGTTTTTGAAGCAATTATAGCAAGGGATATGTTTCTCTTTCACACACACAGAGCTGGAGGTACTAGTAATGGTACTAAAAACTACAGCAGTTTATACTGATTTAAAATGCATATAAATCAGGTGTCGATCTCCATTACATTTAGCCATTTTCTTAAACTTACATATTTTCAGCAAAGAAGAAGTCTGCCTTATTCTGCATCTCCTTCATAATCCCTCTTTTCCAATTTGAAGAGTTAATCAGCATGTGTTTGCGGCCCAGCACAAGCAACCGGGCATTCTCTTTTGCCAGGCAGTTGACAGCATCAAATAGCTGCAGAAAACGAAGCAAAACCAAAGATTTTCTTAGCTGTAAAAACAGACTGACAGGAAAGACTTTCACATCGGTGTCTCAACTAGTGGGACTTCTAGCATACCCTGATTTCCTACAGTTCTTAACTGCAATACGAATTAAGCAGATAACTAATTTAACTCCCTAATGACAAAGAAAAAAAAAATCATTGTAGGAAGCTGCTCTCAAACATACATTGCTATTATAAACCTCTCCCAGCTCTCGCAGCTTGAATGACATGAATGAACTCTGGAAGAGTTGTATGGAGATTTCAGAAATTCAGAGTCAGCTGAGGGAACTGAATCACATTGGGATTTAAGTAATACTTCTGGAAATGATTCAGCACTGAAGCCTTTGTTGGTATTAGAGGAGGACCGAGCCCTAAAACCATACTGCTTTTCCAGCCCCCCCTATTGTCGACATTGGAGAACTACATGTGAGCTGGGCTGCCCTGTGCGGAAGAAGCAAGCAGCAGTAAAAGGAAATCTGTGACCTCAGGATTAAGGGTTTATGAAAGCCACATCCAGACTAGCCTCCTACTTATGAACCAACATCCTGAGGTGGCAAATTCACTGCTACGCCAGCTTCTGTTCAGAGGGACTTTTCACCAGCCTCTTAGGGCTCTGCCTGTTCAGCAATAAATGCTTCTCAGGACAGGCACTTGCGCCTGTGGCTTTCCCTCCCCGCTTCACCCAGACAGAGCTCATGGAGGGCAAAAGTTCTGGCTTTCGGCATCCAGTTTATTACTGTGGACTGCTCACAAAGCAATGGCATTTCAATTCTGCCCAGAAGGAGAGAAGAACTGTTTCTTGAGACTGAAGCATCACGTTTGAAGGCCGAGGACAGTATACTCAACCCCCAGGGAAAGGTGTTTCCTTATTTTTACCTGCATCTGCTGCCACTATTTGTCAATATACAATCTCCTGATTTTTCTCTAATCCCTCTTCTTGCTTTTCTAGCTATTCCCTCTTCCGTGTTCTCTCTTCTCCCTGCAATACCTCCAATTGCCTTTCTCCTTCTCTTGCTCTTTCCCCCCCCTTTCCCTCCTATTTGTGATCCTTATCATTATTTGGTATCATTATCTTTTGTTTCAAGGGCTAGAAAGAATTGTTCTTCTAACTCCTGGGTACAATTTTACAATGCATTTAGTTTGATCTACCTGCAAGTAGCAGTGGAAAGGGGTGGTCCCACTCAATCCTCTCTCGAGCTGCACATTCCCACTACTCCTGTTGCATCAGATCTAACAATGTCACAACTACCCACGAGCTCACTGATCCAACAAAAGAAATTTTTTTGCAGGGTTGAGCTTGCAGCCACACAACTGATAGACCTGAGTCAAAGGTGATGACTGATGGGAACACATTGCTGGAGGTGGTGAGGATAGGAAGCGTGGGGCTGCCCCTCCCAGCAAAGGACCTGCAGGTGGATCAAATTAAGTATGCCATGAATCTGGATCTGAGGATCTGAGAGAGGAGGCCAGAAGATTTTCTATGTTAACTTTAACTGTTGACCTATAAGGTGGTTTTACCAACATTGACTCTGAGGGACTGAAGGCTCTGTTTTCATGGAGACATAGGGTCTCAGTGCTAATGCAAAGCACAAGAGCCTAACAGTACCTATCGGAACTGGCTTCCTGCTTTCAGGAGATCATGCTGGACATCGGCTATTTCTCTGCATGCATACAATCTACTTTTCCCTGGTTAAAAGAAACGGGACATAATGTAAGCAGGAAAAGGCCAAATGCAGTAATTTCTGCCTATAAAACAGCAGGTAAAAATAAAAATGGCATTCTCTCCATTGCATGCCCTGAATCTTTGGATATACATTTCATAATTCTTACTGGAACACGGAGTTGAAAGATACAAACAAAAGCCACCATTTTTATGTTACTGGAAAGCTTTCAAAGTAACTATATTAAGTAATAACATATCTTTTCATCTATGTCACATAATTTATTTGATTGTTAAATTATGAGGTTATTAAAAATTGAAAAACTGAAGTTTGGGTTTTCAGTATTGACATTCTTTTTGGAATGTCTCATCTGGGCAGTAAAAACCGGGTCATCAATTTTACTTGTTTACAGTGACTTTTTTTTTCTGGCTCTCATGCATTGGCCCAGTCCTGCAAGTTTGTTAAGCTGAGTTCATTAACTTAGTAAACTAAGTTAGGAAATGTACCTACTACATTCATACACATTTTCATGTAGAGAAGTCAACAGTGAAGAAGTATCAACCATGAGCAACTTAAGCAACCCCTCATAAATTCCAAATGAAAATACTTTCTCTTCTTGCCTAATGTTTTGCTACGTTAAGGGAAGGTTAACAGAAAGTCATGTGGGAAAAAAAAGTTCAAAAATTTTTCAAAGAATACTCCAGAAACTGATTCCACAAAGTCTAAAATAAAAAACTTGACAGCAAGAGCATCCTGATGGGACAACATTAGCAGCAACTCCTAAAAGCAGACTGTGAGTCAAAAAGAGTCTCAGGAACACAGCTGCACTAGTGGTACTGCAAAGAACTGCCAGTATTTGAACTGCTGGAGTTTACCCCCAATAAAGAAAGGAAACACCTTTTAATTACAGTTATGGTTCAACGCAAAGGCAGCTGGATTTCCAGATATAGATTGGTTAATTGGGGCTATTCCCAATTTTGTAAAAAAACTTAACTGGCTTAGATCCAGCTTCCTGAAGTCTGTCTTTCTGGAGGTTGTAACTAGTGTCACTTTGTACCTGTTAGTCATATGGACTTTCTTCTCCTACGTATTATTAGCATATGAGGTTCTCTAGTATGAAGTGCTTCTGGGAAAAAATTGAGGGGTTGGTATAAATTAGCTACAGTTTTGCAATGGAAAAACTCAAAACAGGTTTAAATCGTAATAAAATTAACGGGAATCACCATTAAAAAATTTAGAAACTCCTGCTTGCATAACAGCACACTGTCTCTCCTCTAGTAACCACAGAGATTAACCTTTACTTACAGAACTAAAACACAGAAGATAGAAATTATTTTTGCTTTCACAAGATAAAAATAATTTTGTTCTGCACACTCCCTTGCTGATGCAACTTTACTAAAGAGCATTTTCTCTCATTTTAGGCTTGGGCACTTAACAGGGGTGGTCTACAGGGAGTTACAGAACTTACGTGGGGGGTTTCCTAAGCGTGTCTACTCCCACGCCTGGCTGCGTCTCAAGAAAGGAAGACGTGAGACACACAGTTAACACTTGTTTTAGTCATAGAGGAAACTGAACATAATACTGTTAACAAAAAAACAGCAGTAGTGATCTCTCACTTAAAAAGACACCAGTAATTTATTAAACTAGTATTTCCAAAAGTTATCTAAAAATTATTATCTGCCACTACACAATGCAAATATGCTATATGCAATAAGCTCTATGTAGATGCACCCTTTGAACGTTCCCATATTATTTAGGCAGCAAACATCAGATGCTCAGTTGGATAATCAGTTCAAAAGGCAATCTGTATAAAACATTAAAAAATATACAACACACACAGTCCCTATGCTGTTCATTTTCTTGAGATGAGGATTACAAAATTAGTGAAAGAATCACTTTTTATGAATATTAGTATCTTTCAAATTTGGACAGCAGAGAATATAAAAAAAACATTTTCCCTGAAAACAGGAATTATAAGATGCCATTTTGCACAGAAGGGAAAATAAGCATGGTTAGACTGGCTGCTTCAATTCATATGACAAGATGTGGCTGAGGCAGAGTAGCAAGAAGCTGTGAATTGCTGCTGTTCTGCACAAATCACTGGCCACACAAGAAGGCCAGTACTAGAAGTACTACTGGGTTATATAGATAACTATCATTGCATTCAGTCTTACTTTCTTTTCCTCTGACAGGGCACATCAGGATCCATGCTTCTTTCTGAACTACACACACATTTTAATCAACTGGTTGTGAAGATCACTAGATCCTTCTCCAAGAAACTTATGCTCATTAGCACCTGCTGAATAGGTTCTGCTTGCAATCCCTTTCATCATTTATCAGTTACATTTAAATTATTCCCGTGCTATCCCAGTCTTTGTTCAATTAGATCTTTCTCAAGCTTCTCCTAAACCTTAACATTTTACTTACAATGCAAACAATTTTGTGTTCACCGCACTTTAGCAAATGAGTCTGATGGAGCCAGGGTGCAGCCACAAAGAAGTATGAAACTACACATGGATCAATGGAAGAGTCAAGACCAGCTGTTCACAGATGGATCCAGTATCTCCCATGTAGTTCTTCTAAGCACACTGATAATTAATTTTCTATGATTTTTTTTAATTATTAAAAATAATCCATAATTAAACGGATGTTCGTCTCCAGTGTGCATGTTCTAACTCTGATTTCTGCAAGCTAATCTGTGAATCAGTGAAAAACTAGCACACTTGTACAAGACTTTGGCTGAGTGTAATCATTTATCTTTCCTTGGGACAGTCCCAGAGATATGAGCTATTTCCCCACACGTAAATGAGTTCTTTTTTGTTTCTGCAGCAATGCCATTTTATGGAATTTCCCCTCCACCACCAAGCTCCTGCCCTCATATCACAATGCACCTTTTTTTTTTTTCTGTTGTGCTGATAAAATCTGTTTGTTGGGGCATGTTGTCAACCAGATCACAGCACAATCACAACTGTGCTCACACACCAGGGCAGGAACTTCTGGATCAGAGCAGCCGGAGTGAAAAGAGGTGGGGAAGCAGAGCAGTAGGACAGAGAACGCATACTCCACAGGATCATGCTGATGTTGAACTCCTCATATCAGTAAAAAGCCTGAGCTTTGCAAATGTGAAATAAGCCAACCAAAAATGCTGTAACTGGTAGTTTTACATTTTAAAAATCAGCAAGTTATACCTTAAAAGAACCACTTTTCAGGTAAGAATAAATATTAATAGTTTCCCATCAGAAAGGAATTTTTCTATACAAATTCCTGGAAATGTTTTGCAGTGACCCACATTCACAATTCTGCATAATTTAATGGGGATCAAACATAGGAGTTAAGCTGGGAGAGCAGGGAATCCTTGTCACACTGCAAGATTAATCCTCATTCTTTAAATTTCACAACAGCCTTATGAAGTAAATGCATAATTCCATCTCCATTTTACACAAGTGCATAATGGAGCACAAGGAAGACAGAATAATTACTCTACCTCATACAAGGAACTATGAGTAGACCAGGATACAGATTTCCTAAGGCTTCACTGCCAGTCACCCATTCTGATCACTAGATCACGCTGTGCCACGTGTCCCAGTTTCAAAGGTTAGCTTGCTGCAGGACAACGTTTCTCCTTGGACAGTACCGGTGGTTTCCCACTTGTCAGATGGGAAACCCTTAAACACTACTGCTGGGAGGCACACCATTCAGTGACTCAGCAAAATGTGGCTCACCTGCATACAGGTATAGCATAAAGAAGTAAAAATTTTAAATTGTTGTTAATAAATAACGTTTGCCATTTTCTAAACATTTGGTTTCACTAGCTGCCATTTAAAAGCAAAACACACTTAGATATCTGCTAATAACAGCAACAAACTGCTCTATTATTGTTATTTTCACCTATTGTTAGTGCAGCCTCCCACCCAACACTGTAGCTGTGAAACTGCAGAGGAAACCCCAACGCTGACCTCAGATACAGAGCTGCCGTAAGTACACTGTCAGGTGGGGCTGAGCATAAGCATTCTCTCCAAAGGTTAGCAAGGAATCAATTCCCACCATCACCACATTTATTTGACTTACAGTTTCATCATTTTTTAGTTCCCTTTTTATATATTGTAGACAAAAAAGCTCAAAAAACCTGTGTACTTTAGTACCACACACAGGAGAGAGAGACATGATAGGAAGCAAACGGCATGGCCAGTTACCGAGGGAAGGCAAGGGTGCTGCTTGCAAGAAAGGCTGGACTTTCTCACTGAGCCTGGTGATTTCACCAAATCAGATTCAATACCATTATCACAGCACCAAACACAATGGAAGCTGCTTCTTATATTCTCTACATTATTACTGATGACACAGTGTAAAATAGTCACAAAGTCCTCTTTACTCAAATGCAGGGGCAGCATACACATTTCTCGATCCCCTGCAGATTATCTGCCCCTGACTAGGAAGGGGATAGCTACTTAGAAGGGAAAGCAGTATGGATGAGTAACAGTCACTAAGCGTAATCAGCCTGGTTTACAGGCTGGTTTACAGGTTTACGCTCTTGAGACAGCCAACAGCTAACTCTTGGGAATTATCCCTTACAACATTGGGGATCTCTGCAATACTGCAGAAACAATATTGTTGGGAATATTTGTATCCTGTGTTACAGTAGGACTATTTAGATTGATGCAACACACACATCATCATGCAAAACTCTACCAGTGGCAGCACTTCACACATCAATGACAACAATCACACAATATTTAATGTGTGTTTAACCTGTCTACATTGACTCAACACCTAGAATTGACTTATCCTCTCTTGACGCATTCACTAGAGATATGTCTTAACTCCCTACCACAATTCATTAAAATTTGCAGTTCATTTTTAGATGCCAGCTTTTGCTCTTGACTACACAGTCAACTCTATTAATCAAAGGCAGATTATTGATTGAGCAGGAAAACTAAACCACAGAAGCAAAGATACCCGAGATCATTTAACATAGATTGAGGATGGTACGGTAGGCTCAGTTTGCTCAGATGAGGTGATGCCTAAATATAGCTCTGCTGTTTGCAAAGTAAGTTTATATTCAGAGGCATCCTGAGGATGCTTTTGCAGCCAGGTTCAAACCGACTGTGTACTAAGACACTCGGTGCCCCTGCACAGTCCAGTGTTACCACTGACTGGAGGATTTGGCTGGATGAATGTAGACGTATTACCTCCAGGTCAAAACTGACTACAAGAATACTCCATGGACTGTGTCCAAGCTAATGAGCCCTCTTGAATCCTGGGTAGTGGGGAGAGTAAAGCACAGTAACCGTAAACTGATTCAGCTCAGGTACCAAAGCAATAGCATAATTTATATTTTCCTGTATTCATGGTACCCTGGCTATTATGCCAGTAACAGAGATACCTTTAATGACTTGATTTCAACTGAAGGTGGAACCTGCTCAAAATAATCTCTGAAACAGTTCTGAATGTAGAAGTAGTATGTGTGTAATTAGGCTCTGACATTATATTCTGCTATATTATAAACTATAGGTAAAATTTCCAATTTCAAACAAGCTTGAAGAGCCACGCCTGTTTTTTATTCTACTGACCAACTCAGAGAACAGCACAATACAAACCAAACCTGTGTAAATTAACTTAAGGTTTGGAAAGACTGTTACGAATTTGTCCTATGCAACATGAAGATAGGGATAGGTCCCTATCCTTCCCAGCAGAGATGCATGTAAGAAAAAAAGGTTTTGAAATAGATATTTTCTAATATATAATCTAATTACAGCCATATCCTGCTCTGTCTTATTCCCAAAACGCATGACGAGTAGTGATTTGATGGATAGTGAAGCAGTATTTCCTAGGAGAATTAACAAAATCAAGGTGGGAATACATGCAGGGGCTGAAGAAATAGATACACAACTTACTACACAGAATTTAAATTGTGTGTATGACATGAAGGATGGGGAGGCAGGAGCAGGATCATCAGGTGGAGGAGACACTAGCTTTTTGGAGTCTGGCTTTTCAGAATGGATTGTCACTTTTAAAAGCTCTCAGCCGCTTTCTCAGACCTCACACCTGAGAAACCTTTTAGTGTGACCATTCCTGTTGACACCTTTTGAATGTCACTCCTTTTTAATGCTAGTATTTTCATCACCATGATCTTTAGATGAATAAAGGTCAACCATGAATAAAAAAGAAAAATGGGTAGTGACAATAGTTAGCATAGCATGTTATTAAATGAACAATGCCAAGAACTCCAGAAATGATGGCTAAAGAAGAGATGGACAGTTGGGGAATTGCTGAATTTTATAGCATAAATTGCAAAAGAGAAAAACAGGCAATTTTTTCTGACTCTTACAACAACTCAAATACGTGGACAAACAAACATTCTTCAGTTGCATAATGGCATTTTTGGAAGTTGAATTTTGTAACTAAGTCACTGCAGTGCCAGTCAAGTTTCTCAATCCAAAAGTTTTGTTAACCAGCTATAATACCCTTTTCTTTCCCAATCACTTGCAAAAAATGTAATGTTGGTTTAAACATGCAAGCAGACCCTTTGATGTTGGCTCAGCAATTATGAAGTAGGCATACAGGTGGAAGAGAAAGGGTGAATCTGAAATCCAAAGTAGCATTTTGATAAGGCAGCAACTGGGAAATCTTCAGTTCACAATTAAGTATAGTCCAGTCCTAGCAGCTGTAAGTTTTGTATTTTAATTACGGACTGGTAGTAAAATGTTTCCTTTAATGAATTTGAATTTTCTGAATGTCCTCCTTTCTTGAGTCACATAAAAGGGCAAAGATATTTCTCTTTTTCTGATCTTCTCTGAGATATTTTTTCTACGTAGCTGATATCATTGTATACTTTTATCTCTCCCCTTACTCATCTTCTGTCATGCAACAAAGAATAAATACCAAGATCTTGACAATACATAAGGGGCATCTTACATGAAATTTTTTTTATCCAGACCTCTCCTGAGCACTTACTGTTTTGTACCAAAACCTGGAGATTTGCAAAGTATTAAAAAGAGTTATCAGTATCAACCCCCCACACCAAGATGAGCTAGGTGACTCTCTCTATCCATGATTATACAAGAGTAGAAAAATAAATATGTAAAAGCTGAAAGGATATGAAGTGTTACCTGTGCATTTCCACATACCAATACTATCCTTTGTTCTCATCGCTGAATTCTTTCTGCCTGCACTGCTGTTTCTTCAACAGTATTTTCTTACTGATCACTACACATTGCTTCATTGCACCAAGTACTATGTATATCATCTTTATTTTCGTGAGGAAGCAAGTTACATAAAAATGAAAAGGTACGAGGTTTTACTTATTTTTGTACAGGCTTCAGAAGTGAAACTTTACTTATCAGAGCCACTCACTGTAAATGGAATAATTGTCCCAGCTGAAGTCACAGCTTCAAGAGTCTGCCATCTTTCACTGTAAATCCAGTCTTTGCCATTACATTGGTACTCTCACATTTCTACTATTATTGTAGCAGCTTAAGGCCATAAGAGAGTTTCTCATATAATTTCTCATTTTAGACAATGTAAAAAGCTAGCTATTAGAAAGGAACATTTGTGAACTAAATGCAGCTGTGCCAGTATTAGATTTTCACAGTGTGGGTCAGAAGTTATTAAGTACTGAAAATCCACAATGTGAGCAGGATCTCTGGGTGGTGGTAGTGGTGATGGGGTGTTATGAAAATGAAAGCACAAGCTTGACTGATCCTTTCCATAGATAGGAAATAACTTGGTGCAGGACTGAAATCAGCTTTGTAAGACTGAAACTGACAGTTTAAAAGATACCAGTATTTTAGCTCTCACCACTGTCCTATGCAGATGTCTGCACAGCATCACTGACCTAGTCTGATGTTAAGTGTTTTCCCCCTCTCCAATCTGTGGTTCAAAAAGTCCCAGGCGGTACTTTTATTCTTTGAGGAAAGGTGCTGCAGCAGCTGGAGAGATCACTGTTATAGAAGGCACAGGCATGATGCTGTTCAAGGCAAATTAAACCTATGCTTCTGCAGCGACATCCTATGTTTTAATAAACTTGATAGTTCCACAAAAACTTTAAAATAAAGACTATTTCTATGCTCACAGGTCAACAGCCTTATTGTCCAGGTAGAATGATACAATAACCAAGGAAACCCATCAGTAAATCGCTTGCTTGCAGTTGAAAAAAAGAATCGGACTACAACATGCCGCAAACATTTATAACACAATTTTCACACTGCTTTTCTTCTGTTTCTCATTAGTACTATTTTCCAGTTGCCTGTTACAGAGTACTATTCAGAGATAAAGAGGTTACCTTCAAAAACAATTGTTCCAATAAGAACAATTTTGCAGATCTTAACACAAATAAATACATTAACAAACACTACTCAAGTGAGTGGTGATTTCTCTTTGAAGGTCAGAAAGATGAAAAATTTGTTTAATATGAAAGAGAAGATATAAAATGTTCTTCTACAGGACAAAAATCAGCAGAAGCAAACTAAAGCACAAAGGTCTAAGGTGGAGGAGCAGCTGTGTGGTCAGTCAGGCCCATCTACCCCTGGGTAGACCATGCACCAAGGCTTTCAGCAAGGAGGGACCAAGGAAGGAATCTGTTTAATACTGGTAAGAGCATAACTGGTATTTACCAGGTTGGAGAAAACTTAGGGGACTTTCATATACACTAGTACACCTTGCACTGCCAGTCCCGTGAAGCAGCAGTTCAACTGTCTCATTTGGATCAAGGCTGCACACCCTGGTAAGTAACACACTGTTGCTGCAAAAACAGCAAAAATCTGTTGCAGAGTGTATCACAAGTGAATGTAAACTATGGGTCAGCTTTATTTTTCTTAACACAGTCATTAACTTTGATTGTACATCACTGCAGACTCATGCCATTTTACTACTAGTAACACTGCAGGCAGTATCTGTGCCTGGAGATCCTAGGCAGTGAAGGTCTGAGAGCCCCCCACAATAGCTACAATCCACAGGATCTAATTTACTTCAATGCTTTTAATATAAGTTTATTGATAACAGTCTGCAATACTCAATAGCTGGACACTGGGCAGGCCACTGTCTAAAGTATTTTTCTATAACTCAGGAGATAAGATACAGCAATTTGACAAACAGATAATATTGTCAGGTCCTACAAATTAATTATGGATAGTGTTTGGCATTCGTCTAAAAGCTCCACCTCCTGGGAACAACTGGTTATATGAAAATCTTTGTCTACTTCATCATTTTTTGCTCCTGTAGTCAAGAGAAATAAGCTTGAGGATATGAAAATATGACCACCAGAATGGCTCGGACAACAGAAGCCAAATAAGAACCACCCACCCCCTATTTCATAAAAGGATCTATCTTTTTTAAGCAAATTTTGGTTTGGGAACTCAGCATTACGGTTTCCAGGTATCTGTAATATGACTATACCAGCCAGCACATTTGAGGAATTCTGTTGCATGTTTCCCTCCTTTGTCCATGGCCATGGAAAGAATGCAGATACCCACCTAACAACTCCTGGAGCACCCAGGACCAAACAGCAGTGCTCAAGTGCAAGAGAGAGCTATAGTTTCACAAGTATTTTGTTTACCGAATTTATCAGATAGCTAAGGGTTAAAACTGTCATATTACTGGTTATGTTAGCTAGGCTGGCAGAGTGAATGGGCTTGCAGAAATGAGAGTGAGTGGGATGAGAAAAAAGAAATCCCTAACCTATAGCATTCGTGTTTCTGAAAGTCCATTTGGGGATGCCCATTCAATGGAAAGTTACAGCTTTTCACTCTGCAAGGCATGAAAGTACGAAGATACATACATATCAATGAGAAGCAAAAACGTCAAAAGCCTCCAATTCTTCTATTTAAGCCACTTCCTTCAACTGTTGAGACTTAGGGCCATCATACATAAATGGATTTAAACAGTACAGTGCAATGTTTTACAGGGATACCATGTAAATTACTTCAGATGCTGAAAGCAGCGTAGCGACATTAACATTAGACAAGCCCAGGAAAACTACTGCTAATAAGGAGCAGGGTAAATCAACATCATTAAGACTGACTGGTTCTGCTCTGTGACTACCTGCTTGCAACCCTCTTGCTACTACTTCATTTTATTTACTCAAATGTGTGGCAACTTAGGGCTGTCGTGGAAGAAAATTCCTATCAATCAATCAGTCAGTCAGGTAGTAGTATAGGTAGTATTCAAGGAATACCTATCTTCCACTGAGCTTTTCTCAAACTTGCACTGAATGTGGAAGCTCAAATTCCAGTGAACCACAGCTCTAACAAGCACCTGCATCATACTTCTACTTTTTTTTTTTTTTAGTTTATAGTGCAAGCACTACCTAGTTTACACAGATATCCCACAGTTAGGAAATAAACAAGGAGAGAAGGGATCAGCAAGGTTGATCTTCCCACACTGGTATACCATGTAAGTCAGGAACAACTCCACAGAACCAGTGGAACTGAACTGGCTTTTAACTTCTGTTAGAGAGCTTATGGCACACAACGTACACAGCTTGTTCACAGCGCCATGTCAACATGACTCCTTAAATCATAGAATAGTTTGGGTTGGAAGGGACCTCTAAAGGTCATCTAGTCCAACCCCCCTGCCGTGGGCAGGGACATCTTCAACTAGATCAGGTTGCTCAGAGCCCCGTCCAACCTCACCTTGAATGTTTCCAGGGATGGGGCATCCACCACCTCTCTGGGCAACCTGTGCCAGGGTTTCACCACCCCCAGCGTAAAACATTTCTTCCTTATATCTAGTCTAAATCTACCCCCCTTCAGTTTAAAGCCATTCCCCCTTGTCCTGTCGCAACAGGCCCTGCTAAAAAGTTTGCCGCCATCTTTTTTACAAGCCCCCTTGAAGTACTGATAGGCTGCAAGAAGGTCTCCCCAAAGCCTTCTCTTCTCTAGGCTGAACAACCCCAACTCTCTCAGCCTTTCTTCATAGGAGAGGTGTTCCACCCCCTTGATCGTTTTCGTGGCCCTCTTCTGGACCTGCTCCAACAGGTCTGTGTCTTTCTTATGCTGAGGGCTCCAGAGCTGGACACAGTACTCCAGGTGGGGTCTCACCAGAGCAGAGTAGAGGGGCAGAATCACCTCCCTCGACCTGCTGGCCACGCTGCTTTTGATGCAGGCCAGGATACGACTGGCCTTCTGGGCTGCGAGCGTGCATTGCTGGCTCACGTCCAGCTTTTCATCCACCAGTACCCCCAAGTCCTTCTCGGCAGGGCTGTTCTCAATCCCTTCATCCCACAGCCTGTATTGATACCGGGGGTTGCCCCGACCCAGGTGCAGGACCTTGCACTTGGACTTGTTAAACCTCATGAGGTTCACACGGGCCCACTTCTCAAGCTTGTCCAGGTCCCTCTGGATGGCATCCCGTCCCTCTGGCGTGTTGACCACACCACTCAGCTTGGTGTCATCTGCAAACTTGCTGAGGGTGCACTTGATCCCACTGCCTATGTCATTGATGAAGATATTAAACAGTACCGGTCCCAATATGGACCCCTGCAGGACACCACTCGTCACCAATCTCCATCTGGACATTGAGCCGTTGACCACTACCCTCTGGATGCAACCATTTAACCAATTCCTCACCCATCGGACAGTCCACCCATCAAATCCATGTCTCTCCAGTTTAGAGAGAAGGATGTTGTGGGGGACCATGTCAAAGGCCTTACAGAGGCCCAGACAGACGACATCTGTAGCCCTTCCCGTGTCCACTGATGTAGTCACTCCATCATAGAAGGCCACTAGGTTGGTCAGGCAGGACTTGCCCCTGGTGAAGCCATGCTGGCTGCCTCAAATCACCTCCCTGTCCTCCACATGCCTTAGCATAGCTTCCAGGAGGATCTGTTCCATGATCTTCCCAGGCACAGAGGTGAGACTGTGTAGTTCCCCGGGTCTTCCTTTTTTCCCTTTTTAAAAATGGGGGTTATGTTTCCCCTTTTCCAGTCAGTGGGAACTTCACTGGACTGCCACGACTTCTCAAATATGATGGATAGTGGCTTAGCAACTTCATCTGCCAGTTCCTTCAGGACCCGCGGATGGATCTCATCGGGTCCCATGGACTTGTGCCCCTTCAGGTGCCTTAGATGGTCTTGAACCTGATGTTATCCCACAGCGGGCGGCTCTTCATTCTCCCAGTCCCTGCCTTTGCCTTCTGCAGCTCAAGCACTTGCCGGTGAAGTCCGAGGCAAAAAAGTCATTGAATACCTCCGCCTTCTCCGTGTCCCGGGTAACCAGGTCTCCCATTTCATTCCGGAGAGAGCCCACATTTTCCCTCGTCTTCCTTTCATCCCCGACGTACCTATAGAATCTTTTCTTGTTGCCCTTGACATCCCTGGCCAGATTTAATTCTATCAGGGCTTTAGCTTTCCTAACCTGATCCCTGGCTGCTCGGACAACTTCTCTGTATTCCTCCCAGGCTCCCTGTCCTTCCTTCCACCCTCTGTAGGCTTCCTTTTGTGTTTGAGTTTGTCCAGGAGCTCCTTGTTCATCCATGCAGGAAAAATATTAGAGGCAGAAGAAATATTACTGCCAACTCACTGTTTCCTTTTTGGCGATCATAGAAGTGAGCAGGTAAATGGATGAATGCTGGACAATGAGGAGGACAGGCATAAGCATCACTAATATTTCCTGATTTACGTAAAAGGTGAGTTGGTTTCGTCAATATGACAGAAGCACAAGTCCAGTTTTAACAGTTACTACAGGAAACATTGTGCAAGGATAGGACAATGCAGCAGCTGGAAATGGTAGGAATGATTTGTAAAAATTAGATGCAAGTATCAGTTAATACTTCATAAAATCGGTTGGAAAATAGAGTATATTACATTTACATGATTTTGACAACCTCTTTATCTTCTGACTCACCTGTCTCATTATAACTTCAACGCATGTTTCCAGGTAGAACTGTGAAAATAACTATTCGGATCATTAAAGAACTGACTGGTGAATAATAAATCAGGAAGAAACAGCATCACAAGCTAGTATCTCTGGGTGGAAAGGAAAAACCAGTAGATACTTGTAAAGATTAGCATGAAATATGTAAATGATTTGAAATAGAGAATTTCTCAAGAAGAGGAAGGTTTCCTAACAATGAGACAGGGCAGTAAGTACAATGCCAGAGATTAAGCATTCAAAGTGATTTAGAATGTAATTTTTTGGGATCATATATAGGAAATAATATTTATAGAACAGAGAATATGAATGTTTATTTGATGGAGATGCACATAAAAAGGAGAACTCTAACACAAATGATGCTTTGTAAGGTTATTTCTTCATTTAATGTTTTTCACTGACTGATTTTTAAGATCTTGAGGTAGGCATCTTTCTTGGAGGATAGGGAGTGAAGATTTCTATTGTGTAACAGTTAGCACCATGACTACTAATAAGTAAATACATATATACAGTTTTAAATTTTCAGTTAATTCTCTATCATTTAGAAGAATACAAGCCAGAAGATCTAAAAAGTTGTAAAATCATGTAAGCAACAGGGGATATCGGGTTAAGAAGCAAATAAGGAAAAGTGTTTAGAGAGTTTCCACAAGTACCAAGGAAAGTTCTCCTGCTTTACGCACAAAGATAGGGATGACCTTATACACACGGTTGACCTCCGCAGCAGTAAGCCATTGGCCTGCTACACTAGCGTGACGTGCATATGAGGTGACCCAGCAGATAGGAGGCTCCTTTTCAGGAGATCCTGCAACTCAGGACCTCCTCTGCAGTTTATTTCAGCTTGGGTCATGTTGCTATGACTTTTCTCCTAGAAGCAGTCCCAAAAATCCCCGTATTTCCCAGAGTTCATTCTATATGACAGAGGAAGAACCCATGTAGATTAGCATTGCCTGTGCTAGAAAATCAGCCTGTGGACTGGTTTTTTTTCCTGAAAATTTGAAGAACAGCGGCAGCAAAGGTAGCCAGAGCTTTCTTATTATGCTCTTGGTACTGGTATTCTTACTATATCGTTCCTGTTCCTCACATGATACCAAGCAACAAAATAATTTACAAGTCCCAGCATGTATGATAAGAGCTTAATTACGTTTTGTATGGATAGATCAGGTCTGATTATAACCATTAATAGACACGCTTGCAAGGCTTCTAGGCATTTCACATTTTCTACTATTCCAGACCACGTTTCGATTGCATTGGTGGTGGGATGTTAGACAGATGATGCCAAATCACTGTTCCCTGCTCCTGCTACCTCTGTTGCGATGTTGTAATTTAACCACAGCAGAGGCACACCACACATCATCCATGGGAGACTGCAATGGATTGCTGCAGTGGCACACACAAACTCCCAAACCTTTCTGAGGTGCAATTAATTTTCAATTTTATTTAAAATCTTATATTCATCCTATCTCTTACACTTAAATAAGGAAAAAAAAAAGCTTATTAGGAATTTTCATTCTATGACAAATAAGAACATATTTTAAAGAATAGTGAAAAATTCACAGGAAACTTTGGCTTGTTATATTAACTACAGGTAACCCGCAAGACTTCAAACTGAGTTGCTCACGGTCAAACAGGAGATCAACCATTACACAATAAAATGCTGGTCTCCCGAGTCCAATTTGAGGGCCTTACTCTTTAGCCCAATGGTAGCCCTGATTGTCATCATACACACTCAGGTAGAACAAAGACCCTACCAAGAAAGGAACATAGTTAAAAATGAAAAAGAAACAAAAATCTGCCTGATACCTATCTTGCACAATTGTATACAATTTTTTATTCCAGATAATTTATAAAGAGAATATATGCCAGTTATTTGAGAAGGTCTGTAAAATGGCAAGTTAGCTGGAAAGTGCAAATGGGGACTATTCACTATTTCTCAGCACAAGCAGCAGAGGCCATGATACAAAATTAACAGACAGCAGGTTTAAAACAAACACAAGCACATGTGTTATCATATCCTATATAATTGTGGGACTCATTGCCACACGATGGTTTGAAAACCAAAGGCAAAAATAAGTTGGGAAGGTAATTAAATACATTTATCGAAGAAAACTCCATCAATGGCAATTAAACTTGCTAGTCAGGAAGCAACTTCTTTATCCAGAAGTTACTAAATCAGTAACAAAATCTGGGAGACTGTAACAACTGGAATCATCCCTGCAAACTTGTCTTGTTCTTGCACTCTTAATCCACTTCTGACCACTGTCTTGATTAGACAGATTAGATAGTTTGGTTTGAAACAATACAAATGCTCTTATCTTTTTAATAGCAAAGAGGATAAAAAATTTTCTTATCATTTCTAGAAATTGACCCCACTTAGGGCATGGTCCTGGTAGCAGCCTCCAGAGAAGTGACAGGTATTTGAATGAGATCTCCTCTTTATACTAGCACACGTAAACATATTAGTTTAATCTAATTTGATGTAATTTAGATTCACACCACAGATAAAGGCGTAAGTCTGAATTAGTCTGGGGACTATTTTATTTTGACTTTTTTTTTTTTGCCCTGCCTCCTTCCCCCTCCCTTGTTTGCAGGAACTGCACAAACACACCCTTACATAAAATAAGTAAAAGACAGAATAGGGATAGCCTCTTGCCTGTCACCTCTGCATCTGATATACAAAATCAATACTGGAAAAAGGTGAGGTTTTCATAGTAAGTTTGATGCAAAAGGTCACCTGTAATGAGCAACGGTATTTTGGGTAAGAATTAAGAGTTCCTACAATTTTTCAGAAGTTCAGTTTGAAATAGGAATTCTTGTGAATTGGTTTTAAGCAAGCATACTGCCAGCGTGATCGTGTTCCCAGCACAGAATTTTAATTCTGGTGAAACTGGTCTCCTAGATTCAAATAGGAGTTCCTATTTCCATGTTCCAGACAACATGAAACAATCAGTTTATGAAGAGATTTAGATTAAAAGCTGTGGACAATTGTACTTGACTTTCTATGAGTCTAAGATTAAAAAAAAAATAAAATTACTTTACCTTTGGTTTTAAACTTCACTGCAGGTTATAATAATTTTATAACCTCAATTTAAATATATTTAATTACCTATATATAAATGTCTCTTCCACTCTTGCTCTGCAAGTATCATGCAACTAGGAAAAAACAAATGCAGCTTAATGGATTGCTGGATCATTAATCAGCACGTCAATATACTGAAATCCCTGCAAATAACCTACTGTTAAAACTATTTAGGCTTTCATAACTTCATGAATAAATCCAAATGCAGTTTAGTCTTTTGTTTCATTGTACCTTTTCTCCTTCAGATAACGCAGCTTCCAAATATATTTTCTTTCCTACTTTTACTAAAAATAGCATATCAGATGTAAAAGCCAAGTGTGAACCAAAAATTGATTGCTTTTCAAAATAGATAAATAAATCCAGACGTACATGAATGAATGCAATCGTTGTTCTGAGGATTTTATCTACGTTACCTTTAAGATGACACTAAAAACCATCATTTCTCAGGCTCAAATCAAATATTTATTCGTACACAGAACTGGCCTATAGTAACCCAACCTTCACATTTTCTGGCCTGCTTCCCATATCTTAATAGCACTGTAGTCTCTCACTATTATGGAGACTTTCCATACAAGAATCACTTCTAAAGAAGCAGTTCAGTTCCCTAAAGACCGAGTACCCGATTCGGAGGCCCAGCACACTTCTTATTGCCACACTGATAACAATTCCACGATTAGGTAAATCAGTCGGGCTGCCCAAAAAAACCTCATCTTGTGGTTTCTAAAGGAGAAGTGAAAACAGCAGATTGAAACTCATCCAGTCCAGAAGAATCCTTCATTTGACTTCATCACCCAGATTTTAGCAGGATTTCTCCACAACATACAACAAACCACCTGTTGCTACCGTTACCAAGTTCACTGGGACATGAATCATCAAGGCACGTTCATTCTGCTCTGCTGAATTTCAAGCTTATATTCCTAGAGATTAGAAGAATTCTTGTTACGAAAGATATGATGCAATTCCCCTCATAAAAAAAGGAGTGCTTGGGTGCTCCTGTACTTACCTTAACTTTTGATTTGCTGCTATCACCAAATACAAAGGTAGAAATTATAAATACCAGACAGAAACCGATAGAGATTGTTAATTTAATCACATGGTTTTTATTCAGTTTTATAGCCAGCAACAGAGGTTGCAAATAGTAAGGGGAGGCAACACCAGGAAGTATTTGAGAAAACAACAGGGAGGAGTTGTCAAAATGCCTGATAGTCAAATTTTTCAACCTGCTCAGTTTCTGCTGCTCTATTCTTCTCACCAGGAAATGCAAAATCAGATTGGAAACCTCTGAAAGGAAAAATAGTTGCTTTGAGTCGACTGTTGAGGCATTTAGTCAGGGAATCCTGCCAGCCTCCCCCCATTTCACAATGTTGGGAAGTTAAAAGTTTTGAGAAAGTTTCCCTGTATTCACAGGTAGCCAGTCTGACTTTGTATTTCCTTTCTTAAGAAGTCCTATCTACCTCCTGCTCTCCCCTCTCAGTGCTGCAGAAGCAGCAAAGGATGTTGGAGCATACCCCGATGGGAAGAGTCAAAACGTGGTGGCTCAAGGTATGTAGTCAACAGGTGTGTTTCCTCGGTGGAAGCATACATGCCGACCACTTGCAGGAGCACTTCTAGAACCTCTGACACACTCACGTCCAATACACCTTCACTTACTGTGTACTGGTATACAAAGCTGAATATATTAAATGCCCTTTTATTTCTCTTTTAGCCACAAATGGAAACTGTCAGGTTTCAGAAGAACTGCAAGGAGAGAAGGAAGACTTGCAGGCCAGGTCTTTCCCCTAGGTTTCACAGGCAAATGAATCTAGTCTCCTTCACCTCTCCTGAGAAGCTTAACAGACTTGCTCTTCTGGACCTGGTGATCAAAATTTTTGAGCTTGATCTATTCTATTTTAGGATGGCCCCAATATAGGAGGGGAGGCGGAAGATTTCAGCATATCAGGATCAATCTCTTACATGTGACTTCAGAGAAGAACGACTCAGTCCACCTGCTGAGATATTCAAGGAACCCCAGAAATTAACTGATGAAAGATGAATGCAATGCTGAATGTTCCAGTCACACATCTCTAACGCTAAAAATAGGTGAAGTTTCAAGGGTACCCCTTAGTGCTTGTGCTCCTTTCTCTTCTCAGATCATGTTACACAGAGGCTGAAGGTGATTTTCAATGAAAACACGAAAAAATCTTCTTTATAATTTGCACAATGCTTAAAGGAAATTAAAGTACAGGTCTAAAGAATGAAACACAGGTTGCCAAGACAGAAATTTCTCCAATCTTAATGAAACATTCGTCCTATTGCTCATCATGGAAATGCAAACTTGGACTACCATTAGAAGACAGAAAAAAAAAAAAGAGATGGAAAAGGCTGGGAGCAAATGAACAAACACATGTCTGACTGCTTTGTTGAGTGGTAAGACAAGAGTTGGTGGGAGGAAGAATTGATGAACTGTCACAGTATGACAAGTAAGACCTCTGTTGGATGTATTGATTCTGAACAGAGAATGACTCATGGATCTACTTAATTCTTGCTTCATTTACAGACAGTAAAGTACTTGAACAAATCACAGATGCTGCCAAATGAGTCAAAGAAGAAAAAAATTCTTTTCCATGCATGACTTTTTTGGGTCAAATTTATTAATAATTGCTTGTTTTGCAGGACAGCTCATACACTAGAGCTCGTATTTTGTATCAAGTATCACCGTCTCGCTAATTGTGCAGTTCATCTCTCATATGCATGTTGCACAGTTAAGACAGACTTGAAGACTGGGAAAAAGTACCACATGAAAACCTGAGCATATTAGTATGTGTATTTGTCAACTATATATGTATGCACAGGTGTTGGTTAATTTCTTTGTCTGTTTTGTGGCCTCAAGATAATTTTTAGTAAGTGGGACTCAGGAGAGAAAGTTTTATTTACTATTTTCCCCAAACACTATTAGCTCAAATACTTCCCCTCCCCCCTTTTTTCATCATAGAGGATTTTTAGACACAAGAGAAGAGATTTCAAAATTATGTTTCAAAATTGATTTGGGTTACTAACCCAAGAGAATGATGGGTCATAGATGCCCTGGTTTGGGTTTTTTCCCCCCTCTTTTTTAACTTTAACTTCATTTGAAGAGTTATTATTTTTGTCTTTATATTTGGCAAACAAGCCTTGAAAATGTGAATGAAGTGCATACCAAAACAATGGTTCTGAGCTAAATTTACAAAGTGTAATTCATCAAGGTTCTTCAATTCTGTGGCCACAGTTGGGCTTTTTTCAAAAATTTAACAAGATCATTCACCATTTTCCTGTAGACTAGTATCCTACATCCCGGTTTTCTCCCCTATCCTGATGAAACTTTTTTCTCACTCCCAGCTTTCACTTCAAGGCTGCAACCTCTCTCTACCCACTCTTCCATACTGCTAAAGCAGGCAGGGAGTCCAGGAATAACTACTACAGAACCACTAGAATAACTAAAACTATAATATTAAACTTTGAATCCCCTTGATAAATATTATTTTAAAAATACTTAACATATGGAAAACCAAAATGCAATAATCTGTTCACACACGATTACTATGCTATTTGCTACCACACAATTCATTTAGTCAAAGAACCTTTCTCCAATTCAGAGAGCAGCCTCCACTCAACAAGTCTGCTGCTTTCCCCCTGGAAGAGACAAGAAATAGCTGCAAGGCATGTCCTGTCCCCTCCGCCTGTCACAGAGCACCCCTAACTACAGCAGTCACAGCCCGGCTTTTTGTAGCAGCCTGTGGGAGGTGCAGGAGGGCAGGTCTGGTGGCTTTGTTGGCAGAAGCTGACTGCTGCTGCAAACGGGAGGTGTGGTAGGGGTGGCACACCAGCTGCTGCCAGCAGGCTGGGATGGGATGGGAGGGGAACAGCAAGGATCTGCCTTTGTCAGCCGTTGTACAGGCCTACTGTAATTTACATGGGAATTATATGAACTTATGTAGTCCATTTATAGAAATGCCATATTGAACTATCTGCCAAGAACAAAACCCATTCCTTTGTGCATTGTCAGCCTTAATGAACTCAATCTGGAACTGTTTTACCAATCTTGTAGGTGGCTGAGTTTAATAGAGAGATTAGAGGGGGTAAAGTTAGGGCAGAGCTGACCCCAACTGCCAAACTGTTTGAAGAAGGGAATTGTGAATTAGCTTTGATCCAACACACATTTGAAATCTATATTCAGTTACATCTAATATCAGATGGGTACAGCTAAAAAAGGAGCTGGCTGCATACCTCATTTACAATATACCGATCTCAACGTAAATTAAAAATAGCGAAGTACTCTTTCAATTGCACTCGCCGATGGTGCTCCCTCAGCCCTGTCTTGCCCTCCACCCCGGCCCCTTTAGTCTAGTGGTAGCTGGAGCACAGCTCATTGTAGTTCCTTCACTCCTCTCCCGCAAGCAAAGCGAGATGCTCCAGAGCCTAGATATCCTGCTTGCACTTGGTTTCCCCCTCACTTCCAAGGAATACTTCTACAGAAATTGTGATAAACAGGAAAAATACATTTAAGAATTATGTAACAGTTTGTGTTTAATAAGAGAACCGGACAATTAACATGTGGAAATTCCCTCTCTTGACCTTTACAGAGTGAAAGGTGGGGACACTACAGGGAGTTACGGCAGCAGTGAACAGAGAGTACCAAATGTCATTGTGCTGGCTAAGGATTTATGTAATTAGATACATCTGGAGGAAAGAATTAACTCAATGTCATGATACAGCCTGAATCAACTTTGCTTAGTTAAACTGCAAGGATATCTCAGCTTATAAACTACCATGTTTGCAGTACAAACAGTGAATGACTCATCAAAGCAAATACGCATCAGGTGCAGTCTTAAACAGCAGCAGAATGCACAAAAAACTGCAAAAAAGACAAGACTGAATGATTTTAGACTTTATGGGAGTTTGTTTCTATTGTCTGAATTATATAGCAAAAATAATTTCCGTTCTATAATACCTTTTAATTAGGGGTCAACTTTAATGTCTCATTTAAAATACTGCAGTAAGGAAGCAAAGGGTTGAAAAGAGGTGCTGGCTAACATCCAGTGTTGCAGTTTTACAGTCACTGTGTGTGCAGTGCCTTCAAAACAGATGATCTCACCACTCCTTAGCCCTCAAAAATCTTTGTTCCCACCCTCGTGCTACCTCCTCTTTTTGTCAGTAATTGATGCAGCCACATGGTGATTTGTACCAGGAAACAAACCTAATATAAAAGCAACCTGGAAAAAAAGGGGATTATAATTACAAACTGACAGTGTCATATACTAGAGAAATTGCCACAGAATATTCCTGTAAATCTGCCAAGCCAATAATATTCATGATGATCTGCTAAGTAAGTGCTGGCCGTGAGGACTGAACTTGCCTAGGGCTACTGGAAGTCACATATCTAGTTTTCCAGAATGTCAGAACACTTTGGGGATTAAAGGAGTAAAAATAATTCCTTCAACTTCTGCTTTTTTCCCTTCTCTTCTCATCCTTCAAGGTACTTGTGCCTTGTCCACACAACCCAGCCCCTTCCCAAGATGCCTAAGGAATGCCTAAATAGAATTACAAATGTTAGGATGTTTGAAAAAAGAAAGGAATATTTTATCAATGTTTTCTTATTTTAATCATATGACTAAGAGTTAGCTAGGGTTGGTCTTCAGCAGAACAGTTACACTTCTTAAAGCTAAATCACAAAGTGGAACAGTATTTTTTGTTAAATTTAAATAAAGACTAGAATGCATTTAAATTACCATGTTATTGTCACATAAATCTTAGGCCTTCTCCTGTGTTTAACAATGCCCTTTATTTTGCTATTCCCTCTAAAGCACATAAGGGACATGATCCAAAAAACGTAACAACTTGCACATAGTAATGCTTACAGTGTGTTATAAATGGAGAGCAACAATCTCATTTTCTCTTTCAACCATTGCTGCATACTAAACTATACACTGGAACAGAAATGTTTATAAAACAGTATCCTGACTGGGTCTAACAGCTGCAGTAATGAACCCTTGAAAAGAGCATAGACCGACTCCCACCTGGAGACCTAAAATAATTTAGCTTTTTGACAAGTAAAACACGGGTTGGGCAGCTTTTAACACAGGTAAAACACGGGTTGGGCAGCTTTTAACACAGGTCCTTGGAAATACTGCTCCTTTATTATTATCTCTCAAGTCGAACAGAAGAGGTCACTAACGAGTCACAGCATGCCCCTCTTCAAAATGGGCCACTCATGCTGTCCTAGTCAGCCAGCTTGACCTCAGCGGCCTTCACTCTTAGCTTTTTTCCATCCTTCGTGCTCTGCTGCCAACTTCTCTTGCATTTATTTCCTCCTCTCCATCCTCTCAGTTCTGCACTACTATGTACATTGGAGAGTTTAATAAGGCAGGCTGTGAATGCCCCAGACCTGCCACTCCACATTTTCCATTCAGCTGCCTCTGGCGAGAGGATAGCAGCCTCCAAAAGAGGATGTCCTGTGGCAGTCAGCCCTCAAAGGACAGACTGCAGTGTTCAGAGACGTCAGCATTCACAGATGGGGGACTACTTGGCAGCAACACCAGTAACCAGGAAAGCAACACATGCAGAGATTCCTGTGGCTTTCCCTTCCCTCATCTGGAAGAAAAGTTTGGAGACAGAAGAAAGGATTGCTCTGCTTTGCGGGTTTGGTGGGTTTTTTTTTTCCTTTCTGTTTCTAGCAGTCTTGACAAAAAGAGTAAGAAAACAAGAATACATGCTTCTTGTCAGAAGTATCCAAAATAAGAACAAAGACACAGTCCTTTCCTGACACGTTACAACACAGGAGTTCAGTCATGAAGAAATAAAACAGGATTCACTAGCATCCAGCATGATCTCGCATTTAAACAATGTTTCCAGTTGGAAAAAAACTGTAAACTCAATAGTTAATACTGTAATTGTGTATAAAGACATCTATCATAAAAAATAATTTAAAACTATCTCGGTGAATAGAGAGGCTCAATACAGGAAAGTCTTTAGTAGTACATACATCTAGGAGAGTATTTCTTTTGGGCAGTGAAGGAGCTATTTTGTTGCTTAGAGTGCAAATATACACTTCCCATGCCAAAAAAAGGTACTATCCAGCCAGTGAATATCTACAGGTATAAGGCAGGAGTAATAGGCATGTCCATCCTATCTCATGTAGTGACTCCACACTCTCGAAAACAGGATCCAGATAACAGGAGCAGCAAAAGACTAGCTGGTGGAAGCTCCAGTGATTAACATTTTTTGTGCATGACAAAATGCAATAATAATTAACAGCAACATAGCTTGTAGAACAAGTAAATTTTAGCTAAGAGAATCTTCTTCTGGAGGTAAGATGGGGTGAGCCCAAGTTACTGTTCTGTTGTGCAGGAAGGAAAGGCAGATCTTCCTAAAAATCCTCCTAATCTGTAAACACCTGGGATTCAAGAGAGATCTGACCTGTATCTATAGGGAACAACCTGAATGGAAAGTTGATGCCTCCATACGGCCCTTCTGGAGCTCCCTGGCATCATGGATCCCAAAGTCCTTCCAATACAGCAGAAGCTAAGGAAGAACTCCAAGGCAGTTTATGCTGCTCAGCATGCTAATACCTTGTAGTAAGATTTCTGATCAGAAATCAGCAGTAATTATCCTGCAAAACCAGGCTGGCTCTTTTCTCCATTGCTTCCAGCTTTTACAGAACATTCAGGATCCTGTTCAGAGTTCCCACGCTGGGACAGGCATGCATTGAGGAAGGAGGTTCGTTTCTCTTCCCCTTCTTTGGCAGCATAGATCTGTCCTTCTAAGTCTTAAAACACTGTGTCACTACATGCTGCCTGGGATTCTTCTCAGATAATCAACACTTCCTCCCTAATCCCATGCAAACAACTTGTAAACTTCCTTTTCTATTTTCATAGTAAGGAAAACACTGGCTCACGAAGAGGGTATCTCGTGAAACTTCATTGCAGCTCTCAAACAAACATCTTTCAGCAAGTTTATCTAACCTCCCTAGCTCAGCTGCTTTTATCTACATATATGAAAGCATATTCTGCTTAAGAATAGTTTTGAAGTAGTTCTTCGAACAAAAACATATTTCTTGTAATTACTAGAAGTAAGTTACTTCCTTTATTATCAAGCTCATTTATAACTTAGTTCTAATTTCAAGAGCGTGGAAATTTAAATTTTGGCTTTGGAATACATGTGAGCAGCTACTTTGTTATTCCTAAATATTTGATTGACAAAAAAAACCCTTAAGCCATTTCTTAGTGAAATGCTAAAGGGGAGTGCCAAGAATTCTCAAAAATAGGTATCGGTAAAAAAGCAGGATTATTCTTCTAAAAATCACCAAGTGGAAAGAACTGAAGCCAGTTTGAGCTGCCCTTGTAAGAACAGGACTCAAATGTTTATGGCAACGGGAAGTGAAATAAAGTTTAAACTTGTACAGGATGTGGTTTGAACTAAGTAAGGAGTTATTTTAAGAAGAACTCTTACCAGCATAACTATATTAGACTAAATTTTCTGTATGGTAGATTTACTCTGTCCCCCAAAATCCCTATTATTATGAAAACACACACTCACACAACGTATGTCCTAATAATGTTATTATCAATAACTTAGCTGTAACTATGAGCATTGCATACATGGGGAAATTTAGGTATGATTTTTTTTATGGCTGATGCAGTCAAATATGTAAGAAGAACCATCTTCCCACTGATCATTTTTAGTTTGTGAAGTCTAAATAACACTTTGAACTTCACTGTAACATGTGCTACAAAAATGTTTGATCAGTTTCTCAAGAGGATAAGTAATAATGAGGCACTAATTGTTTTACAATCAGCCTAAGCATACACAAAACTCTTAATGAATATTTAAGCAGCACTTACATTTTCACACTGCATCTTTCTGGGTTTTATGTGGGAAACATTGAGTCCATCAATAACAATATCAAACGGAAGTCGATTTTCCACAAACGTTTGAAAGGCTTCAAATTCCTGAAATAAATAAACAAACGGGGGGAAGAATATGTTCAGTTTAACAGAAACAGATTTCATTCAGTTTTTATTAAAAAAAGAAACAAAGCCTAAATCTCTCACTTTTCCTTTGTTAGCTACATTTCACATCTTTACTTGCATATTTGATAACCATCAAAAAAAAAAATCTTTAAAAGCCAGAAGTGCTACAGTGGATACTTCCAATATAATTTTAAATTACATTACAACCGAGAACCAAAACTTTACAGTCATCCAGATTTTCAAAACTATAATCCAAACTGTACATTTTTATAAAGATACATGCTATAGTCATTGTTACACAACAGCTGCAAGACAAAGCAGCTTTACATACCAGTAGCCTGGGACACTATTACTAACTCTTAACATTTCCAAATGTAAAATAAGCATTATATTTAGTTTCTCTGTAAGAATTCTGAAATCTCTGAATGCCAGTCTTTGGATAACAGACCTATATTTAAATAAACTTTCATTTAGAAACACAGCACTCCATTTGTGAGAAATACACAGCTTTAAAGCTAGCAAAACAATGAACTTTCTTACTAGCTCAGAAATGCAGTGATTGAGCAAACCAACAGCATCCATCCAGTTTTTCCAACAGAAGGAAAGCCACAATTGCTTCAGGCTTGAGACCCCATAGGAGGGGAACAGAATACAAAGTAATAATAAAATCTTCAGGAATTCCTCCCTTGATTTTTGAGGAAAGATTTAGCAGACACTTGAATTAGATTTCTACTTCCTGCTTCTGACTGTTTTTAATAGGCACAGGAACCCTAATCCATCCTGGTGGGCAGTGACCTGGTTTCATAAATGACCTTTCTACTAACAGGTAAGATTGGGTAATAGAGGTTTCACAGCCCAAGGCTATAAATGAACTTTCATAGGAACTCAAAACAATTGCAAATTTCATGCCTTCTGCTCAAAATTCAAGAAGCACTTTTCTAATCTTGCCTTCTCCCATGCAGCCATATAGCAATATATAAAAGTCTGAAGAAAAAACATCCCCTCGGCACCCAGACAAAAACCTGTACAGCATATACAATTCTTCCTCGGAGAAAGGAATGAAAGAAAGAATTTATTTGTCCAGAAAATACATTACTGTCAGACAGTAGCAAATGATCACCAACTTCAAATTTAGTCAGAATGTTTATGACAAATTATACTAGGAAAAGGGTTACTTGTATTAAGAGGACAAACTAACCAAGTGAGATAAAGATGCCTCACTCAGATGTTAAAATTTCAGGTATAATTTCCAAGTGAACACAGGTGTACTGGTCAAAAGCACACTGACGAGAACACAGACAACACAGGGCTCAGTCTAGCACCATCAGAATCAATTGCCTTTTATGTGATCTTTCATTTCTCCATGGCTTAAATAAATGTTATTATTGAGAAAGTATAAAAAGCTGGGCAAGAAAATAATAACCTCAAACAAAAAGAAGTGTGAAGTGTTGCCCCCTGCCCCCCAGCCCCAATCTCAGTGTATTTTATATAGATGAATAAATATTCTCATTGCCATCTGACAGGGACACCAAAACAGAGAAAGTAAGTCACTAGCAAAGGCAGTGGCAGGGAGTGGGAGGAGAAACAAATGCAAAACCAAACAGCAAGGATTCCTGACTTTGGGCTTATGCCATCCAGTGGACTTCCCCATGGTTCAAAATCAGATGAGTCATCACTGTAATACTGGATGGCTGTCTGAAATGTAGGAAAGATAAAAAAAGGAAAACACACACAGACCAAATGAAGGTAAAATAGGAGAGTTTTGAGACAAAGATGAGTGAAAATGGAAAAGACAAAAAGAAAGTGGAAGCAGATGAAAACGCATGGTAAACAATCCAATAGAACATTATTTTCCTAATGCCAACAAATGCCAAAATTATTTGAAGTAACATGGTTACAGTCAAGTAGACATTTTTATAAAGTATAATGTACATGTAATCTTGTCTTCAAGGGCTCAGTTCAATACAAAACAAACACTTTGTGGAGAATTTTTAATGTGGTATTTTATTTCAAGTGACAATAGTTCTAGAGCAGCTCCTGAAGGGATGGGTTTTCCCTGATGGGCAGAGTAGAGTGCTTTGTCAAGGGAACACCACAGCACAAGTTGGGGGAGCAGCAGAGGAGTTCGGTGGGTCAGCACTCCCCTCTGCCCACTTTTTGCTTGGCTCCCTCTCCTCTCCCAGCAGGGCAGATGGAGCAGGAGCTGCCAGGAGGGTCCTGCTGAGAGGCATAAGGATAGGCTCAGCACCTCTCAGAAGCCAGCTCCTGGCTCTCTGGAGTTTACTTTTGGAGCTGGGGAGAAGCTGCAGCCTTTTCAGTGTCATTCCCTTGGCCAGCCCACCTTTCCCAGCCATCTCCTCCTGGCCACGTCTCCTACTCCATTCTCAACAGACGCATGACAGCATGCCGCTGCCAGACTCCCAAATCTGCTCAATTGTTTTGCCTCACTACCAGTAAACTGTGCAATACAGTAGGGAGAGAAGGTTTGCTGCCACAGGAGACTCTTATCCACACAGGGAGATGAGGAGTTAATAGCAGAACAAGTGCAGAAGACAAATAGCCAAGCTTAATTTATGTCACCAAATACAGAAGACTCCAGTGAAAAGCCTTAGACAGACTGAAAATCCCCAAGGATCTGTTCATTTTCTCCTCGCCATCCATATTTCCCCAGCAACACACAAGAGTGCTCCTCTCCTTTTCCAGAAAAAAAAAAAAAACGTGAAGAGCCACAGAGAAGATCCAGGCCTGCCCCCCTGAGAGACAGTTTTTGAGTCGCCATATTTCCCATCCTCTCAGGACACATGGAAGGAAAAGGGCAAAGCCCAGGAATAAGTAGCAGGCTATGTCATCCAGATGCAGTACAAAAGGTTATTCAAACATACACAGACTTACGCTGTAAGAGAGAAAGTATACGATTTGAAGGATGCTGATCTTTCAAAGATCGGGATTTGTCTGGATTTTATGCAGATCCTACTTACAGCCACAGTAATAAAGAGATGATTCACCCACAATTCTCTAAAGATATTTCCCTCACTAGCCAACTGTAAGAAATTGAAGATTATCTTTATAAGCAGTAAATGAAGTAGAGCACAGCTGCAGCTAGGGTACAGCTGATCAAGAGAAGTCAGACACAATAATCACCAATGCAGTACAACGATGACATGAAGGTTGGTTTGGGCAAAAAGAAGTAAGCTATTCACACAGGCTTCCCCTTCCAAATGGAGGATGCAACATGTGATCTACATACAGCCCTGCGTATGCCACAGGAACGTTTACATGGTAACTTCCTACTGAACACGACAAGGGGCACTTCAGATTAACCCCTTCAGCACGCCAACAAGTAGCAAAACATCTCCCTCTCTCTCTCAGTAAGAGCACTGAAACAAACACAGCAAACCTTACACTGATTTCTAACTTGTTCTGATCAGGTTAATCTCACAAAGTTTCTGAGGAAAAGTCCATTCTCCCAGCCTCAGAAACGCTACTCAAACTCGCTTCAACAGAGTTGGCAACTGAAGGGACAAAACTTTAAAAACACATTCACCATTGCTTATTGACATGACCCTCTTAATGCTCAGGAGCCACAGAAAAGTGTTGCAATACAGCAAGGCTGTTACCTCCCTGCAAGACTTCCTCCCGCAGCCCGTGCAGCGCGTGAACACACCTCCCTGCAGCAGGAATACGTGCAATGCAGCAGGGTGCTCACGGGAGGCTCCAGTGATACCCTGTTTCTCACCACATGCAAAAGAAAAGGGAATTTTAAAAAACCCACCTGATTTCATTCATTGCCTAGCTGGGAAAATACAGGAATGCCAACTATGCAACCGTTAGAAATGATTCACCGCACCTTCTACTAAGAAAACTTATCTTTGCAAATGGACACCACACTGACTAAATCAATTTGGAAGTAAGAGCCAGCCATAACAAACCCATGATGGAATTTATCTTGATGTGAAGAATTACAGACATTTAAAATAATTTTTTGTTTAACCACTAGTGTGTGGGTGGCTCAAGTCCATTCATATCTTGGCAAAAGCACAAAACAGTCTCGCATTTTTTTGGTATTCCACCCCAGCTGGATGACTCATGCACTATTTCACCATCATTTTATACTGGTATGTACTGGTGCTGCCACAGAAAGAGGTGTTTCTACCTTCTCCCTTCCCTTAGCCATTCATTCCTAGCCTTGCCGCCTCTTCTAGCTACGCACCCACATTTGTTGGCACAAGGAGAAAGACAGAAGTGGATGAACTGAGCCAATGTGAACTGAGCCAATATAACAGTCTTTAACCTGCACCGGTCCCCCTGTTCAGGTCAGAGCAGAGAGGTTTGTCCTGGCATGAAAATGCAGCCAGGACATGGAATAAGAATGAGACTGGTAGCAGGTGAGACTACTGGGATCACCTTTTCCCATAGGTAGCCCTGACTATGCTAACTGACTGGATTGCGAAACTACATTTTATGAGATTTCTCTCTCAACCTGGGGTATTGCAGCAAAACGAGACAGAGGTTGGTTTTAAAAACCAGAAGAATAGGAATTATTGTTTGAAAAAGAAAGAAAGAAAGAAAAAAGATTGGTTTTGCTATTTTAAACCATTCATTTAAAAAATATTTTTTTTTTAGAAAAAGTGTGACTTCAGACTTCAAAAGTCTGGCTTACACAGCCAATATTTGAAATAGCAGTAGTAATAAATCTGAAAATAGGACTTTTCTGTAAGAGTATAAATACTATTTCAATTTCTCTAAATAGATTTATAAACAGAAATGTATGGTTTTCTTCCAATACCAGTGTACACACAAACTACAAGCCTCAAAAGCACAACAAAAAATGAGGGGAGGAATTCGTTATTAGTATTTACTACGTTACATATGATAACATAGAAATAAACATTACAATTGAAGACAAAACAAAGAAAACATAGCTAAACAAGGATGTCCTTGATAAGAGCAATGAGTATGATTCAAATGAGTATTTCGAAATAAATTTAATGTCTATAACAGATCTAAGGGTATGACAGGTTTCAGGTCACAGAAAGGTTAGATCACTTGAGCATTTTTCTCCTCAAGTCTAAATAGGAAATAAATAGGAAATATGTTGGCAACTAGAAATAAAAATCACAGTATTGCTCAAATTCTTCAACAATCGAAAATGTCTACTGATCTAAATGCCAAAAAACAAAGTAATACAACATACAAAGGAGATACACGAGCAATTCCATAGAAGACTTTTAAATACAAGAAAGGCTATTATGTTCATGCCAACACATGGAATTTGAAAAAAAAAGAAAAAAAAGGAAAAAAAACACCCCACCCTATCAAAAACTATTACAATCACTACAAAAAAGGCTGCTTGTCACTTCTTCTAAACAATCAAGTTTATGCTCACTCATCAGGAATGGTGGAGAGACACTAAAGTCAAATTAAAAAGTGCAAAACTACAGTATTAAACATATATTGTTTCCAGAAGCATTCACAATAGTTTAAGCTTTGTACAACAGAAAAAGTAGTGCTTCCCCTCTCCGTCTTCAATGACAATACACTCAAGTGCAAGGAAAGCGCAAATTCTAATTAACAGATTATTATACTGCACTTAAGTATTATGTAACTCTACCCTTATTATCAAACAGGGTGTTTTTCAACACCGTAACAGCAGCTTTTAGAGAAGTTAAAACATTCACTTTTTAACAGTTTCATAAAATACAAAGTGATGGGGGTTGCTTTGTTTTCAGCAATGCTTCCTGGTATCAGAAGAAAAACACAGGAATGAGCATTAGAGTGTGAGAAATAAAATTCAGCTGTCAAACTGAAATCCAGCCAATTTTTTTTAAGGTGCCTTTTTGGAGCACTCTTAAATCTGTTTGTTGCTATGCCTGAAGGGTTTGAATGTTTCCCCCACAGTTTCAAAGCTTGGAAATCCCCTTCGAACCCTTATAAGCAGGAAGGCTTTTCTCAGTATTGTGTATGGTATCACTATGTACTCTGGATTGCATACAATTTGTTTGCCCTTGTTTACGCTTCTAGAGTTAACAAATAATCCAGGAGTCACAAACTCCTGTGGCTGTAGCCTTCAGAGATACAGTCACAAACAGGAAGATACTCGCAGGGACATTGACAACCTGGCTGAGATGTGCTCTGTGTTGCCTCTTTGCAGTCCTACGTCAACAGCAGGCAGTGTTGCCGCAGAACTTGTTCCTGCCTGCCTACATCAGACAGCAGAGGGTCAGTCACAAAGACAATGCAAAACTTGGACTTCAACAATCCAGGCAGTGCACTTCTGAAATGTCCTTCCTGAGCACACTTAACATGGAGGGAGGAACAAGCAGTTTGTGCTGCTGTCCTCAGTGGAAAAATGCCCTCATCTTTGCAAGGCTGCCATCACAAGTACAAGAGTATAGAAATGGACCATACCAAGCTTTCTTTTAAAACAAACAAACAAAAAGACCTTGCAAAGGCAGAAATATTTTGAATTCACAGTGCTTTCAAAATTAAAACCACTATTTTGGAACCTTTTCATCTTAGGGTAAACCACCTAAAAGAATGCTAAACCAGGGAAAGATTGACTTGAATGCTTAAATACAATGTAACGGGCATTATAGAAAGACAGTGGAATAATATAAAAGCAATGCATCATGAACTTCATAGAAAAGACAGCGTCCCAAGTAAGCGAGGCAGGCTAGCACTTAATTACAGACAGTCCATAACATCCACGTGGAAAAATGCTACATGAGTATCAGACAGCCGGATATATCTCCATGCTGCTTTCTCTGCTATGCTGGTACAAAAGTTTGAAACAAATCTGAACAAGGAACTGATCTAGCTGAAAAAACACCCACAAGAAAACAAAACATTATTTTGTCATCTAGGTTTGTGCCCTGCTTACCATGGCTGCTCATTTGTTTCCTGGCACACTCGCAGGGGCCAAAGGGGGCAGGAATGAACAGCTGGCAGGGTGGTAAGGCTAGTTATGCTAGTTTAAAAAAAAAAAAAAAAAAAATCACACTGCCACCAAATGCTTATGCTAACTAATATTTGCCGTCTCAAGAGAAACAGCAGCTATTCTGGGGGACTGAATGGCACCACATGTTCTACCCCTATTTTAGTATTTCTAGAATTTCCAGAGAATTATAAACCTATGCACCCAGCATCTGTACACTGTAAGATGGTTGAACCGATCACTAAAAATTGTGCAAACCCTATGGAATAATATGATCTGGTAGAGGTTAATGTGCACACCTTTTGCAGAAGAGTATCTCTAAAAATTCTTTCCTTGTGTCAATGAAAAAGTAGGTAAAATAGAACCAGATGGCATTAATTAGATTTTCAAAAAACCTGACATAAGACTTCATAACAAGCTACTAAAACACTGAACTAGTTATAGCATTAAAAAAAGGCAGAAAAGAAAAAACAAAGCATCATGCTAAAAAATTAGCAGCATCTTTCAAAGTTCTGTACTAATTCCCATATATATGAAATATTTTACAGATATTTAGGAAAGGGGATGGCACAGAAGAAGCCGAACCAATGACAAATACAAAAACAAATTAAATTTAGCATCAGAAAGATGAAACAATGCATAATAAAGGAAGAAAGTGCACTTATATTTTACAGATTTCTGGAGGAACTGTATCAACTTAGATGATCATCACAGTGTAATGAAAACATCTGCTCAAATTGCTGAGGTTCTAAAACAAATCTAATCAAATCCTAAGAGATACAGCATTGGACAGATAACATGAAATTATTGTAACTTGTTAAGCTATTCTGATTATCATAAATTATAATGAAGTCCTATATTAGACAATTCCACATAGGCCTCTGCAGCATCAGAAGAATCTGTCTTTGACCACAGCTGGAGACCAGCTCCTCAACTTAGACGGACCTTTGGTGACGTACCAAAGGACCAAATGGTAAAGGACCATTCAAGAATGCTTACGTTACAAGAGGTAACATTTCAAAGTGTCTTAAATCAACATGTGCTCACACTAATTTTATTTTAGAAGTATTATGACGGAACTTAGCAATATTCAGAGACAGTGAACACTTAAAAAAAGGATGGTAGTGTATGCAGTCTGCATTACGTAAACATGTTTCAAGAGCCTACTCAGTGGAATGCATGAGCTGCAAGTGAAGGACTGTATGTCCAAGAGGTTCCTGATAAAATAATCTCCTTGAAAACCAGCTACTCAGATAATTCAGATTAGTTTGATTCTTTAGTTAAAAGTTACTGTTCTGACTTCAAGTTTATGGTCCTGTCTGCCTCTGTGATCAGCTAATGAATGGGAAAAAAATACTTTATCAAGGTATGCCATTCTTAAACCTTGGTGAAATTCTTCAATTTCTTCTATTTCTCTCTATTTCTTCTTATATGTTCTAGCTAATGTAAAGAAGATACAGATCTGAAAAAAATCACTGCATCAGCAAACCATGTTTGTATTTTGCTTAGCAAGATCTCAAGATGATATACAGTGGAAACAAGTTAAGGTTAGCAACTGTATTTTAACCAAGCAACTGGTGTTCAAAAAAAAATAAGATTAGAACCAGATTTTTCTTATTTGATTGCACTAACTGGAATATGAAGAATGTATCACGTTAGGAGAATTTCCAAATACAGAGGTGACAAAGTAGTAGTTTAAAAAGACTGTGGGGGACACCGAAACAGGTTTAGACACTGGATTGGAAGAAAGGAGCATTCTTGTGATGCAGGGTGGCCTAATTTTGCTGCATAACCATTTGATGGCAAAAGAGACCAAGTGACCTGAACAAAATCCCAACTCATTCCTTGCTATATGAATCGAGAAAAGGAGGACTGTGGACCACCCCAGAAGATCTGACCCACCCCCAAGAAAGAATCTCTAACACTGAGGTAATTGGAGGGAAAGAAATATGCACTGAATTTATAATGTTTTCATCTAGAGCTATTTCTTGCCGCTAAGGAAGTGGCTAAGTCTTTTATCCTGCTGCCAAAAGACTCCCTGTGCTTCTGTTTGCTTCCATTATCAGGAGCCTCTGGGGAAGGGGAAGATGCAAAAGAAACCTTAGAAAAATTCCAACTGCCTTTGTCTCTCACCACCCATTTCCCATTCGGTCTCCCCTCTTTCCCTCCTTTTCCTTCCTCCCAGAAGTTCCCTCCCCTCTAGAAGATCATATCACAAGAAGAGTGTAACACCCACCCTGAATTAAATGGAGGCAGGAGGACAGAAAATAAGGAGGATAAAGGCTGCAGCTTGGGCTGCAGTGCTCTCAGACTCTGAGCAGTCTACTACTGCAATTCTCTCAACACCTGCCATAAACCGTTACCTGTCTTTATTCTGTGCTTACTAGACCTACAAGATTCAGTAGTGGATCAAGCTCTGAGGCTAGTGTTCTCTCTAACCCCCAAACTAACTCTAGTTCTAGCCAAAACACCGCAACTGAAACAAACCCACAGATAATCCTGAGCCCCACTCAGACAAGCTCTCCTCTATCCTTGTGGATGTTCCAAGATCTAGCAGCAAACCTGGGTCTTAAGGCAATGCAGGATTCTGTCTTACTGAATACTAACCCATCGTGACTGAGTCCAGTGGCCCATATTTAGCAGAGATCTGGGGGGGGGGAAGGGGAAGGCAGCTGTTCAACCCTATCTGCAAATGTTATCTCATCTTTGTAGGTTTCCCTAGACCTATGACTGCACATCTTCATGATCCAGGAGTCTTCAGGCTTGATATCAGTGCATTTAATTCTAATTGCAATGCTAACCCTTATCCTTATCTACAAGCTAATGACCATATCCTTCCCATAACTAAAAATTAGCCACAAGGCAACGATGGACTTAGTCATCAACCTGCTATTCTGCAAAACCTGTAGAATTAAACTGTTCAGCACTGGCCATCCTATAATCGAACAACAGCTATAAGCAAGTTTTTTGATCAGTGTGGTTTGCAGACTAGCTAACACATTTGTCCTTACCGATGCCACCTCTAATTTAATGCTGTGGCCTAACCACAGCCATATTAAGCAAGTACTTCAAGTATTTTAACTCCCAAATATCAACTCTTACCCCAGCCTTATCCATAGCCCAACACCAACACGTACCCAAAAGGCTACCAATAAGCCCTTCATCACCACTGGCATTAGCTATCTCTCAATCCTAATGAACTTGTAAGACTCCAACAATAACTCAAGTTCTCCAGCACCTGCTGTCCAAAACATTAATCACCAAACACCACACTTCCAGGACTTTATAGATTCAGCAATAACAGGTTCTTCCATCCTTGCCATCCTGAAACCCCAGCCAACCTACAAGCCAGTAACTCATACCCATCCAAAAATAAGTCATAACTTGCTCATCTAAGCCAACCTCAGCATTCATCCTACTCTTGGGCCTCCAGGAAGAGGAGGAGGAAGGGGGGGGGGGGGGGGAGGAAAAAAAACCCACCAAGCTCAGAAATCTCTATCATCTTGAAGCCTAGGCTTAGCCCTAATCCTAACTCTAACTACAGCTTATCACCCCTATATCCCTCTCCAGAACTAACAGAAAGCTTTCAACCCATGCTGGCACCAGCAGGATTTTCATCCTGCCAGCACAGTTCTTGCAGAAGCTAGCTCTGAATCCGAGTGCTGTCATTTTAAACCAAACCCTAGGAAAGTGACCCACCCTGCCACAGAACTGACAAGAGGACTTTCAGTCATTCCCACCTGAGAGGAAACCACAAGAACTGTTCCTACCCAAAACAGCCACCACCCCAGTGCAAGGGGCTTTGCAGCATTCAGCAACATGCCAAATTTTTGCACTCCTACTGTAGAGGACAAACACTTAACTGGGAATCTGATCCCTTCGCTGCAATGTGGCACATATCTGGGAGGGAAGGGGGCACATGAGCCCACGGGAGAAATTCCACCCAGCCTTCTCCTTCTTTCCATGTTTCCTCCCCTCAGAAAGTTCTTTGCTCCCTGGCAGTGACAGGGAGAACATAACATATATGGGAATAGAGGTAGAGGAGGTAAACGGCACACATAGCCTTGGCTGTGGCACACACTGTGCACACAGTATCAGCTGTTTGCTGGGAAGGGGTTTTCTCCCTGATCTTGTCAGGACACACAGCAGGCCTAACTGAATTAACTAGCCTTCTCTTTCTCCCTGAGGTCAGGCAAAGAAGCCATGACGGACAGCCATAATCACCCAGACATCTCAGGGCAGGTAAGGGTTGCTCACCTTGGAAACAGCTCAAGTGCAGGCAATTTAGCTGACTGACCACAAGTTGAGAGTCAACAAAGCAGGTAGAAGAAAGAGAAGATCACGCTGGAAGTTGGGAGTGAAGGCCCTGACAGATGGGGTCAGAGCAGACTATGTCAGACACAGTTTTCTTACAGTTTGGGGTACATAGGGGTTTTGGAAGTAATAAACTACTCCATTCAGAACAGGACTGACATATACCACACAGGGCTTTGGGGTAAATAATGGAGTTGGAGAACATGCACATGTGGAAGGAGAACCAAACCATTATAGAAAAGACAAGACAACAATCTAAAAGCAAGAGATAGCTTTATATTCAAGATTCCTTGGAAACAGCACAACCTCATTCAGTTGCAAAAATAACACTGAGATGAATGGATCACTTCCTCTCCCACCTCCGGTCTCTTATATTCTAGAATATGTAAAACCCCTTTCCACACTTAGCCCAGATCTAGTGTGGGGACTTTACATGCCCACAAACCCATCTCTTCCTGCCTTCTTGACAGCACATACACATCTCCCATGTGCTTCTTTCCCCCTACACAACAGTCCTTTCATGCTTATCAGGAGTATGAAGTAGCCACGAAGGGAGTAACGTTACTGCATTTGTGTATTTGAGAGAAACACCTGGGAGCAGCTGCAACATGAAAGTCATCACAGCAAAAGTTGATTCTGCCTCTCAGTATACCAATATTACCATCTCAGGCTCAATGGCATAGCTCCCAATTAAATGCAGCCAGAGTAAACAGGCATCCGACTGAAAACATCATATAGACATTGGTACAAAAGGTGACAGTCTTGTTACAAGTGTTTTCTTTCTATGGCAGCCTGCAAGGTTGCAACTCACTATATTAGATCATCATATGACATCCTAATAGACCTTTCAGAGTTGCGCATAAAGATCTGAATCCATGTCTATTTCTAATGTGTAACAGGTATTTCCTTATCACAGATAACCACTTTTATAGTTCATGCAAGCCATCTTTTCAACATATTTGTTAATAGAGTTCACTACCATTCTGATGTACAAACCTAAGTTGTTTGATTTTCTTTCCTAAAACTCATTACAAAAAGATTTTTTTTTTTAAGCACAGCACAACAGACTGCTTTTGGGAGATCCTCAACAAACCAAATCTTTGCTCCTAATTTTCTACTCGGATCGCATTTATTCTTAAGTGAGAGAAATAAAATCAAATAAAGTGATGATGCTGTTGCAAAAGTAAGACAAAAGACTATTCCTCAGTGAAAAAAGAAGAAGATTCCAAATGCATTACACATTCAATTTGAAACACTGTTGGAAAAAAAAATGTTTAGAGCTCAAAGCAACTCGAACTGTTTCCCTGAATAATCATTTCATTGCAAGAAACACAGATGCACTAAAGAAAACTAGTTAGGAGAAAAGAAGGAACAGAAAGCTAAAATGTTTTCTATTTGAATTGCGGCTACTACAAAAAAGTGACTGACTGGAAAATGGAAAACCCCCTCTCAGATATACTTGCTTACATCCTATTTTCAGCCTCTTCACCTAGCTTCCCCTCTGGAAAACCCTGGCTGCAGGAGAAGCCACACAGTCTGGCATACCTAACATGGGCAGATTTTCATCACCACGTCTGCTTTGACAGCACAAAGGCAACTAAAAAGTCCCAAATTTATTTCTGGAAACCTCTGACACATCAGGACACTGTTTTGCCTCTACCCCCACATCCATGCTCAAAATTCACTGAGGGAGCAGACTTTAAGCTGTACAGCCAACAGTAAACACACCAAGTTCATCCCCATTCAGCCTCCTGGTGACCGCCTGCCATAGAGAATGGGAACAAGGTCGACTTGGAACTAGCAAGTGGGTGGCCCCAGAGTGGTAAATGATGGAATTTCAGCTATCACACAGACTAACAAAAATCTCCTGACATCAAAACTTAAAGTGGTGTATTGAGTCTTTGTTTCATTAGATTGCATTCATTTGATCAATCAGGTTCTCAAACGGGGGAACATAATTTCCACTACTGCTCAATTTGGGCGTGAATGTCGTGTTACCCAGACCTCCCTTCCTGAATCTCCCTGCCTTCAACTGGTACTGCTAGTCTAGCCCTGTGTACTTGACAAATTTGAAATTTTCAAGCCAGCAGTCACCACAGGGAACAGAAATGAAACTTCACAGACTAGACAGTTAACTGGTTAAGGAATTAAAAGTTTTGTTATTATTGCTTTCTTTAATAAACCAACCTCAACCATAATTTTCACAAAGGCTTTTAGAGAACAGATAGAGTTAGTTGTACAATGTGCAATAAGAGACATGCTTTTGTTTATCTTATAATATTATAGAACACCAGTACCCATTAAATACTTAAAATTATTGCTACATTTTTAAGGATAATTTTACTCCCTGCACAATTCACAGCTAGGTCAGCTAGAAGTCCTGAACTGAGGAGAAAATCCGTGTGGAAATTAGATGTTTGAACAATAGGCTGCATGTACTACAAGCACCCCAACACTATTTCAGATTTCTATAACTGTTACACATGTGCAACGTCTGTGTCTGCAGAAAGCCTGAAGAATTAAACCTGGTGTCCTCTTCCATAGTTTCAGAACCGGTGCAGAACTGAGGTGCCAGCTGCAGCAAAATGACATCAACACTTATAAAGGTAATGCAAAACCACCCTGAGATGTGGCATGGGCTCCATCTAGCGGAGTCAGCTTCATTCCGTATTGCTGCTGCTGAACCACTAATCTCCACACAAAATAAGTAAGAAACAGAACTGCAATATATTATAGTGTCTGGGAATTATGCCCTCTTGTATGTTTACAATGACTTTTGAAAAGCTTGATACTCCTGATGTATACTGTAATTATAAATATGAAAGTGTATCTTTAAAATTGAGGGGTAGTT